>NC_090437.1:405336235-405654846 GCF_031143425.1 Pleurodeles waltl | reverse complement strand
AGCGGGAAGTATTGGCCAGGTCTGGTTCCCTAGAAACACAGGACAAGCACCGCTGAACAGGGACCGCCGTGACAAGCACCGCTGAACAGGGCCCCGCCAAGACAAGCACCGCTGAACAGGGACCGCCGTGACAAGCACCGCTGAACAGGGCCCCGCCGTGACAAGCACCGCTGAACAGGGCCCCCCCAAGGCAAACACCGCTGAACAGGGCCCCGCCAAGGCAAGCACCGCTGAACAGGGCCCCGCCAAGACAAGCACCGCTGAACAGGGACCGCCGTGACAAGCACCGCTGAACAGGGCCCCGCCGTGACAAGCACTGCTGAACAGGGCCCGCCAAGACAAGCACCGCTGAACAGGGGCCGCCGTGACAAGCACCGCTGAACAGGGCCACGCCAAGACAAGCACCGCTGAACAGGGGCCGCTGTGAGAAGCACCGCTGAACAGGGGCCGCTGTGAGAAGCACCGCTGAACAGGGCCCCGCTAAGACAAGCACCGCTGAACAGGGCCCCGCCAAGACAAGCACCGCTGAACAGGGACAGCCGTCTCAAGCACCGCTCCGCTGGGCCCCTCCTGTCAAGCACCGCTCCGCTGGGCACCGCCGTCTCAAGCACCGCTCCGCTGGGCCCTTCCTGTCAAGCACCGCTCCGCTGGGCCCTTCCTGTCAAGCACCGCTCCGCTGGGCCCTTCATCTCAAGCACCGCTCCGCTGGGCCCTTCCTGTCAAGCACCACTCCGCTGGGCCCTTCATCTCAAGCACCGCTCCGCTGGGCCCTTCCTGTCAAGCACCGCTCCGCTGGGCACCGCCGTCTCAAGCACCGCTCCGCTGGGCCCTTCCTGTCAAGCACCGCTCCGCTGGGCCCTTCATCTCAAGCACCGCTCCGCTGGGCCCTTCCTGTCAAGCACCGCTCCGCTGGGCACCGCCGTCTCAAGCACCGCTCCGCTGGCCCCTTCATCTCAAGCACCGCTCCGCTGAGCCCTTCCTGTCAAGCACCGCTCCGCTGGGCACCGCCGTCTCAAGCACCGCTCCGCTTGGCCCTTCCTGTCAAGCACCGCTCCGCTGGGCACCGCCGTCTCAAGCACCGCTCCACTTGGCCCTTCCTGTCAAGCACCGCTCCGCTGGGCACCGCCGTCTCAAGCACCGCAGGGCTTCACGAAGCACTGTGGCCACTATGCCTCCTCCATTACCAGTGGAGTCGGTAATCCATCTGATGGACTGTGGCTTTGCACTCCCCAGAATGGAACAGTGGGCAACCCACCCACTGTAGAGACTTGAGAGACTGTGGCTTTGCACTCCCCAGAATGGAACAGTGGACAACCCACCCACTGTAGAGACTTGAGAGACTGTGGCTTTGCACTCCCCAGAATGGAACAGTGGGCAACCCACCCACTGTAGAGACTTGAGAGACTGTGGCTTTGCACTCCCCAGGATGGAACACTGGGCAACCCACCCACTTGGGAGACTTGAGAGACTGTGGCTTTGCACTCCCCAGAATGGAACAGTGGGCAAGCCACCCACTGTAGAGACTTGAGAGACTGTGGCTTTGCACTCCCCAGGATGGTACAGTGGGCATAGAAGCCCCTCGTGGATCTGGCATCGTGGACTCATGTGGCTGAGGTGCCCCCCCCTCCCTTCCCCCTGAGGTGCCTGTAGTTTTATCATCTGATGCCCCAGCAGTGTTCTCTCCAATGGTGTCTGGTCTCGTGTGTGGGCTTTGCCCATGTGTTTGTGCACATTGGCCCACGGACTATGGAACTTTGCCAAAATGTGCAGGACTTATTGCCTATGTATATATTTTTCACTATGTTCATTCTTTAATATGTATATTTCATATTGCATATTTCCCATAACTTCAATTGAGCTATAATATACTTAAATTTTAAAGATCATTTTAATTTTGTCTTTGCATTATTCCTTGGGGTTTGGGGGGTGTCACTCTGACTTGTTGCTCTGCATTGGTGTGTAGGTATCTGGGGTGGGGGGGTGGGTGTATCGCGTATGTGTGTGCCCGTAACCTTTCCTCCTCCCCCCTCCCCTGTGTCGTAGGTGCAGTACTCACCGTTGTCGTCTGCGCTGGCGTTCGTTCTCCTGGTAGATGAGCAGGTAGACAATAGCTGGTAGGATGTTTAATTCGGGTTCCATGCTGTCCTCCTTCCTCGTGGAGTGTATAGAGGTGAGCGTTTTCCCGTTCGTAGTCTGTTTCCGCCGTGTTTTTATCGGCGGGGCTCCCGCCCCGGAAAAGGTGGCAGATTGGTGAGTTGTGATAGGGTGGGCGGTACATTGTCTGCCGCCTGCCTGTTGGCGGTGACCGCTGCGCTGTTTTTTTGTCCCGCCGTGGCGGTCGGAGTGTTAAAGTGGCGGGCTGTGTTGGCGGTTCCCGCCAGGCTCAGAATTCCATTTTTTTGACCGCCTGCCTGTTGGCGGGTTGGCCGCCGCTTTATCACCGACCACCAGGGTTGGAATGACCCCCTTAGTGTCCTACGATTGGAATGCTTCAAGTGAAGTTATTAGTATCCATTTAAACTCCTGCAAATATCCCAAATGATGTTTCATTATATTCTTCATAATGTATTCATCAGTATGTCTGTTCTTTTCCACTCTGGCCTAATTCGGGAATCCATGGTTAGCTGAAGAATGCATTTTTCATGCTATTTTTAAAACAAATATGTATTATAGGTCTGTGAATTCTCACTGCTCATATTATTTTCCTTTTCACCGGTGTACAATTTAAAATAATACCAAATCCATATTACAGTTTTGCATTACACCCAGATTTTAAATCAATAACCAAATAATAAAAATACTACGTAAATATATTCGGCGCTGCAGAAGTAAATGTGTGCTTTAAAACAAATTATGTAAAACCAATCACAATGCTCAACATTTAATTTCAGTGTGGTTTAAGTTCAAATACAGAAGGAATTGAATAGGAATTGCTTCTGAGATACATGCATGAATGGTAGAAGTTGGTGAACTTTTAAGCCATACCACATTCATCCCACATAGCCTTCAGATAGGCATATGTAAAATTCATGTCTCTATCTGAAATAATTTCCTTAGGAAAACCAACCCTGGTGAAGATTCCAAGGTGGGCTCTAGCCACTGCCGGTCTCTTTGATTAGCTCTCTTCTGAATTTGGTCACCTAAAGTGACTCTATGTGACAGCAATGCAATTAGCCCAGTTTCTAAGTGTCAAATTCTTTGAATTTGTCAATGCTTGTTCACGGTTGAGTGAAATGCACTTATCTACTATACCTTGTAAATTCTATATCTCAGGTGGATCGTTTTCCTTGTGGTGTCTAAAAACATATATAAATAGAGTCTATTGTTACAAATTGGTGTGAGATTTTTTTTGTATCTTATAATTTTTTTCTTCAATTGTTTAGCTGCTGTTCAAATGCTTTACACTTGTTGTGTAAGCGTCACTGCTCAGAGTCACAGCTACCCAGAGTTGAGCTGAAGGAATGACACACAAAACCTACTGGTCCTAAAGAGGTTGGTAGGGGTGTTACAGAGTGAGGTCACACAACCACACCATATAATACAAACCCATTTCCTCACATTTTGTCTTTACATTTCCTCAGCCAATCCCAGTAAAGCACTCCATTTTAGGAAAAATCTTTCCCTCTAAATTCTTCATCTCATTAGAAATGTCAGTCATGTTAATTATGAACTTGTTAATCCTATTATAAATACATAAGTGCAACATTGCTGAATGTGAAATATGTGGCAGGCTCCACCTTTTTGTGCCAGAAAGATATCTAAAGGTAGCCTGTGCTGAAAAACCTTTGCCCGTATAGCCATAAGCTCAGTATTTATTGTGGTTAATGCACCAGATGTGTAACTAGGCAAACAATCTATGTTGCAAGACAGTGGGTGATTTTATAGGAACCAGGCGCTCACAGATTATACACCCAAACAAACTTTAGCAAAATCAGTATCTCAAAAGGCGGTGCTCTTAAGCTGGATGATACACCCAAGTCCCCCTACTGCAACCCAAGGATTGGCACATAAACAGATAAGGTTTAAGGCAAATGCCAATACAATATACAGCCCTTAAGCAGTCTTGTATTTTTGTAGAAAGTTTATTCCTGACCAATTCCGCCTCTTCTTTTGACCATCAATCACAGCCAGTTGTCAGCCAAGTGTTTCGTCATCTGGGGCTATCCCTATGACTTCATCGAGACTGAAAATAACATAAAACAACTCCTATCGTGTTACATTATAAAACTTATAGTATGGTACCACCAGCAGTGTTCTCCATACTTAATCTACCAAAGTAGACAGCTTTCTGACATTCAAATAATTTAAAACTACACCTATAGAAGGTATCATAGCATCAAATAAATCCCCTACTATTTGTGGAGGATTAAGTTTACCCTTTCTGTGATCCACTGTTCTCTTGTCCTCCATGTAATCTATATGATACGTCTTTGGAAACACTCAAGCTACATATCAACTACTTATACAGTTTAAAAAAAATGAAGCTGAAAATAACCATTTTTCAACACACATAATTTACTCCTCTAATAACAGGTTCTCTCCCTGGAAAAACGTGATCACCAATAACTTTGAAACCTTGTACAGAATTACTCCAACCTATCATCTGTGGTCTTTGCATCTGATCTTTCTGTCTTACCACACACAATTTTCCCTTTTTCTGTAAATCCAAAGTTTTGGATATATTCCTTACTCTTTATTTGTTTTTCCTCTTTCTCCTAGCCAATTCTTCCCCCTTTCTTTTTCCTCTTCTCAGACTCTGTCCTCTTTTTCATTAATTTCTTCTATAAAGTTCATCTCAGTCCTATTCAGTTTGCATGCAGCTTTAGTGTTAATTAGGTTAGTAGAATTGATAGGTCTTAAATAACGACCCATCATTTTTTTAAAGATGCATTTGGATTTAAAGTTTTTAAAAAATCACATCATCTAGAAGCAAGTCAGAATTTATAAAAAATAAAAATAAAATTCCAAATGGTCTTGATGATAAAGTATTCATTCATAATTAAACTACAGGTTAAAGAGTAGGTATGGGGCAGGTGGGAGTAACTTATACCACCTGCTGTGTACAAAGGTGAATACAAATTTAGCAATCCTCTGCGTTCATAACTTTGGATTACTCATGTAACAGTTGAAAACAAACTTTGTCTGAAAAATTCCATTCCGAACCATCATTGTGTAATATTGTCATAATAAATCTACATTGTTCATTAAATAGTTTTGATCAGTTTAAATTTACTGAAGCATGCTGGACAGAACAGTTAAGACTCTTGTAAACCAATCATTAATATGACTGCGCAAATACCATAAGTACCATTAAAATTCAACAATTTTCCAATGTGGCTGTGTGTTGCTCTGCTTTAAACTAGGAGGAAACAATCCCAAAGAATTCAGCACTCTTAGGGGCATATTTATACTCTGTTTGCACCGGATTTGCGTCATTTTTTTTACGCAAATCCGGTGCAATCTTTACTCCACATTTATATTTTGGCACAAGAAAACTGCCTTGCGTCAATGAGATGCAAGATAGACGTTCCCGGGCAAAAAATGACTCTAAGGCCCATATTTATACTCTGTTTGCACCGGATTTGCGTCATTTGTTTTGGCGCAGATTTTGCGCAAACTTAACTCCATATTTATACTTTGGTGCTAGACCCGTCTAGCGCCAAAGGTATGGAGTTTGAGTCATTTTTTGTATGTGAAAACCTACCTTGTGCTAAAGATATGCAAGGTAGGCGTTCCCGTGCAAAAACTGACTCTAAGGCATGTGCGCTTTAGTTATCCTCCAGAGTCAAAATGATGCACAGGAGGAGGCGGGCCTTAAAACAATGCGCACTGCCGGATTTGAACCGTTTTTTAACGCCTGGGTCAGGGCAGGCGTTAAGGGACCTGTGGGCTCATTTTCATGGTGGGAGACCATGGAAGCAGTCCACAGGTGCCCTTCCCTGAACCCAGGGACACTCCCTGCCACCCTCACCCACCCCTGGAGGGCACCCATGGATGGAGGGACCCATCCATGGTGAGTGCAGGTAAGTATAATTTGTTTTTAATTATTAGATGGCATAGGGGGGCCTAACTTGGGCCCCCCTACATGCCACTATGCCCAATGGCCATGCCCAGGGGACAGAAGTCACTGGGCATGGCCATTGGGCAGGGGGCATGACTCCTTCTTTGCGAAGACAGGAGTCATTTCCATGGGGGTTGCGCATCAAAAAATGGTGCCAATATTTTTTACTCTAACCTGACTTGCACCATTCTTTGGCGCACAACCCCCAGTCTTCCCTTCGCCTCCGCTGCCCGGTTACCGTCATTTATTTTGATGCTAACCAGGCCGCAGCACCGGCTAAAGTCATTCGATAAATAAGGCCCCTGGCTGGCGCGTTGGAATGGCATTAGCCGGCGGTAAACTTTTTGACACAAATCTGCGCTATCGCTGATTTGCGTCAAAAAGTATAAATATGGGCCTAAGGCCCTAGCACCTTATTTACACTCCCGTGCAAAAATCATGCATGGAGGGGAGGAGGGGTCAAAAAATGGTGCAAAGCCTGCTTTGCACCATTTTTTAATGCCTGGGTCAGGGCAGGCGTTAGAGGACCTGTGGGCATATTCCCATGGTGGAACTCCATGGAATAAGCCCACAGGTGCCCTGCTTAGGCCCCAGGGACACCCCCACCCACACCAGAGGGACAGGGAAGGATGGGGGACCTCATCCCAGGTAAGTATAGGTAAGTACAGGTAAGTATTTTCTTTTTTAAAGTGCCATTGGGGGCCCTGAAATGGGCTCCCCTACATGGCACTGGGTGCAATGGCCATGCACGGGGGACCCTGGTCCCCTGTGCTGGCCACTGGGGTGGTGGGCATGATTCCTGTCTTTTCTAGGACAGGAGTCATGTGGTATGGATGGTTTTGCATCAGAAAATGACTTTAGAAAGGTTAGAATCTTCTTTTTTTACTCTAACCTGCCTAACGTCATTTGTTTGGTGCGAAACCCCCTTCTTCCATACCGCCAGCCCCACCTGACTAATGTCATTTTTTTTTACGCTTTCCTACCTTTGCACCGGCTTGCACCATTCCATAAATATGGTGCCTGACTGGTGCACAGAAATGGTGCAAGCTGGTGCTAAAGTTTTTGGTGCAAAACTGCGTTAGTGCAGTTTTGCACCAAAAAGTATTAATCAGGGCCTTAGTCTGAGTAATGAATTTATTGAGGCACTTTCCAGGTTTGAAACAAAAGCATTTAACTCAAATGCAGTGAAACGTGCATATGCCAAAATACTCACAGCAGTTAAACAATTACATGCAAAAAAGTGCAATACATCAGCAATGAAAAAATATATATATATATATGCTAAATAGTTAAGAATTAAAATGCATCACCATGGGGATTCCTACCTCAGCGCCAAGTTTCCTCGTCTTTCATACCTTAAACAACTCAAGAGGAAGAAGATTCTAGAACCCCCCTCGCTTCGGTTATGGAATTCGAACGCTGGCTGTACTTGGTCTGTGTCAAAAGCTTACAAAGGAACGAGCCCTGCCCCAATGCACATTCCAGAGACAGACATGTACTTTTCCCTGATGAAAACATTCCCAGCCTGGTATACTCTTATCACATCCAAATCCTCCATAATATGTTCTAGCACAGTATGACCCTGCTCTAGTGAGAAGAGTGAAAACACGTTCAGTGTGGAAAACAAGCTCTGTGTGGAAAAAACCCTGCACTGCCACTGTGATGGCACCTGAAGCTAAGGTCAATGGTCAAGGTGGAGTCGGTGGTCAAATATACATAGCATTACACTCCACCCTTTGACCAGTGACTCTCATAACATACTTGTCTAAGAGTAACCCTTTTTGGCCTAAACATAGTAACTAGATTAGATATGCATTGTATACATCATCATAACATTAATATAAAACAAATTACTACAAGTATTCCACCTAAAATAGAACAAAGTTGACCAAAATCAGACAGACAGCTAAATAACCAGTCACACTACCCTTTGTCTACATCTTGCTTCACTCCCTTCACCAATTTGTGCAAGGCTTCAATGTGAGACTGGATAGATCTAGAATGATCTGACAGGTTAAAACAACACATTCCTTCAAATTCTCAGCAACTATGGTCATGTTTTCAACAGTAAGTAGTCAAAACATGCCCTGTTTTTCAAAGCAGCTTTTCTTGTGCCTCATATATCTAGTAATAGCTCTGATAAAGCAATAGATGTGCAGTTAATATTTTTGATCATCAAACATGCTAATTTGTTAATAACACTAGCATTATACACAGCTAATCTTGGAACTCCTACTATAGAAAGACCTAGACTTACATATTCTGATTTAGATGATAGTTGAACTTCAGAGCCACAGTCTTTGTTTAATTGAACTGTTTCCCTTGCGTTTCGAGTATGTGATACGGAGTGACATGGAACCATCATGAGTCCTAGCTGCGTAAACACACATGGCCTCCAGTTATATTTGCAGGAATGTAAGTATATGTAGTATGGCAGACATCACCAACAGTAATATTATAAGTGATCACTTGGGTCAGGTTGTCCCATTTCTCTTCTGTCATTTCTTGGCAAAACTGGCAGTTCTCATACCGGGTAAAATGAGTTAGCACAGCACTTTCTTCCACCGCTCTATCAGCATTGGTGCCATTGAAAATTTGCAGTAAAACACTGGTGAGAGTTGGCATCGCCACCAGGCAAGTGGAGATAACATCAATGGTGCTTTTCATATTCGTCATGCAAAAATCCTATCGGTTGAGCACAGTTTGTACTAGGTAAGTCCAGATGTTGTCAGGTGAGTGCAGCAGAGGTGTCGATTAGCGCTGTCAGTCAATTACTTCGGAGCTGGGGGCTTTCGGTCCCTCTTGACTACACTCGGACCTGGCCAAACACGCTCTACTCAGAACAGATAGCACAAAGACACCTCATAGTATGATTTGTAAAAGAGACAAGTATGATCATTCTCACAAATAACATTTATCAGCTGGTACGTACTCCACCTTATTATGTGCTTGTTTCATGACTAACAAAACATTGTCTTTGCACTTTGCTATGATTTCTGCTGGTTTAGGAGGACGATTTGGGGATTCTACCCACACCTTAGCACTGGGATTTTTGTCAGTTGAGCTAAAACTTCCCTCCCCATGCACTGTTAGAAGGGCTGGGGAAGTCCCCTTTTTAACTATTCCTCCATACACTGGAATGATTACCATCTGAGCAATTCTGTCTCCAGGTTGTATTATCAAATCAGCACCCCTACTGTTCAGTAAGATTATTTTAATTTCTCATTGGTAGTCTGCATCAATCACTGCCCGAAAGACCTGAATACCCATGAGTGCCAGCCCAGATCGAGGAGCAATAAATCCAAAATGCTACGGGGGAATTTGTATCCCAACACCAGTTTCAATAAAAGCAATGTCTCTTGGTTTCAATCAGAATAGGTTCAAAGTATGCAAATCAAGACCTGCAGATTCTGGTGTTGCTCGGTATGGAGCTATTGCTCCTGTCTTTGTCTCCCACACATAATGGTGTTGGTTGCTGTATGAGGTTGTATCTGTAAAGCTGGGGTCAACATTCGCATTAAAGGAGTGCCTGCATTTGTCAAAGGTCTATTATTTAAAATTTGTAGGACCTCATTTTAATGATCTCTCCAATTTCTCAAAGTTCCATTGTCCAACTTTCGTAACTGGGCTTTTAGCAAGCCGTTCATTCTCTCAATCAATCCTGCAGCTTGTTGGTAATATGGAATGTGATAAATCCACTCTATATTGTGTTGTGAATAATAGTCTTGCACCAATTTACCTTTAAAATGTCACCCACTGCCACTCGGGACCTGCACTGGGACTTCATAATACAACAAAAACAAATCCAGCGCTTTTATAATGTAGAACTGAGTAGCACGTTTGCATGGGAATGCAGTCAGATATCCAGAATAAAGATCCTCCACCGTGCATGCGTATTGACACCTGCGACTATCCGGTGGTGGCCAGATGTAATCAATCTGCCATATCTGCCCTGTCAACGTTCCTCTCCCTAACTGACCTCTGACAGTCAGGGGAACAGATCTCTGTTGCTTGTGTTGACACATAGGGCATTCCATGATCACAGTTTTTATCAAATCTAGGAGAATGTGCATCCCTCTAATCTCTGCCCACCTATAAGTGGCTTTCTCTCCCAGGTGTTCACATTTTTCTTGCGCCCATTTAGCCATTTCCACCAACTCAGAATCCTGCATTGCCACTTCTGCTTCTGAGATTTTGGCTTTGTCGTCTGCAAGGGAATTAAACCATTGTTCTAGTGAGTCAGTGGGACAGTGGGCATCTACGTGATATACAGTAACAGTTCTTTGCTCCAGCATTTCCCAAATTCCCTGTCACAATTCTTTGCCCCACCCCTCCTTAGGATGTATTTGCCAATTATGTGCATGCCACATGGGAAGCCAGGTGGCCAACTCTTTGGCAGTAGACCAAAAATCTGTATAAATGTGACATTTCCCGGGTAATTCTTGCTTCAGAGCTTGATATACTGCATACAGTTCTGCATATTGACTACTCTTCCCTTCTGCGGTAGTAGAAAGCAGCTTCTTGGTTACAGGATTATATGACACTGCCTTCGAATGTCTCTTGCCCCACATACTTGGCTGAACCATCAGTGAACCATACATGCTTCCTCTCCTCACGGGACAAGGACTCAAATGACTCACCAGACCTCAAGGGTGACTCTTTGACCTCTGGTACCTCTGGTAACACCTCTCTATTCTAAACAGGGGCCTGTCCCACATGTTCATGCAGGGCCACGGTTCCTGCTGGTCCCACTCAGGCCCTGTCCTGAATGTACTATTTCCACTTAATGGCCCTTACTTCCTGTGCATGTCCTATTCAGTGAGTTTTGGGTGAACTCATCACCCACTGCATTATCGGGATCTCGGGTCTCAGAATCCCATTATGCCCTATTGTCATTTGCTCAATATCCGCAATAGCCCAGTAACACGCTAATAACTGCTTCTCAAATGGAGTATATCGCTGTCCAACATCTGGTAACATTTTGATCCAGAAACCCAGGGGCACCCCCTTTCTTCCCTGTTTTGCCACATACTCCAACCCCTGAACGGTTACAGCTAACTCAATGTCTCCTTCTTGTACTGTAGTGTAGCCATTTTTAATATAGCTTCATGCACATTAGTTTAACATACTAGGCCACTGTGCATTTAGCCCTAGATACATTTTATTCAACCTTGCACTGTTATTTTACAATAACCAGTGTTACGTTCTTGTTTTTATTTCCTTCTATCTCACTGTTTAGCTTAGTTCAGCACTGTGTTCTCAAATAATGCATTCTTGATCGGCCTGTGCTTCAGTCAAGGCTACATTCTGGTACATTGCCGGTAAACGTGGTAGAAGTTTAGTCTCCAGTATTCGTAGAAGATACACATTCGTACGTAGGGACATTTTCTTACAACATCTGCGTGTTTGTTATAAAAACACTTCTTAGTCCTAGTACAGGTCAGAGGGAGATTCCGACCAGGAACCTACAACTAGATGCTGACTGCCCCGTTGCAGATGCTGATGCAGATTACAGGCCTTTGCTCAGGTATGAAGGTTGATGTCCTCCCGGGGGAACCTGAAAGGCAGGCTTAGAGCTTCACATGCTGTGCTCAGAATATAAATTAGAGAGAACATATTCTAGTTGCACTATGATAGCCTTATTCTTGTGCTTCACTCTCATCGTTACTATTTCAATCCTACTGTGTTGTGTAGTTCTGGTTATTGCAGCTCACGCTTTGCTATCTAAAATGCAGTCGTTTTATTAAACCAATCTTTAAAACTTAAACTGCCTTTGTCATTTCTATATGAGACCATACTGTGTATGAGAGAACCGGTCGTGACCTGAGTGACCACGACTCCCTTGGGAAGTACTAAAGATGTCATGCGCTCGGCTGCCCAATTGTCTCTTCCCTTTGGGAGAGATGAGGCACTGCTAGTTAGTTGGAGTAAAACCCGGATTTAGAGTGACAAGGGTCCTTCACCGTGGGTCAGACTTAGTCCCCCACACTGTGAACGATCATGCCGCTCAAAATCCAGTAGTCTCATTAGGATAATAAGAGCCTACGCAACAGTACTGGCCACAAGTCTCAAGCCTGTTGAATCACCTCTTTTGCCAATTCAAATGCACACTACTGCTGCTCTCCCCATGCAAACGCATGTTTTTTTCGAGTCACCTTGTACAAAGAGGCCAAAATCTGACTCAAGTGAGGGATATGTTGTCTCCAAAAGCCAAACAAACCAATGAATCTCTGAGTTTCCTGCTTATTACGGGGTGTGGCAATTCTAGTATCTTTTGTCTTACCTGCGCCAACACCTCCCTATGCCCCTGATTCCACTTGAATTCCTAGAAACTTCACAATTTGAAGGGGTCCTTTTCTTATCTGGATTGATCATCCACCCTTTTCTTTGCAAAAGTTCCAGAACCCTGTCCAACTGGTCTATTTCCTAATCAGATTTAATTGATTTTTGCCCAAGTCAAGTCCGGATATATGCTCTCATATCTGCGAGGAGATTCCTCTCCTTCCCTGCTTCCTCTACCAACCAGTCAGTACTCAAATCTTCCTCCTCCTTCCCCCTTCGGAGAAATTTTTTTTTCCCTCTCTTTTCCTTCCTCCTGCATCTGTGACTTGCCCTGATTCACGTGTTTGTTATCCTGCTTATTCACCTTTCTGCTCCCCTCCTTTCTGTCCAGCCCTCGCTAGTGATATCTCTCTCACGGACTATTGGTATCTATCCCCTCTATCTCTTCTTTGTTGATACCATCCTTCTGTAATGCCATAAACATATCTCTCCTAGATATTCTGTTATTATCTGTATGGCCCTCAGACTTCGAGGCTCTCTCAGGTTTCATCCATTCTCCCAGTTCTCCCAGCTCACGAACAGCCTCCAGTACATCCTTTAAAAGATTACCTGTCTGATTGAGTAATAGGGCCATTATCACATGTTTGTAGGCTGGAGGAGTAAAGCTAATTATTTTGTTTCGCACTGACACAGTTAGCAGTTCATCCAACAGATGGTGAGCATCACCCAGAAAAATGGCAGTTTTCTTGTCTTCTTCCTTAATTCTCTGCATTGCATCTCTTAATGTGTAACAGGGTTTATCATTTTGTGGCCAGTCTTATTCTATACAATACTTATGATTACACCCTATGACTGCTAATTGCAGTAGGGTGACCTGATTAGAAACCTACCACCATGATTGCAGATAAGGTTGAAGAGGAATACAGAGATTGACCCACATGCTGTAATAAAAGGACATGGAATCTTACTGGAAAAGTCCTTAACACACTTCCATTGTAGAAATTTGTTTGCAGTGATGCCTCATCCAAAATGACATTTGTTGTGGACAAGGATGCAGCAAACTGAATGTGAAACTAAAATAAAATATTGCTAGATATCAGAATCTCATCCTGCGAGATTTTGTGACAGCAGCCATCTTGAATCTTCATTATAAAATGAGAAAGCAAACCAAAGTGAATCAAATCACTTCTCACACTTGGCTCCAGCATCTTTGAAATCTTGCAATCCCTGGAAGTTTTGGAGCCATACTTTTTACTTCATATTACCTTGGATTTCTGCTTCCCTTACCTCTACTATTAGTCTAGGGAGTCTGTTAGGACTTTCATGCATGACTGTCTTTTCCTGAACTTTATTAATCTCTTGCAAGAGTTTGCTTATGACTCTATTTCACCTAATGGAATAAGCATTGATGAATAGGAAATCATTGTATAACAATTCAAAGACTGAACTTTCTGCATATTTGGTGAACTTTACTGGATTGTGAGTGCTGTTAACTCACCTCTTATGACACCCTGACATTTCGTTTGGTTTTCCTAGAGTGTTAGATTAAAGGTAAATTCCTTAAAACACATTGTTATGATTCTCTCTATGAAAAATATGCGCATAAAAAGCAAAAACTGTGAAGTTTTTTGTTTATAGATACACTTACATGTTATCAGAAAATTAAGGAGAGTAGATGAGAAAGTGGTGTTTGCAGAACAGGCAGTTGGTTTGCTTTAAACAAAAAGTGATATTAGAATTTAGCTTATGATAATAGTCAGAGGAAAACTGGTAAGTTATATTTCCTTTTGTAGACCAGAATACTGAAGTTGTGTTATCGAAATCTGTCTGATGTGACAAAAGTCTTGTACCAGCTATTGTTTTTTCTCTCATCCTTTTTCTTTTTCCCCTTGAGTATTCGTGATCCACAATTAATTTATGTGGGTCTGAAGTGCCTTTTGGGACATGTTGAAATAAACCTTGGTATATTCATGGTACTTCCGCAGAACAAAGACTTCCGGGGAAGTCGCCAGTGTTCATGACACTTATAATCTTCAAATGGAAACCTGAAGGGAACATTCTACTCTTATGTTGGGTATCTATGGGAACCTAATATTTTTGTATAGATAATTCTCAATTCCATGAGCTCTCAGACCAGACTCACTTTCAGCACAGTAGGTTCACTCCAGTGTGGAATAACTATGATTTGGCTCTCTTTGTCCATCAGGCTTCTGGCTGTTCACTTTCACTAGCATTCCATTCGATTGGCTCGAGTTCCTCTCTGATCATTTCTGGAATGCATTCTGACAAAACTCTTCCTAGTGTCACGCAACCTTTTAAACACCTTTCTTTTTACTACACTCTACTACCTGAAGCGCTCATACTTTCTTCCACTTTGTTGTGCACACTCTCCTTTTCAGCTGCTTGGTTTCTTGTGGTTAATTTCTGCTCATTCACCACAGATTGCGAACTTGTTGCACCTTGATTTTGAGACTGTTGTGTAATATTGTCTCCTCCATTTGAACATCTGTTCCATGCTTGAGTTTGACTCTGAATCAGTGGTTGTTGTCACTAATTCTTCACTGGCTTGTGTCAATCTCTTGGTGGAGGAGGCATGATACCAGAGCAGTAGCTCACCACACTTAATGGCAGTGTTCATCACAAAGATGTTACGAGCTTTACCAAGCCTGGTAAATCTTGGAATGCATAAAAATGCTAAGCCTTCCCATGGGAGGCGCATTAAGGAGAAATATTTTTACTTCTCTATGATGTTTCCTCTTTCAAAGTGTGCTGCATTCTGCAGAACACTTAGAAAGGGAAAAATGGTTCTAAGGATTGTCTTTGTGAAGGAAATAACCCCTTCCTGCACAAAAACAATCCTGCCTGCCACACAGGCACCTTTTCACCACGGAGCAAAGGTGTCTGCATTAGCACTAGGCAGCAGAAAAGTGCCATGTATTGATAAATATGGCACATTCCTGCCCTCTCCTGTTCACTCAGCTAAGCAAGTTGCCTTGCTGCATTGCATTGCATGAAATATCAATATGTCTGTTCTCTGCAAGTGATTGAGCATGCAATTGTATCATGCTTGCTAGTGACGCCACCAGCAGGTCTTCAATGTATTATACCATAACAGAGTTGCAAGGCAAATGAGGGGTCTCCAGATTTTTCTTCAGTATCTGTTTCAGTAACAAAGATGAAAGGACTTTCTGTATACCCGAGTGGGACTCGGAACTACACAAGTGTCTTTTCCTTAAGAATTGGAATATGAAAAGAAACTGAAAATCCTCATGTTAGGGAATGGAAAAGAATGCTTGCTACAGATCAATGATCAAGAACCACTAACTAGCATCACACGAGGTTTGAAAAAGTACCACAGCAGGATTCAGGGCCTTATTTATACTTTTTGGTGCAAAACTGGACTAAGGCAGTTTTGCCCCAAAAAGTTTTGCACCGGCTTGCACCATTTTTTAGCACCAGCTGGGCACCATATTTATGGAATGGTGCAAGCCGGTGCAAAGGGTATGCTAGCTTAAAAAAAAATGACGTTAGGCAGTTTTGAGTCAAAATAAATGATTCTGACCAGATTAGCATCATTTTTTTACGTTAAGGGGCATATTTATACTCTGTTTGCACTGAATTAGCGTCATTTTTTTTTACTCTAATTCAGTGCAAAACTAACTCCTTATTTATACTTTGGTGCTAGACCCGTCTAGCGCCAAATTTATGGAGTTAAAGTCATTTTTTGGAAGTGGAAATCTACCTTGCCTTAATGAGATGCAAGGTAGGCGTTCCCGTGCAAAAAAATGACTCTATGGCCTTAACACCATATTTATACTCCCATGTAAAAATGGTGCAAGGGAGGGAGGAGGGGTCAAGAAATGGGGCAAAGCTTGCTTTGCCCCATTTGTTAAGACCTGGGTCAAGGCAGGCGTTAGGGGACCTGTGGCCCTATTTCCATGGTGGAACACCATGGAATAAGCCCAGAGGTGCCCTCCCTAGGGGCACCCCCAACCACACTAGAGGGACTGCGAGGATGGAGGACCCCATCACAGGTAAGTACAGGTAAGTGCATTTTATTTTTGAAAGTGCCATTGGGGGCCCTGAAATGGGCCCCCATACATGGCACAGGGTGCAATGGCCATGCCCAGGGGACCCCTGTCCTCTGTGCTGGCCACTGGGGTGGTGGGCATGACTCCTGCCTTTTCTAAGGCAGGAGTCATGAGGCATGGTAGTTTTAGCACCATAAAATGACGCTAATCTGGTTAGAGTCATTTTGTTTTACTCTAACCTGTCTAAAGCCATTTTTTGGTGCTAGACCCTCTTCTTCTATACTGCCAGCCCCACCTGACTAAAGTCATTTTTTTAAACTCTAGCCTACCATTTGCACCGGCTTGCACCATTCCATAAATATGGTGCCCGGCTGGTGCACAGAAATGGTGCAAGCCGGTGCTAAACTTTTTGGTGCAAAACTGAGTTAGTGCACTTTTGCAGCAAAAAGTATAAATAAGGGCCAATATTTTGTAAGTTTGCGCCACTTTTGCGTCATAAAATGACGTTAATGCGGTGCAAAAAAAGTTTAAATCAGGGCCTTCGTGCTAGATGGGTCTAGCACCAAAGTATAAATATGGAGTTAGTTTTGCACCGAACTAGAGTAAAAAAAAATGACACTAATTCGGTGCAAACAGAGTATAAATATGCCGCAGAGTATAAATATGCCCCTAAATATGGTGTTAAGGCCATAGAGTCATTTTTTGCACGGGAACGCCTACCTTGCATCTCATTAAGGCAAAGTAGGTCTCCACTTTCAAAAAATGACTTTAACTCCATAAATTTGGTGCTAGAGGGGTCTTGCACCAAAGTATAAATATGGAGTTAGTTTTGCACTGAATTAGAGTTAAAAAAATTACACTAATTCGGTGCAAACAGAGTATAAATATGCCCCTCGGTATCATGATCCAACATGGGATTACACATTAATTCACCTTTCTCAGGTCCTGAACTATTCCCCATTTCTTATTTGGTTTCTGAAAACTCATCACTGGTCAATTGCAGGGACTTTCTTACACTTCCTTCAAAATGCCATGTTCTCACGTGGATTTTATGACAGGTGTGATTCCTGCCACCGTTTCAGCTTTAGCTTCACTTTGATTCTCACTAGTTCAACATTCTTACTCAATCCAATGTCTTTGCCTGTAAAGTCCCAGACTTCCTATTTCATGTACATCTTAAGTCTGGAGGTAACTCTTCTTCTATTAGAACTGGGAACAACCGAACTGATGCTTCTCTTAATTTGTAATGGGTCTGAATCCAGTCCAATGGGACTATCAAAAACCTGGAACTTTTGGAGATTGTCTGCAGTATTGAAAGGGTCTGCTGTACTTTTGGGTTTGGATTTAAGTTGTACCTGCTGGTAGCAAGTTGTTGTTGCATCATTGGGGCTGGCGGCATATTGGTCATACTATATGACTTTTGAAGTTGCTTATTCTGCATCAGCATCACATTTATTTTTGGCACTTGAACATCATTTTGCATTTGATGTGAGTTAAATTTATAGTCTCGCTTCCAGTGACCCACCTTATTACAAACATGACAAGTGGCGGTCTTGTTCAACATGTGTATGGTCACCCCTGCATTCACATTAGCAGCTGCCCCTCAGCCTTGCAATCTAAAACTCCCCGCTTGTGCCATCTGACCACCATCTTGAAAACCAATTCCGTGAATTTCTGCACTGAAATGGGGAACAGAAATAAACCATCGAATCCACCACATATCAACTATTTTGGCATCCCCTTTGCACCAAATTAGGGCCTGATTACAAACTTGGCGGATAAAACACTCCGTCACACATGTGACGGATATTCTGTTTGCCGTTTTACAATCTCCATAGGATATAATGGGATCGTAATACATCAAACAAGATATCTGACTTGTTTGTGATGGAGTAACCCCATCCGCCAAGATCACAATCAGGCCCTTAGTCTCTGCCAACATATATGTTTTCTTAATATTCCTCTTCTTCTTCCAAATGTCACTGCAATCATTTGCGTATCAGAGAATCTCATTGAGGGACTTAGATTGCTACCAAATCATGTTCTGCTGTATGTGCAAACTAATTTCTGTATGCAAACCTAACAAACTGAGACAAAAACCCACTAAGATTCTTCCTCTGAGGATTTTGGACAACACTGTGCTCTCTGAAAACTTGCATCAATCTTTCATAATAATCAACTACTGACTCCTCAAACTATTGAGTAGTTTTGTTTATTTTAAGCCTATCAACCTCTTTCTGCAGGAACTTCATTTTCAAGTAAGCAATCACCTTGTTATATTTGTCCATAATAGTAGCCAAGGGCATGTTTGTTCTAGAATCTCTTTGTAGCTCGGCATTTAGTCAGTCCACAACCACCTTACTTTCTGCCCACAAATCTTTGGGAAAAACAGTGTCAAGAAAAGTATTCAAGTCTTCCCAAAGCAATTTTGAATCTTCACAATCCTGTCCACCTCAGTGTAGCATTTATCAGGCTTCCCCCACAACTTTTGAATTTGATTTGTGAATCAAAAAGATCACCGCAACTCTAGGGCACATGAACAAACCTACCTCAATGCACTTCTCTCAATGGGTGTTCCCCAAACTCTGCATCACTCACACTAGCTCACCCTTCTGCTCCTCCTATATTCTCTTTCTTTTTATTTTCTTCTCATCCACATTTGCCCACCGATCCTTATACTTCTGTGTCTCCTGCAACTTTCTAATGCATTCTCCCATTTCTCTTACATGCATATTCAAGCTTGATGATCTAATTTTCCTCAATTCATCCTCAGTCATGAGCGTCCTAAAACTTGTCTTTAATTTCAGCTTTTTGTTAATATCTACTCCAAACATTCACCAGCTGTTTCAGTCTTTTGTGTACCGAGTGGCATACATTGCTGCCTCTCTGCTTAGGAACATAAGACAGTCTCATAGTAAATGTCTATTAATTTTGTCTCAACGGATCCCCTCACAAGGTCCTTGAATTCTGCTTTTAACTGTACTATATTTTATTTTATCTGTGGGGGAAGTCCCTTCTGCTTGAGATTTTGATCCGGAGACTGCATTGGTGGCAGCAACGGTTGTATTTCAGGGGGGGAACCTCTTCTAGAGTCGTAGCAATGGCAGATATAGCAAGGGTTGTCGCAACAGTAGACACACTAGGGGCCATAATGATGACAGATGTACTACCAATACCTAATGATGGATCTGAAGTAGGTAAGGGAAAACCTCCCTATGGTGAACTCTGCCCAGCTCATGCAATCTAATCAAATCAGGTTTATAAAGCGCAATTACTCACACGTAATGGTCTCAGAGCACATAGGTTTTTTTTCCTCTGAGCTTCAGTTGAAGAGCCAGGTTTTGAGGTCCTTTCTGAATTGGGTAGCAGTGGTGATTGTCTGAGGTGCAGGGGAAGGGTGTTCCAGCTCCTTGCCACGAGAAACGCAAAGTTTCTTTCACTAGCTGTGGTCTTCAGTATGCGCTGTACGATGGCTAGTGCTTGTTGAGTGGAGCAGAGAGATATGGTGGGGGAGTAGAAGGTGATGCAGCGGTTGAGGTAGGTGGGTCCTTGGTTGTGGAGTGCTTTGTATGCGTTGACGAGGAGTTTGAAGTTCATTCTGTTCACGATAGGAAGCCAGGGAAGGTCTCTTGAGTGATTGGAGATGTGTTTGTGGCGGGGAATGTCCAGGATGATTCTGGCGGAGGCGTTTCGGATGTGCTGTAGTTTTTTCAGGTTCTTCTGGGTGGTGCCAGTGTATAGAGCGTTGCCATTGTCGAGTCTGCTAGTAACCAGGACATGGGTTAGAGTTCTGCGGCAGTCCTTTGGGATCCCTTTGTAGATCTTCAGAGAAGTCAGAGTGTGTGAAAACAGGAGGATGCGACTGAGTTGACTTGGCGAGTCATGGTGAGCGATGAGTCCAGGATGAAGCCAAGGTTGCATGCGTGGGTTGTTGGGGTGGGGGAGGGTGCCGAGGGTGGCTAGCCACCAGGAGTCATTCCAGGCTGATGTGGAGGGTCCCAGGATGAGGATCTCGGTCTTGTCAGAGTTAAGCTTGAGACAGATGTCCTTCATCCAGGCGGTGTCAGCTTTCATCCCATTGCAGAAATTCTTCTTGGCAGTTGTGGGGTTTTCGGTCAGTGAGATAATTAGCTGGATATCGTCAGCGTAGGAAATGATGTTCAGCCCGTGATTCCTGATGATGGATGCAAGCGGGGCCATGTGGATGTTGAAGAGAGTGGGGCTCAAGGAGAAGCCTTGTTGAACTCCGCAGCTGATCTCCATAGGTTCTGACAGGTAAAACAAGAGTCTGACTCGCTGTGTTGTTCCATACAAGAAGGAGAGTATCCTTTGTAGGGCCTTTCCGCAGATGCCAGCTGCGTATAGTCTGGAGCAGAGGCTGAGGTGCAAGACTGTTTTGAAGGCGGCCGATAAGTCCAGTAGGATGAGGGCTGCTGTATGGCTGAGGTCGAGGAGCGAGCGGATGTTATCTGTGGCGGCGAGGGGAGGTCTTCAGGCTGTGGTTGCTCCAAAAACCTGCTTGGGAGATGTCCAGGATGTTGATGTCCTCGCGTCTGGAGCTGAGCATTGATGGCCTTTTTGATGACCTTGGCAGGGAAAAGCAGCAGAGAGATGGGGCGGTAATTCTTGAGGTCCAGGGGGTCGGATGTGGGTTTCTTCAGGAGCGGGCAGATCTCGGCGTGATTCCAGTCCTCTGGGAAGGTGTCTGTCTCTATGGAACAGTTGAGGGTGTGATGGAGTCCGGTGCGATGGGGGTGTTCGCTTTGTTGAAAATGTGTTGCGGGCAGAGGTCCACAGGGACTCCGGAGTGGATGCTGCTCATGATGGTGCAGGTCTCATCAGTGGTGAGGGGGATCCGGGGGTCGAGTGGTGCAGGATCTGTGATGGTTTGGTGGGTCGGAGCTGGGGGGTTGTTGGAGGCCTTGGAAAGTCTTGGGATCTGAAGCTGTTGTGTATGTCTTTGATTTTCCAGTGGAAGAGGTCAGCTGTTTGTCGCAGAGGTCTTGAGATGGAGGGATGCGTGCCGTTCCCAATTGGGGTTTAGTAAACTCTTTGAGCACGGCGAAGAGCTCTTTGGTGTTGTGAGCGGTGGTGCTGATACAGTCCTGCAGAGTGGCTTTCCTGGTGACTGATGAGGTGGTGGTGGGATTTGGTGGCAGGTTTGAAGGCCTCAAAGTCTTCTAGGGACTTGCTGTTTCTCCATCTTTTCTCTAGCCATCTGCAGGTGCCCCTGGAGTCCTTGAGTCTCGGGGAAAACCAGCTGGCCTTCTTGAGGTGGTGTTTAGCTGAGGTCTTATGGAGAAGTGCTAGGCTGTTGGCGCATTCAGAAATCCATTGGTGGAAGTTCCGTGCTGAGATGTTATCGTCTGCGGTGAGGCGTGGGGGAGACTAACTGAGGGTGTTGGTGAGTTGTTCCTCAGTGATCTGGTTCCATTTTCTGCTTGGGGCTAGGAGTGTGTGGAGATGCATGGTTGGTGCGGTGAGGGTGAAATGGATATAGTGGTGGTCGCTCCAGTGAAGCGTGGAGGTGTTGTCAACTGTGATGTTATTGCTGGTGGAAAAGATGGTATTGAGTGTGTGTCCAGCGATGTGTGCTGGCGAGGTGACCAGATGATTTAGTCCTATTGTGGCGAGGTTATCAAGCAGGGAAGCGGTGTTGGTGTTGTTGCCATTGTCAATGTGGTAGTTGAGGTCAGAGGAGGAAGTAGTTAGAGGACGCAAGAGCGTGAGGAGAAATTATGTCGACGATGGAGTCGCTGAAGGCTGGTCGGGTGGCCTATAGATGAGGATGTCGTGGAAGGTCGACTTGTTGGTGGCGTGTATTTGGAAATGAAGGTGCTCCATGAGGGGGAAGTGTTCTTCCGCATTGGTTATCAGGCGGAGGTCTGCTCTGCCTCGTGTCACTACTGGGATCACAGGACATGCTGCAGGCAGAAGGACAACATTACATGGAGGTGGTTGAGAAATTATCAAATCCAAAAACTCATCACCCAAATAACTGCCAACCCCTCTCTTTTGTCATCCTCACTTCTCTCTCATGATTTCTTCACTTCTATCCCTGCCATTACTGTCACAGGGTGTATATTTATGCTCTCAGTCACTTCTCCACCCTTCCTGTTTCACATTCCATCCTAACTCCATTCAGGTATGGACTTTATTTCTCATTTGGATTTTATATTTCTCCTTCTCATGCGCACCATGTTCTTATGCGCTCAATGCTTCAAACTGTACAGGCCTTGGTCAGGGGTTCATCTCATATATCACTTGTCTCAAATTCTCCATATTTGTCACATTGAATGTGTCACGTGAATGAAATTGCAAGCGCTCATCTGTCATTGTGATCTTATTCCATTCTTTGATCCAAACACAACTCTGTAATCCAACCTTAGTGGCTATATCAAATGCAGGGATACTCTCTGGAGGAGCCTCCTGATCCTCATGGACAGGTACACTCACATATTTTCTCAAAATAGCTCTTATTCTCTTAAAGAATTTCATCTTTGTTACTCACACAAAAGGCACAGAACTTCTAAATCCCAAATTGAAATGACCCACTGTTTCCAGCAAATCCCAATGTAGTACTCAGCGATACAAAAACCCTTATCAGCGTGATACCACAGAACCAACCAATCGTAGCATGGCACCAAATGGCGTAATGACCAATCCCAGCATGGCACACAAGCTGAACGATCAGCGTGACACCTAATAATGTAACTTGCAGCACTACACACAACTGTTACTTGACTTGGATCAGCTTTGCATAAGCAAAAATAACAAAAATAAAGCAACTCTTGTACATTTACGAGTCACTCTAGGGGAAACCAGAAATAGAACGCTCACCAGAACCAACAAGCGAGTTCTTGACCTCCTGGAATCCACTCTGACTAGAACGGTCTACTCTTGTGCACAAAGAATCAACCAAACACCAATCTAAGTTAGTACAACCTCACAGCAAACGTTTAGCCAAACACCAATCCAAAGGACTGATTTAGATTTCGGCGGACGGGTTACGCCGTCACAATGGTGATGGATATCTCATCCACTGAGACAATTTATATTGGAAGGGACGGGATATCCGTCACCATTGTGATGGACTAACCTGTCTGCCGAAATCTAAATCAGGCCCTAAAATAGTACAATCTCACAACAAAAGTTTAGCAAGTCCCTATCTTGGTTATGCCATGTCGCCTCACAGTCCAACACATCATCTTCAACAGACAAGTCAAATACCACTTAAATATTTCTCTATCCCGGGATCATGGATTACGATGAATCCAGGGTCCAAACTTCAACTCTGACCAATGAGCACCTTAACCTCAATAAGATCAAGCAATACATATGAAAGGCACTTCAATTTTCAGATTCAACACAAAAGCCCTCTTGGACTCAATTTGTCACCACAACTCAAAGGATTACAAATCATTAAAAAATGCAAATACTCTGACTCACGACAACACAGAGTCAAAACCACTTAACCCTATTTTATTCACACTCCTAGAATACTGCAACCTCTTTCAGGAATGCTGGAATGCCGTCAATCTTTCAAATGGGGCAATGAAAGATCAGGAGTGCAGATTGAATCATGGCACAATTTCGGAATCAGGGTTGAATATAAATCATCCAAGCCTCAGTGGAAACCATCTTCTACTCCCAGATTTGTGTTAGTGCTTTTCTTGTGAAAGTTTCTGGACCCACAAAGCGATATCAGATCAATCAGAGTTCACAACTGAGGCTGATCAACAAATCGGTACATTCAATGAATGGGAAGCACATTGGGCTCTACAAGGAAGACAGAATAGTTACATTATAAAATCATAAAAGTTTATTAAAGATTAATGGTTTACAATTAAGTCATTTAAGTATGAGGATAACGTCGCTTGGAGTTGTCTCAAAGGGAAGGGTTAAGATAAGTCAATTCTCTCATAGAATGAGTATTCTAAATCTCCTACTCTGTTCTTCTAAAAGCTCCACTGAGAAACAGATTAACTCATAATCTACTCTGCACTCATTTAAATCACACAATTCTAACAGTTCTTATGAAATTATTCAATCAGGTTACAGTAATGTGGTACAATTGTATACTTGTTAGCTTCTCGGGACCTTCACAGTACAGCTTCTCTCAGTGTCCTTTAAACTTGTGTTGACGCGTCCCTTTATGATAATTTATTACACATCGGGACTCGTTTTAGGCCAATGAATCTTTTGACCCAGTTGAGAGACACCTTAGGACGAGATAGCTAATCAATATGTCAATCAATACGTCAATAATGTCATCGATATTTATCACTACAATACATTTCGCTTTAGTCAAAGTCATTAAGTAATTCACGATGCTACCATGACCTTTCAGCCATAGATAACCACACCGGTTTAGTAGAATTTTATGAGTTTCATTCCCTATTGCTTACAATTCTAATATCAGATACGTCAATCTCAAAACCAAGAATCATAATAGCATAGTCACAATATGGCAACTTTTGGTAAGATTTCATTAAAGCGAGAATCACAAACATTAGAACATAACACGGCATGAACATAGATTAATTTAGCAGAGTATCAATAACGCATCAGTTCAACAAAGCATAGATTCGGTTGTTTGTCTATTTGCGTCAGTTTTAGTGAATACCTGTCCTAACCACTGATTAGAATTAGCATGTTGGGTTTCATGCAAACAATTTAGAACACCAATTTGGAAAACATCTAGCTAAGGTCTCTGTCAAAAGTAAGCAGTTGGTACCTAGAAAGGAAAAGCAAACAGACAAATCACAATTGCATTGTCATAATTACCCTCCAAAGTTTAGGTCAGCACACAGGTTCAGTCTTCGTCTTCAGGACATCAGTTAATTTGCCATCAGTCAGAACTCAGCTCCGGGGCAAAAGGGAACTTCCCTCATAAGGAGGTAAAGTGTCAAATTGGACAAATCTAAGGGCAAGGATGGTTTTAAGTAACTAAACAGAGTGACAAAGTTTCTGGATAAAATCAATAGCATTCCCTAACCCACCTAAATGACTCCCCGTGACATGGGTTTTTATCCCTTTTTCGTTGTACATTCCCCCAAACTTTTATTGGTCATCTGTTATACCCCACTATCTTTAACCTATCAGAATACACATTAGGTAACCCAGCTCTTCACCGCATATTATTATACAAGTTTTTGATTGGTCTTTATAAATGACGTCTTCAGAGGTGGCACGTCCGGTATGATTTCATCCTTTTGTAATTCTTTGCACATCTTTTGGTCAGCAGTTCCATTGTCTTCACCAGTTTGAATAACCTTGTACATTACATTAATCTACACTGTGTCAATTTGTTTTCAACATTTATTCTGCACTTATTGAAGAATGCATGAGAACGGATCTAACATGGTTACATTGGTCTTCTAATTTGAAGGAAAAAGAACACACAGGGTCGTGTCCCTTTGTGAGTCAGCTCACTGCAAAGTAGAAAAATGCATTTAATATGAGATCCAAGCAGCTAAGCTTTGGCTCATGCTAACTTAAGGCCTAAAAGGATTTCAGCATAGATTCAATAACGTAATCATTAGTATAAGCGTAATATAAACATTTTGGTCATTATTATTAGTCTACGTATACATTGGCTGCCACTCCCCGTGGTCACATTTCAAGTGCACGTCCAAGCAAAATTTACCATTATTATAGTTTCTATGCAGCATTATCACACATTAATCCATAAACATTTCATGTTAATATACATTATAAACTACGCTCTCTCACTTGTATGATCTATTACAAGATTATATACAGAGATCAGCCTTTATTATGCAGGTATCTCCGTGAGTATGCTGCTCATAATAACATTCCATTCACAGTGAAAACTCAACAATTATTCTCCAGGGAAAGAAAGCGAAGAGCGTTGCTTTTGATAATTAGGACTTCAGCTTTACTTAAAAATAAATGTTTTACTAGTCAAAAAGGTAGTGGCAACCAACGTTAGCCATTTTAAAATGCAGGCCTACATTAGCTATGGTTAATCTAAACGTGAATAAACCATAGTTATTAATATTTTTGTCTTAATGTGGATTTAATGCAAAAACACTTAACTATAAAAAAAACGTTTTTGATAGAATGGGGTTACATATGGTGGCCAGATACGCAGCGGCAAGCCAAATGGTCCTTCGTCTAAAATGTTAGAAATACTTGCACAGGTGCTGGGTGTTAGCCCTGCTCTGCTAATCATGTTCACATGGTAAATTCTGTTTGAAGATGAGTAAAATGGCATATGTGTTTCCCAAACATTTTCAAACAAGTGGTAACGTTTTTAGAAGAAAATGCTCCAAACAGGGCTCTGTTGCTGACTGTGGCGGACGGCATATGCCTCACGGTTGTGAGTTCTAAATCAGTCCCTCTGTCATTTGTAAGAGTTGAAAAGGAAGTAAAATGCAACACATGGACAATACAGGCTCTTCTGTAATTATCCTAGCTTTTTGTATCATGTTTTACTTCTTTCCAATTATTCATGTTTTTGGCAAGTTTTCAGTACTTTTAAGCAGGCCAGCCATGGAACAGGGAATTTGTTCTGCTGGCAATGTATACATAATTAAATAGAAATCCAATTTTGCATCAAATAATTTCACCCTTTTCGACTTTTTGAAAGTAGTGTCCAGCTAGACCAACAGCAGGCCCAAGAGTGAGAAGGCCTTAGCTCTACATAACCCCTGTTAGCATGTACACCCAGCAGAGTTGAGTGCCTGTAAACTGGCACCACGTCAAGTACCATATGTGTTAAATATTAAAGTACATGTTTTATCTTTGCACAACCACAAGTTACATCTTGAATATTTTATTATTATTCTCTCATTCCTTTTCTGCAGCAAAACAGGACCCATTGGTGACAGAAAACCACATTTTCGTTGCTGCTGTTGCAGTTTGTGTGCTCTTGATTGTTGTTGTATGTGCTTTGATCCTTATACTTAGGAAATACAAATCAAGGCGCTATCAAAGGTAAGCTTACGTTTTTGGTTTGCTTTTGGCTTCATTCGGGTGGTAAGATGACTCAGTGAGTTCATGCCGTCTATTGACATCTGCTGTGATTATATGAAAGCTGACTCAGCCTTACTGCGAGCAGTAATTTCCTTCACAACATATTGGGTAATAATAACACCTGTTATTTACAGTACATAGAAACCACGGGAGATGTAAAACAAGTGGTTATTATTTTATATTATTATTATTATTATTATTACCATCATTATGACATCCTTTCCGAGATTGCGATTTTGAGTCAGGCTCCTTTCTGTCAATCTGATCCTGAATTGACCTATGGCAAGCTGCTAACAAGTTAAGTAATCTCCTGCCTTTGGAGTTCCTGTTCATGCTACCCAGCTCTCACAAACTAGTGCTCGCAGTGTTATGGAGTTAGTTTTTTAATCGTCAGCCATGGTACCATCTGCCTGGTACGTTAGTTAAGGCATTTGTTATTGCTTCATTTGTTGCAAAATAGGTCATTAGTGCTTTCATGTGAATGACAGGGAAACACCAGTTAACTGCAGCACAAGCAAAAGCACAGTCACTGATGTTCAATTTCAAAGTACTCAAGGAGAAGCTGAACTGTCCCCCTCTGAACTACCTTCTCAAAGTAATGTCTGCCTAGTTGCTGCCTGTAGTGTCCTATGTGGAAGGAATGCGGGGCAGGGAGATAGGCATATTACCAAAATGTAAGAAAAAACATATAAGGCTATTTTTAATATTCCAAAAAGTGCTTCGCTAGTCCAGGTCCAGCTAGCATTTGGACTATAAAAGCAGTCCCTTCAGAGCAACGGTGCATTTATCAAATTATTTTGGAGGCTACGAGTGTAAGGGGATAGGTCCATAAATAACCTGGGCTGCCTGGAAGTGGAAGACCAACATGTTAGTAACATAAAAGGCTCATGGGGAAACCATTTAAACTAAGAGATTCAAGTTCTGGGTATGAAAGAAGCTTGGGAGACTAGTAAGGGGAAACCAGCTTTTAATAAAGCAAAAAATACCTCATCTGTATTTTATCCCAGGCTATGGACAAAGACATTATGGCGAGCCAGAGACACTTATGGGCTGTGCTTGTGTCATATACCTCACTGAGCCCTTAGGACTATCTATCTGCGCATTTCTCCATGCCCATAAAACAGCAGTTTATGTTATTTCGCTTTGGGTTTCTAGACACAAAAGATTTATGTCCCACCTGGAAAACACAACACACAAATCAAACTTGTCGATTATGTGGATACAAGCAAGCATCTCTTATACATATATTCTGCACATGCCCGATTTTTGGGACAAAAAGAAAAAGCTACTGAAACCACCCTTCATATCTCTGCAGATTTGTTACTGTAGATAAGCAGTCATAGGTTGGTTAAATGGACAGTCAATTCCCCTAGTTTGTAAGGGGGTGACATTTTTAGAAAATGCCTCTCAAAGAGTTGGACAAGATAGAGACGGGGTCATTGTCAGGAAAGAAAGCATCCCCAGTGGAGCAGTAGAGAGTTCAAATCTACAGCAGGAGCTCCTCAATGAGGATGACCTGGTCGAAAGGCAGAATGATTACACACAGCATATGTATTTTATTAAGCCTGTGGTACAGGCCACATAAGCATTAAGAACTTTTGGTGGCCTGAGCAGAAAAAGCTCTATTTTAATTTGATATTTTAAATGACTGTGGTTTTTATTGTTTTTATGGTTATGCAATGGGGTTAATAAACTATGCTAATAAAATCTGATAGTGATACTGGATTTCATCAGTGTTAAACAAACATTGTCATCACTAAGGGCCTGATTTAGACTTCGGCTGGAGGGTTACACTATCACAACATTGATAGATATCCCGTCAGCAGACATTTAAATCCCATAGGAAATAGTAGGCCCTATGTTGGAAAACAGATACAAACTGTTCCATTGATGTCCTTAACAATGGTTATAAAACAGAAAATGTTCCTACCCATGTTGGAGGGACTGTGGAATGAGCATGCAACTTCTACATATATAGTGGACAGGCTCTTAATATTTTTAGGTAACTGGTTGTGTTTCTGTGTCAAATGCTTCTGTATATCCAATTCTGGGTGCTTCAGAACATACATTAT
Organism: Pleurodeles waltl; assembly: GCF_031143425.1. NCBI lineage: Eukaryota > Metazoa > Chordata > Amphibia > Caudata > Salamandridae > Pleurodeles > Pleurodeles waltl. Next base: position 405,625,399 of record NC_090437.1, on the reverse strand, counting down.
ATTTTTCGCAACCAGTTGTTTTTAGCAGTTACTTTTCAAAATTCTTTCAATAAAAGTTAAACATGAAATCAAAACTCATGTAATGAATGTGACAGGCATTTTGAATACGCTTGCTATAGAATACTTTTGTAGAAATATGCAATTTGTAACTCTCACAAACACCAGTTCTTGAAGGCTATTGTTCACAAATGCAACAATGTATTGTACACTGGGTAAAGCAACAACTTACCCTTGGACCACCAGGGGCCAGTATATATAGTTCCGAGGAGAACAAGTGAGTACCAGGTAGACTCACAGAAGTGGGAGAGCAGAAGCTATACAGTAAGAAGAGAAGAGCACATTTAAGTTCTGGAGTGGAAGAATGGCATCCAGGCAAGCTTAAACTGCTCCCCCAGAAACAGTCTGTAGAAAAAATGCCCTTGTTGGCATGGTTACCACCCCCCACACACACACGTTTTGCCTGATATTGATGCCAACTTGATTGTGCTGCAATCCTCCCAACCAGGCCCCAGCACCAGTATTTTTCCATAAAACTGTACCATTGGTCCCACAATTGGCACTCCCCTGGCACACAGTTAAGTCCCTTGTAAAAGGTGCCTATGGTACCAAGGGCCCTGTGGCCAGGGAAGGTCCCCAAGGGCTACAGCATGTATTATGCCACCCTGGGGGTCCCCTCACCAAGCACATGCACACTGCTTTCGCATCTTGTATGTGCTGGTGGGGAGAAAAAGGCAGAGTCGACATGGCACTCAGGGTGCCATGTCCACAAACCACAGCCTGTGGCATAGGTAAGTCTCCCCTCTAGCATGTCTTACTGCCCTAAGGCAGGGTGCACTATACCACAAGTGAGGGCATAGCTGCATGGGCAATATGCCCCTTCAGTGTCTAAGTCCATTCTTAGATATTGTAAGTGCAGTGTGGCCATATTGAGTATATGGTCTGGGAGTTTGTCATTACGAACTCCAGAGCTCTAAAACTGTACCATTGTTCCCACAATTGGCACTACCCTGGCATACAGTTAAGTCCCTTGTAAAAGATGCCCATGGTACCAAGGCCCTGTGGCCAGGGAAGGTCCCAAAAGGCTGCAGCATGTATTATGCCACCCTGGGGGATCCCACACCAAGCACATGCACACTGCCTTTGCAGCTTGTATATGCTGGTGGGGAGAAAAAGTCAGCCCACAAACCACTGCCTGTGGCATAGGTAAGTCACCCCTCTACCAGGCATAATATGCCAATAGTGTCTAAGTCCATTCTTAGACATTGTAAGTGCAGTGTAGCCATATTGAGTATATGGTCTGGGAGTTTGTTATTGCAAACTCCACAGCTCCATAATGGCTTCACTGAATACTGGGAAGTTTGGTATCAAACTTCTCAGCACAATAAACCAACACGGATTTATTGAGAAATGCACCTAGAAGGCATCTTAGAGATGCCCCCTGTATGTTAGCCAAACTGGTAGTGCAGGACTGATCCGTCTGCGCCAGCCTGGCACTTTCAGATGAGTTTTTTACCACATGGGGTGAGAGCCTTTGTGCCCTCTGTGGCCAGAAACATAGCCTGTCCTGGGTGGAGGTGCTTCACATCTCTCCCCTACAGGAACTGTAACACCTGGCGGGGAGCCTCAACGGGTCAGGCCTCTTGTTACAGTGCCCCACAGCACTCCAGCTAGTGGAGTTGCCTGCCCCAGGGCAAAGTGCCACTTTTGGCGGGATAATTAGGGAAAGCAGGGAGGAATGACCACCTCACCTGGGACCACCCCTAAGATGTCCAGAGCTGAGGTGAACCCCTCCTTGCAAAATCTTCCATCTTAGTTTGGAGGGCAGGGACCAATAGGGTTAGATCTGTGTCCCCCTCCCCAAAGGGAGTGGACACAGGAAGGGTGCAGCCACCCTCAGGGACAGTAGCCATTGGCTACTGCCCTTTGACCTCTGTAATGCCCCTAAATCCAGGATTTAAGGCCTCCCCTGAACCTAGTTGGTCAGGTTCCTGGCAGCCTCACAAGAAGAAAGTTGAAGGACTGCTGAGCTGAAACACAGCAGAAAGACTGAAGACGCAAACTGACTTGGCCCCAGCCCTACCTGCCTGTCTCCAACTTTAAGAACCCTACAAGAAGAAAGTGGTGCATCCTGCAGGACAGCGACCTCTGAAAAGCCTCCAGAGGATTGCCTGCCTCACAGAGGACCAAGAACTCCAGTGTACAATGGCCCTGTCCAAGAAGGGACTCCCTCTAAGGACTCCAGAACCGCCCCTGATCCCAGAGTCCTGTCCACTCTGCACCCAACACCCACGCCCTGTGACCAGGTGGTCCAACTGACTAGAGCTGGTCCCCAGACAATTCTGAGCAAGTGCCCACCCTGGGGTTGACCCCTCCTGTCCAACACGATGATGCCTGCAACCTGAATCCGAAGGACCCCCCTGGCTGACACAGAACCGGATGAAGATACCAGTTGCCAAAAGGTACTCTGCATCAGTAGCCCCCTGGCCTTGGGTACAGCAACATCCAGCAGGTGGCCCTTGTCTAGCCCATGGTTTTCCGGAACCGACCCACTGGACCTAGTCTGCAGTGCAGCATCTACGTGACCCCCAGAGTCCCCTTATAGGAAAGCATTTGGAGCCCGACGCTGTGTTTGCACCATACACCCAGCTGCCCCTACGCTGCTGAGGGTGTGTGTTTGTTGCTGGTCTGTGCCCCCCCCGCTGCTCCTCTAAACCCCCGAGGTCTGCCCTCTAAAGATGCGGGGACTTACCTGTAAGCAGGCCTGATTCGGAGTGCCCCCACTCTCCATAGAAGCCCATGTTAAATATGCCTTATCTTTGAACTCTGCACCCGGCCGGCACCGTGTTGCTGGTGGTGGGAGTTTGGAGTTAACTTGAACCCGACCAGTGAATTTCCTAACCCCCAGAGACTGGAATTATAAGTCATGTACTTACCTCAAAACTGTGCTAACTTTTATTCCCCCCAGGAATTGTTTCTGAAAATTGTACTGTCAACTTTTAAAACAGATTATTGCCATTTATTCAAAAACTGTATAACTTGCAAATTCTAACCAAAGTGGTTTTGATACATATGTTGGATACTTACTTACTCATGTACTTACCTGCAACTTGAAGCTTGTGGTTCTAGAAATAAACAAACAAAATATATTTTTGCTATATAAAACCCATTGGCCTGGAGTTCGTCATTGAGTATGTTCCTCCATATTGTCTCTCTGTGTGTACAACAAATGCTTGGCACTACCCTCAGATAAGCCTAACTACTTGACCACACTACTACAAAAGAAAGCATTAGTATTATCTACTTTAGCCTCTGTTAAGCCTCTGGGGAACCCCCGCACTCTGTGCACTCTATATCTCATTTTGATATAGTATATACAGAGCCAACTTCCTACACAGTCTCTAATTCGGGAGCAAATCACACAAATATGCACAATGAGATTTCCAGATTTAGTAATAACAAAGACCCAAAAAGGAGCCTGTAGCCATTCTTGAAGTTTCTAGGGCACTAGGAAGTCTGTAGAACTCTCCTTTAAGGAGGCTGGAAGGTGGGAGCTTTGTTTTGAGGTGACCATAACCAAGGTCTGAGGGATGGGTATGTCCTGCTGGGAAAGACCATAGTGAGAGCTGGATATGGCTGTTTCTTTTAACAAGGCTCAACAGAACAGGAAAATATCCTGGCTGTTAGGGATGTTCATACTACGACAACACTGGTGAGAAGTGAGGTTGAGTCTTAAGGTGACATCTAACAACAGCACCCATCTGCCTTTAAAAAAACTTCAAACTAGATAAAAAGTGTATCATATTTTGACATCTTATATTTTTACGTGTTCATCGTCCTTACCTATTGTTTTATGTAGCATTGTGCATATTATGTTCATTTTATTTTATTTTTCTCTGATATATAGCAACATGATTAAGATAGAGACCATTCTCTGTCTAAAGATATGGTCATAGCCATAGTTTTAATCTTATGTGATGCATACTTCAGAACGTCTTTTGTAAGGATGCTTGATGTTAAGCTACTTTGTGTTAGTTGTTCTGATCAAAATCAACAAGTGCAGTGTACAAACCTCGTCTTCAAGTCAACCCTTTGTAGAATTTTGAGAGCTTTATAAAATGTGGTCAAATGGCTGATCTGGTAGCACATTTCTGATAGAGACTTTTAGCTGTAGATTCCTCAACTTTTGAATGTTTCCTTGGTGTCACACTGGATCCGGAAACTTGACAGCAGACCCTCTGAGCGCGGGTAGGAGGTGCCATGCAGCTCTGTACTGATGCCGTCCGCCCTAGAAATGACATTCAGAGCCTATTTAGGTGCCACTTCATTGCAGTGACATCCTATTTAGGTGGCACTTCATTGCATTGATCTGATGTGGATCTAGAGCTACCTCTCGTCCATTGACCCAAAGGCCCTGCGAGACAGCACAGTGAAACTCTGTATCGCCAAGCACCGGAATAATCTTTAAGGAGACCAGTCTAAGTTGAAAGTTCAGACCCAGTCCTGTTCAAGATCCAAAAGTCTCAGGAGAGGTTTTAGAGGCAGTCTTCATCTCAATCAATGTCTTCATGTAAGTTGAAGAAATAACACAAGACATCTAAACAGGAATCAACCCCTTCCTCCCATTCTCACTACCCTGAGAAGGCATGGGTTGGTACCATACATCTTGATGTCATGGGCTGATGTCATACATCTTGATCTCACTTCTAACTTTGGTAACTGATACTGCACTTTGTTTAGACACAACTGGAATTTCTGGAGCTAGCTGCCACTCCTAAACAGATCGAAGAGTTCTATGAGGCCATGTAGCAACTCTTTAGACCCTTGCTGACTCTCTTTAGTGCACCTTTGGGCTGCACACAGCAAAGAGGTTCTCCACCTGGATAAGTGCTGGCGGGTTTGCCCTCAGCACAAGTTGGATCCTCAAATCCCACAACAGGGCCACCCCCGGCTTCACTCTCAACTCGGCCTCCTGCACCAAGCTGTTCTTCTAAACCAATGTCATTGCAATTGATGCCGGGAGACAAGGCCCCAAGTGTCTTCTCTGGCATTGAGTGGGCACCAGTTCAACCAATGCAGCACTCACCACTGTAGAGGTTTATTTCCTCTAGTAGATCTTCCCCTAGACAAACGCACACAGGGCATTCCTTGTTTGGCACAGATTTGGGCAGTAACTACAATGTGAGTGATGAGATTGGCAAGCCGTACCACCAGGAGAATTGGTATGATGACTTTCTGGAGGCTAGTGGCCTTGATAGCTCCCTTGAGTTGGGACTCCTCTCACCCACCGATCTTGCCACTGAGGAGAGTGCTTCCTACACCATCGTAATTCGTAGGTGAGCCAAAGTCCTCAACCTCCACCTCCCCATCTTGGAGGTCAAGACCAATGTTCTTAAAAATGTCCTTGGGTGGTGGCAAACATCCCCAGACTCTCTCTTACCTTTTAACGAGGCCTTTACAGATTATGGCGGTCATTCTGACCCTGGCGGTCTTTGACCGCCAGGGCGGAGGACCGCGGGAGCACCGCCGACAGGCCGGCGGTGCTCCAATGGGGATTCCGACCGCGGCAGTAAAGCCGCGGTCGGACCGGCAACACTGGCGGGCTCCCGCCAGTGTCCCGCCGCCCCATTGAATCCTCCAAGGCGGCGCAGCTTGCTGCGCCGCCGAGGGGATTCCGACCCCCCCTACCGCCATCCAGATCCCGGCGGTCCGACCGCCGGGAACCGGATGGCGGTAGGGGGGGTCGCGGGGCCCCTGGGGGCCCCTGCAGTGCCCATGCCACTGGCATGGGCACTGCAGGGGCCCCCGTAAGAGGGCCCCTACAAGTATTTCACTGTCTGCTGCGCAGACAGTGAAATACGCGACGGGTGCAACTGCACCCGTCGCACAGCTTTCACTCCGCCGGCTCGATTCCGAGCCGGCTTCATCGTGGAAGCCTCTTTCCCGCTGGGCTGGCGGGCGGCCTGAAGGCGGCCGCCCGCCAGCCCAGCGGGAATGTCAGAATTACCGCCGCGGTCTTTCGACCGCGGAACGGTAACCTGACGGCGGGACTTTGGCGGGCGGCCTCCGCCGCCCGCCAAGGTCAGAATGAGGGCCTATGTGCTGGGGCATGGTCCAAACCTTGCACTGCCTCCCCAGTAAACTGTCAGATTGCACAACCCCACCACCCACAGCTGGGTGACCCTGTGTTTGTATCACAGCAAGCTCCTGAAAGCTTGGTGTTGTAGGAGTCTGCAGGCAAAACTAACCCCAACACATTACCAACTACTCCTCCTAATAGAGAGTCAAAATCAGTAAAGGTGTTCAAGAAAGGAGTCTTCTTGTCCACCAGTTTGGCACTTTGATCAGTGAATGCAAGCTATCTGCTGGCTTCCTATTCTCACACCCTTTGGGATTCAGTGGCTCATGTCCTCCTACAGGCCCCTGAAGATCTTCAACCTGTCCTCACCCACCCCATACAGGATATTCATGAAACAGCCAGGTTCACAATTTCTCATGACTTGAACACTGATTCTATTGGGATGGCCATTGGCACAAGTATCACCATTTGCTGGCATGCCTGCCTGCGGTATACCGTTTTTTCATGCAAGCCATGCAACAGAACTCATCGGTTTGGGGACAAGGTAGACTCTGCTCTGAAGCATTTTAAGAAGAAGGCTGCAGCATGCCCTCTGGGCTGTTCACCTGCCAAACATATCATCCCTTCCACTTTTTTCCCGGCTTTGGCAGGAGTGCCCCATACCGCCAGCCAATCCAACCTCCACAAGGTGCCCAGCAGTTTCACGTTTAGAGCTGTGGTGCCCACAGTCGGGCTACACAGTCCACGACCCCCAACCTCCCCCACAGCCCCAACTGCCAAACCCCTTCCGCATGCTCTTAGCAAAGTCACTCAGTGGGAGGCAGGATCTGACAATTCTTGCCTGGTTGGCATCCCATAACATAAGACAGGTGGGTCCTGCATATTGTTCATAAGGGCTATACCCTACCCTTCCTTTCCATAATGCTGCACCTTCCATCATCCCTCCAGTGACTGATGGAGGGCCATCTCGTTGTTTTGTGGCAGGATGTGCAAGCCCTTTTGGCCAAAGGGGCTATCAAGAGGCTGCCCATGGCAGAAGTAGGATGTGGATGTAATACCCACTGCTTTCTGGTGCCCAAAAAGAATGGAGGACTTCGTCATATTTAAGACTGGAACCCTCTCAACACCTTCTTCCCAAAGAAGAAATTTAAGATGCTCACACTAGTCCAGGTCTTGTCTGCCCTTGGCCCTAGAAATTGGATGGTGCTGTCAGACCTGCAGGATGCCTATTTCGATATACACTTGTTATGCAGACTCATTGGCACCACATGTGGTTTGTGGTGAGACAGGAGCACTTTCAGTTTGCTCTGCTCCCCTTTGGTCTCACCAGTGCCCCTTGGGTATTCACAAAAGTGATGGTGGTGATAGCAGCACATCTTCGGAGCTCAGGGACCCTAGTTCTTCCCTATCTCAATGATTGGCTGTTGAAGCCATTCAGTTGTCAACTACCTTCAGACTACCGCAAACCTCATGTCATCTATGAGGTTCACTATTATTATGCCAATGTCACACCTGATTGCATCGCATACGTTTCCTTTCAGCTGAGCCATTCTGGACAGGATTCAGTTATCTGCCTTTCCCCTGGGAAAGAGAGTCCAGGACATTTCAGTGAGGTATAATGTGAGGCTGCTGGGATTGATGGCCTCCTGGATCCTGCCGGTTGAGCATGCCAGGTGGCATATGCAGGCTCTGCAGTGGGATCTGAAGTCTCAGTGGGCCCAATATCAAAGGACCACTGCATGTTCAAATTTCGGAGGAAACTGCAAAGGATCTGCAATGATGGTTACTGGACTGTATGTGGGTCAGCAGCAGACCCCTCTCCCTACTCCACCCAGAACTGACAGTGATGATCAATGCATTGCTTCCAGGTTTGGGTTGCCATCTGGGAGAGGTGGAGATCAAAGGCCTCTGGTCTCCGCCAGAGGCCTGGCTCAATATCAATCAACTGCCTAGTGTTGAATGCCTTGCTTCCATCAAACAAGGGGAGGCTGGTACAGGACTGCTGCTCATGGTCAACAACACTTCCAAGTGGTACTGCAACAAACAGGGCAGGGTAGAGTTGTGGACCCTGTGCGGGGAGGCCCTGCACCTCTGAAAATGGCTGGACCACAAAAGGAATCTTGAAGGATTATTGAATGCCAGGGAGGACAAGCTCACCCGTCAGCACCTAGCAGGTCACAAGTGGTAGTCACTCCAGGAGGTCGTGAGAGGTATTTTCCGAGAATGGGGAGAACCTTGGTTTGACAAGTTCGCCACCATTGAGAAAGTGCAATGTCAGCACTTCTGCGCATTGGAGTTTCCAAAGCAAGTCTCATTTGGAGATGTGTTCCATCTTAGGTAGAACTCTGGACTCATGTATGTCTTCCTGCTGATACCAACCCTTCCCCAAGTTCTCAAGAAGATCAGCACTGACCCAGCACAAGTCATGCTAGTGGCCCCAGATTGGGCACAGACACTGTGGGATCCAGAACTCTTAGATGTCTATTTACAAAATTCTCATGCAGCGCAGCAGTCATAACTTCTGCGCTATGGGAGAAGGAAAGAGCCATATTTAGAGATACAGCACTCTCCTCCACTCTCTTTAGTGCCGGTGCACAATCAGGTAGCCGTGCACCACGCATACACCTTTGCACTATAGTGCAAAGGTGTCTGCGTGGGTCTAGAATAGGTTTTGAACTGCAAGGGTTTCCTTCCAGTACAAAATACAATGCTTTTTGCACTATGTATATGTGCTGTACAGTGTAGAACACTTGCAAAGTCAATAGATAAAGGAAAAGTAAAAGCATTTCTCCATGATAGCGCATATTTGAAATGGGGGTTGTTTTTTACACAAAATCCTGTCTACATTTTTTGGTAAAATGCATTTTCACGCACCACGCATGGAACACGCCCTTGGTGCTAAGTAACGCAAAGCAAGTCTATGTGCTGCTTTGCGTTACTTTCAAGTGAAATTTCTACCCCAAAACATGTTTTATGTTGCAAAGTAAATTAGGAAAAAAAAGAATTTGCGTCAATTTGTGTCACTTTTGTGATTTAAACACAGCGCAGAATGTTACTAAATATACCCCTTGGTCTAGAGCATCTGTCCTCCCATCAGGCTGCCCCTCCGGGAGGACCTGCTGTCACAGCAGCAGATCAGGGTTCTACACCCTTGCCTTCCCAATCTGTACTTTCATGCTTGGGAATTGAGTGGCAAGAGCTGAACCCCTTCAACCTTTCTCACAGAGGTGATTGGTGCGGTTCTCTGCAGATAGACCCCCTCCAGGCAAATTTATCTGATGTTTAATTGTTTGTTTTGGCCTAGCCCTGCAAGGCTTGGCTCTGGGCTCAGTTAAAAGGCACTGTTTGGCTTTTTTGGCCTTCTTGCGATTGTCGGATCAGCTCTCATTGTTTAAGTCTGCAGTTATGCACTTTTGAAAGGTTTAAATTTGTTTCCCTCCTGCCTTTTTGCCATGCCTCATTAAGACCTTAACTTTGTCCTCACATTTCAGATATGCTCTCCTTTTGAACCACTTCGCAGCTGCCCATTGTGGCTTCTCATCCTCAAGACAGTGTTCCTTGTCACCATAACGTTAGTGCGGCTTGTGAGTGAGCCTCAAGCTCTTTGTGTCAACCCACCATGAACCACCTTCTATCTAGATCAGTTGATTTTGCAGACATGGGCATCCTTATTGCCTTAAGTTGTGACACTGTTCCACTTCAGCAAACAGAACAGATGATGGACGGTTTGCTGTCACCCTAAGAAGATACGGTATGCACAGATGTGGGTCCCATGCTTGCTATGCCACAGGATTCAAGCTAGCCTGACTGATTAGGGGTGAGATCCTGAAACCGGTCCCAGGATGCTTGTTTCCAGTCCAAGGAGGACCTGGCCCAGCAGCTCGGGCTGCAGTGTTGCCAAGGGGAGCAGGGTCAAGACAGATTTGCATACGGCTGGTCCCTAACTGGAATGACATGACATGCAAAACACATTATGGATTAAACTCAAATCTGTAACAGGGGGTGAATTTGATTTATTCCGCATTCCATCCATCACCTGTTCCTTTTGCATTTGTCACCCTAAGTGGGATGGGCATGCCCATGAGTGGGTCCCATGCCTGCAATCCCACTGGATTCAAGCTAGCCTGGCTGATACGGGTTTATACCCCAAAACCGGGTCCCACAATGTTTGTTTCTGGTCCAAGGAGGACCTGGCCTGGTAGTTTGGGCTGGACTGTTCCCATGGGGAGCAAGGTCAAGGCTGATTTGCATATGACTGGGTTCAAACTGGAATGGCGTGGTGTGCAAAAAATGATGGATTAAACACAGATCTGTGACTGGGGTGAATGTTTGATTTGTTCAGCATTCTGTCCATCATCTGTTCTTTTTGCATTTGTCACCGTCAGTGGGAGGGGTATGCCCAGATCTGGGTCCCATGCTCGCTATGCCACCGGATTCAAGCTAGCCTTGCTTATGAGGGGTGATACCCTGAAACTGGCCGGGTGCTATATTTATGGAATGGTGGTAGCCAGCGGTAATGCCTGGTTAGCATCATTGTAAATGATGGTAACCGGGTGGTGGAGGCATAGGGCGAACTGGATGCTGTGCGCCGAATTATGGCACTACACTGTTTAGAGGCTAAAAAATGTGACTGGGGGGTGAATGTTTGATTTGTTCCGCATTCCGTCCATCACCTGTTCCTTTTGTATTTGTCGCCCAAAGTGGGAAGGGTATGCCCATACATGGGCCCTGTGCTCTCTATGCCACCGGATACAAGCTAGCCCGGTTGATTAGGGTTGATACCCCGAAACCAGTCCAGGATGCTTGTTTCCAGTTAAAAGAGGACCTGGGCTGGCAGATCAGGCTGAACTGTTCCCTTGGAAGGCATGGTGAAGCCAGATTTGCATATGGCTGGATCCAAGCTGAAACAGCATGGCATGCAAAAAAATTATGGATTAAACCCAGATCTGTGACTGGTGGTGAATGTTTGATTTGTTCTGCATTCCGCCCATCATCTGTTCTTTTTGCATTTGTCGCCTTAAATGGGAAGGGTATGCCCAGACTTGGGTCCCGTGCTTGCTGTGCCACCAGATTCAAGCTAGCCTGGCTGATGAGGGGTGATACCCCTAACCTGGTCCCCGGATGTTTGTTTCTGGTCCAAGGAGCATGTGGCCTGGCAGTTCAGGCTTGACTGTTCCCATGGGTACCAGGGTCAAGACTGATTTGCATATGGCTGGGTCCAAACTGGAATGACATGGTGTGCAACTAAAAGATTAATTAAACTCAGATCTGTGACTGAGAGGGAATATTTGATTTGTTCCACATTCTGTCCATCATCTGTTCTTTTTGCATTTGTCACCCAGAGTGGGAAGGGTATGCCCAGATGTGGGTCCCATGCTCGCTATGCCACTAATTGAAGCTAGTCTGGCTGATCAGGTGTGATACCCCCAAACAGGGGCCAGTATACCTGTTTCTGATCCAAGGAGGACCTGGTAGTTTGGGCTGGACATTTCCCACGGGGAGCAGGGTCAAGACTGTTTTGCATATGTCTGGGTTCTAACTGGAATGGCATGGCATGCAAAATAAAATGATGAATTAAGCTCAGATCTGAGACAGGCAGTGAATGTTTTATTTATTCTGTATTCCGTCCATCATCTGTTCTTTTTGCACTTGTCGTCCTAAGTGGCAAGGGTATGCCCTGACGTGGGTCCTATGCTCGCTATGCCTTTGGATTCGAGCTAGCCTGGCTGATTAGGGGTGATACCCCAAAGCTTGCCCCAGGATGCTTGGTTCTGGTCCAAAGAGGACCTGGGCTGGATGTTCGGGCTTTGGACTGTTCCCACTGGGAGCAGGGTCAAGACTGATTTGCATATGACTGGATCCAAACTGTAATGGCATGGCACGCAAAGAAATGATGGATTAAGCCCAGATCTGTGATTGGGGCTGAATATTTGATGTGTTCTGCATTCCATATATCATCTGTTCTTTTTGCAGCCATTCCACTTCAGGCAAAACATCACCCTGCTGGCATTCTATGCTTGACCTCACCCTCTAAGGGGGGGGAGAGGCTCCACCGTTTTGGACCCCAAGAGGGCTCTAAGCTTTTATATTGATCATACAAAGAACACCAATTGGACAGTTAACATTTTGTGGGGTTTTCAGGAGTGAAAAAGGGCAAGGCTGTTTAGAAGAGAAAGATATTCCACTGGATTGTGCTTTGTATTAAGATCTGCTACACTTTGGTTAAAAAGCAACCTCCAGATGGCATGCATGTATATTCTAACAGGGCCAAAGTTGCCACACTGACTCCCTGTCCTAAACATTTGCCTGGTGGCTACTTGGGCATCCCTCCATATATTCATAAAGTACTATTGGCTGGAAAGTCAGCTTTGCCAAGAGAGGCATTTCATCCACTTAGTCCTGCAGGACTTTGTGATTCGAGTCCATCCACACATCTACCTCCAAACAGGTACTGTATGGTAGCTATTGAAACGGTGAGGAATCGTTGGCTAGAAATGTCTATCAGAATAACAAATACTTACCTTTAATAGTGTTCTTTCTGTTAGAGACATCTAGCCGCAGATTCTTCACCAACCCTCTCATCGCCCCCGTTCTGTGGTTGGATCTATCCATTAATAAGATACCAAATGTAGGAATCTGCACCTTAATCACATCAATTTGCTTGTGGGACACTGCATCTGGGGGTGCGGACACTCCCCAATGTAACTGAGGTCAACGCACATGAGGGGAGCCAATATAGCCTCCGCATATCATTTCCAGAGGAAAACGACATCAATGCGGAGCTGCAGGGGGCTACCTACCGTCATGCAGAGGTACTGCTGTAAAGTTTCCAGATTCAGGCCCATATTTATACTTTTATACTCAAAAGTGCATTAGCGCAGTTTTGTGTGTAAAAGTATACTGCCGGCTAGCGCCGTTCCTGGATGCCGGCCGGGTGCCATATTTATGGAATGGCGGTAGCCGGCAGTAATGCCTGGTTAGCGTCATTGTAAATGATGCTAACCGGGTGGGGGAGGCGTAGGGGGAACCGTAGGCTGTGGGGCTAAAAAATGCCTCTAAGCAGAGTAACACCATTTCCTGACGCACAACCCCCATGGGCATGGCTCCTGTCTTAGTAAAGACAGGAGTCATGCCCACCACCCCAATGGCCATGCCCCGGGACAAATGTTCCCTGGGCATGGCCATTGGGGCCAGTGCCATGCAGGGGGCCCAAGTTAGGGCCCCCCAGAGGGAAAAAAATAAAAATAAAATACTTACCGGGACTTACCTGGGATGGGTCCCCCATCCTGTGGCGTCCCTCTAGTGCGGCTGGGGGTGTCCCTGGGGACAGGGAAGGGCACCTGTGGGCCCATTCCATGGTCAGATGGCCCACAGGTCCTCTAACACCTGCCCTGACCCAGGCGTTAAATAATGGCACTAAGCAAGCTTAGTGTCATTATTTAAGATCCCCTTCCCCGTGCTTGATTTTAGCAAGAGGGATAAATATGCCGCTAAGGTTATATCGTCATTTTTTGGGTCTAGTCCCAAAGTATAAATATGGAGTTTGCGCCAAATTTGCGTAGAATAAATGACTCAAATTCAGCACAAACCGGGTATAAATCTGGGTCTCCGTTTGACTAAACACCCCTGTGCTACAAACAAATGATCAAATACATTTGCAAACCCCATTTAAATGTGTATGTGCTCCAGAGATTTTTTTATCAGTTTTTCCCATTTTTTCCCATTCCCCACAAATGTCTTTACTCTTCTCTCTTGGCCAACCCCCTCTGCTTCTCACTCATTACTAATCAATTATAGAGTCAACCTGCCAAATTGCACCTAGGACCAGATGAACTAAGGTGCATATTTATACTCTGCTGGCGCCGTTTTAACGTAAAAAAGTTTGCCACTAAAACGGTGCTGTGCTAACTCCATATTTATATTTGGATGCTAGACCCATCTAGGGTCAAAATATTGGAGTGAGTGCCATGTTGTGGATGCAGCAAAGTACCTTGTGCTCATTAGATGCAAGGTAGGTGTTCCCGTCCACAACATGACGCTAACCCCCTACCACCTTATTTATACTCCAGTGCAGAAACGACGCGCACAGAGTAGGTGGACCCAAATAATGGCGCTAAGCCTTCTTAGCGTCATTATTTAACGCCTGGGTCAGACCAGGCGTTAGGGTCTCTGTGCACCCATTTCCATGACCAAACACGATGGAATGGGCCCACAGATGCCCGCCCCAAGCCCCAGCAACTCCCCCACCCACCTCAGAGGGACACCATAGGATGGGGGACCCCATCCTGGGTAAGTATAGGTAAGTATTTCATTATTTTATTTTTATTTTGAATTTGTATTTTATTTTTTTGTTTAATGTGCCATTTGGGGCCCCTTATATGGGGCTACCTGCCTGACATTGGGTCTTATGTCTTTTCCCAAGTGACACTGGTCCCCTGTGCTGGCCATTGGGTTGGTGGGCATGACTCTTGTCTTTACTAAGACAGGAGTCATTTTTGGGTGGTAGTGCATCAGAAATCAATCAATCAATCAATCAGTATTTGTAAAGCGCAGCTACTCACCTGTGAGGATCTCAAGGTGCTGATGGGAGGGGCCTCATCCAAAGAGCCACGTCTTGAGGTTCTTCTGGAAGATGGTGAGCGACAGGCTTTGTCTGAGGTGCAGGGGGAGGTTGTTCCAGCTCTTTGCTGCAGTGTAGGTAAGAGATCGCCCTCCGGCGCTAGCCAGCTGTATACTTTCTCACGGCCATCTGGGTGGAGTGGAGAGATCTGGCGGGGTGTGAAAGGAGATGCAGTGGTTCAGGTAGGCTGGTCCTACGTTGTGTATGGCCTTGTACGGGTGGGTGAGAAGCTTGAAGGTGATTCGCTTCTCGACCGGTAGCCAATGGAGGGTCCTCAGGTGTTGGGAGATGTGTTCTCGGTGAGGGAGGTCCAGAATGAGTCTGGCGGCGGCGTTCTGGATGAGTTGAAGTTTTTTGATGTTCCTAGTTGAGGTGCTGGTGTGGAGGGCATTGCCGTTGCCGCTAACCAACCTAGCGTCATTTCTGACCCATGAACGCCTTTTTCCCTAACACCATCCACCCCCTGTGGCTAGCGTCTTTTTCTTAGACGTTAGCCATTCCTTAGCACCAGTGTGCTCCATTCAATAGATATGGTGCCCGGCTGCTGCTATGGAATGGCGCTAGGAGGCGCTAAGGATTTTGACGCAAACTGCATTAGTGCAGTTTTGCGTCAAAAACCATAAATATGCACCTAAGCATTTTAACTGGCCTCTATTCTGCATTTGTGACTGTTTAAATGCCGTTTCAGTTTTTTTCGCATGTATTAATGCAATTTTTAAGAGTTAGAAAAATATTTCCAACTCCTAAAACCAGACACCTAATGTATACTGATGAGGGAGCAAATGTATTAACGAGTGTTGTTGTACTTGCGCTGCACAAGGGGGCTTAAGGGTGATGCAACTACTATGTCAGATTTATCAAGCCACCTAAGGCCACCTTGTGTGGCCCTGAGTAGCTTAATAAATCTGGAATAACGCAGCGCAAATTGCTGTGTTGCGTTACTCTGTCCCAAGGAAGTGTTCCATGGGTGGAGAGTTGGTGTTCCCATGCATCCCCCCATGGATTTTGGCACATTCCCAGATTTACCATTACTGGTAGACCTGAAAATGAGTCAAAATGCTACACCTTTCCTTCACCTTGTCTTTAGATCTTTTTTGTTGTTTTATGTTTTAGTTATGGTGTGCATTATCGATAAAACGTACTAAACTTAAAAAAGGAAACACAACTGGTGAAAGTAAAATAAACACATTTGGTAAAAGTTTATTCCCACTCACCTCAGGTGACCAGAAGGTACCCTGATCTATTAATATCATAACTTCACAAAGCAGTACAAGTTTACGGATTTTTTTTTACAACTTGTGCTTTAACTGTAGAGCAGTGATGCCTCCCGAAAAACAGCAAACACACGTAAATATAGCATCTACTACAACCAGTACTACTTGCGGAGGACAGTACAAATAAAAGAACTAGAAAAGTAAGGCAGGCTGGAGAAGTTACAGTGCTTTGTGCACATGACGAGTCACTCTTCTTCTGGTATCACTTCTGCTTTCGGACCCCCATGGGCAGTAAATATCTTCACCGAAGTCATGTGACAGAATACTGTCACTTTCAGTATCATTAAACTCGAGAGCATCTGGAATATCCGTGCTGCATGACGACTCGTCATTTACAGTAACCCAGCACATTTCTGTGCCTGGAATCTCATACGTACACTGTGGGAACTTGAATGCAGCCTCTTCACAAGGCGCTGCTGCTTTGCAGGAAATATTACTACTCACTCCAGTAACACGACAGTAGTAACATTTATTGTAGCAACAGTGCAATCATATTACCTATAATCATCAAAGAGACTACATAACGCACACCATACACAATCATTACTGGTATCATTAACCCGCACAATGAAACTGATTAAATCGTCCTGGAAAGATAAAAGGCTGAGTTGGTCATAATGGCACAATAGTCTGTGGTCCTCCGACCGCATGTTGACCTTAAGTCGGATCTTCTTTTGTGAGTCATCCTTTTATATTGTCTTCTTCTGCACAAAAACAAGGGGAGGCAAAAGTAATTGCCTGACCTAAGAACAAATACTACGTAGTAGAACCAAGCAATTCATGTTGCACAATAGAGATACGTGTTGGCTAAGACTGAGAGATTTGGCTTGTGTAGTACATGCACACAGAGTGGCAAGACACTCACTCGTACATGGAAACCTGCAAGCATGAAATGATAGTTAAGCCTCCAAGCACACCTAAGATCTGTGCCTAATTTGAGAAGGAATAAGTGTTGGGCCCTAAGGGTTGCTCAGAAGCCCACGGTGGGTGATATGAGTACAGAGGGGCTTATTACAAGGACTCTGTAGACTTGATTCCACCTTGTGCCTCTTTAATCCACAACCAGATGCTCTCTGCCTCGTTATGTCACTATTGCAGATTCTTGTTCATCCTGCATACTCTCTTTGTACTCTTTGTTACTTTCTTTTTCTTCCCCCATCTTTCCCCATTTTTGTTTTTCTCTCTCTTGATCTGGATCAAAACCTATCGAAGAAAGGTAAGTCCCTGTCCCAAAAATGAGTGCCGGTGGGCCACACCTGCAACCACCATCTTAAGCCCTGCCTGAAGCCCATCACTTATATACAGACCCCAGTGAACACAGACAAGAGATGTGTGCTGATACCTCATAAGCAAAAAGGCACACATGCACACCTGTAAAGCTGTTAAGTTGCCACATGTCAAGTGTAAGGTCGGCCGGGGATATAAAATAGGCTTGGGCAACAACATAAATGTAACCCCCATTAGTGAATTAGAAGGGTGAAAAAAGTGACCCATGTTTACAACTAGGGGCAGATTTGAACTTGTAATGACACACTGTGTAAGTGTTTTGCAAGGTATGGAAGACTGCATGGATTTAAGGTTACTGCTGGCAATGTTTGCTTTGATATCAGGGAAATCAACAGTAAAAACCAACCCAGCAGATCGGAATACAGGCCCTCAAACAGGCCGTAACATGGCCACACACTGATCTGTCAGACCAGCCCCTTGGGCACTACCTCATTGCCCTGTAGGCCATCCAGCTCTGGACATGTGACACCTTTGGGTCGAATAGAGGGGAGCGTGATAGAATGAACTGTCAGGAGAAGACCTTGGTTTGTGCTATATGCATAATGTGCTCTTGAACCCATGAATGTGAAAGCACTGCAAGGAAAAGTGTCCGGAAGTGATCCTTTCATTCTTGCCAGACATTGTCCATCCTGAAAGTACAAGTTTGAACTACTTAGTCATTCTGAATTACAGCTGTCAACGATATACCATAACTTACCACTTTAGCTCTAGTTTTTACTTAAAAAACTTTGAAGCAGTCCCATCCTGCCAAACCATGTATTCTTTCTTGGCTAGTTTCCTGACAGAACAAAGGAGGGAAGAACAGAAGCAAAGATATAGCTTTGTGATAGATAGTCTGAGATCAAGGTGTCTGACACATGCTTCCGTGGCATCAAAAGGTTTCTATTGGTAAATGTGTCTTCTGTAAACTCCCTGAAGTGCCTACAATTAAACTACCCTGGAATTAATTTTAGAGAGAAATAGAAGGCTCTCTGATATTAGTTTTTCAGTGTTAGTCTGCCAGCTGATTTACTACATCCTAAAACGGATTCAAACCACACAATTATGTTTAAATGTGCACCTGACCACAGAAATTAATAACTAGTAATTTTCTGTATCTACTCCACAGGATAAACACCTCAACTGAGTTTTACTTTTTAACTGCCCCTCCCTGAAAATTGCTTAGTCCAAGGTACAAGAGAGAGCACGAAACTCAACCACTGCCGATGTTGAAGCGTGCTGAGATTAATTATGGTCACAGTACATGTTGAAATTGAGTATCAGGAGGGGTGCCTTTGCTGCATAGTAGTGAACCCACGATATATGCATTTCCAAAAACAAACACAGAGCACACTCGAAATTCCAGTGCAAGGAGGCCCTCTGATTACAATGGTTTTGTCCTTTTAATGTCTTCTTCCCGCAGGCATTAGAACTGATGCCACAAATGGCGTATGGAAATCTTGTAGATTTCGTTGAGCCATTTTTGCGGGCCTCCTTGTGGCGGAACGCCCCCCTTGCATACATTATGCATGGCACATTGTAAATATGGTGCAGGAAAAAGGCCGCCTTAGCGCCTACTTAGCATAAGGAAAATTACGTTCAGGTGGAGCTAAAGTGGCGCGAGGGGCTCTAAATCTGCACCTAAATATTTTATCACTGCGACCCGGAGGAGTGAGCCCCAGGGCTGAAATCGGCCAGGGGAGGCGGGCCGTGCGGCCACCCATGGAATTGTAGTGTTTCCCAGGGAATGCGTCCTAGGGGGCTGAAATCGGCTGGCAAAGGGGGGCCACGTGGTCCTGCAGCCAACTCCTGCTGTGCATGGCTAAAGGTCTGCGCAGCCTCGGGTTTGGTGGTTAAGGGATTACCACAGGAACTGGCCTCAGGCCAGGCCCTTCAGCCAAACCCACCACACACGGCCAAAGGGCATGCGCGGCGCAAGATTGGGTGGATATAGGGGGTTAGCGGCAGGGTCTGCAGGCACCTGGCCTTCGGCGGTGGTTGGATTAAAATATAGTAATGAAAATGACTTTACCTTAAAAAAAAACCCATAGAAATTCACTGAAAAAAAAACAAAGGTTACAGAGGCGTTATAGTTAGGAAATAGAAGTTTAAAAGACATATCACTTAAAAAGCCAAGGGTTACAGGGATGTTATAGTAAGGCTCACAATTTAAGCATACAAAACCATAGAAATTCACCTCTTATAGTTAGGGTAATCTCAAGTAACTATAACTCATGCCCTAAGGTAACCATAACTTGTATATATATATATATATATATATATATATAAAGCTAAATATATAATATATATATAAATATATACATATATATTTATTTTTTATTTTATTTTTTAAAATAATTTATTTTAGTATTATTAAACTCTCAGTACATCCATAACATTGTACCATAAACAACCTTCCACATATAGGCCCAGTCCCCTCCTCACCCAGTAGACATTTTACGGGGGCCAGTTTGAGTTCCCCCTCCACACATCCAAAGTTTGGACCACAAAGCCGCAGAATGTTTGTACTGTAGGAAAATTCCAAGCTAAATGTAGGAAGGCTGCCGGTCGAGTGCGACACCTTTGGCATCTATCGTCCTTGCTAGGGTCAATTCTATGTAGAAAAACTGGTGTGAAATATGTGCAATGTGTATAATTAAAATGTATTAGCTTAAATCTAGCATTGCATGTCCCCTGTCTGAGCACATATTGCCTTCCACTGTGTCTACTCTAGTGGCGTGATCAGCTCAGTGTCCCAAGCTTCTCGGGCCCGCAAGATGGGCCTGAGCATGTCTGTCATCATGGCTTTATAGATGTGGGATATAATGCATTTGCCCCCTCCATATCCCAGGAGTATCCTGAGCTTTGCAGATGAGGCCGGGCCTCCAGGTATGTGGGCCATATCTCTCTTGCTATATTGAGTATGCTGGCATATATTAAAAACTGTCCCTGATTCAACCCAGAAGTGTCCTGTGCCGCCTCAAATTTTACAAAAGTCTGATTGGGATAGAGGTCTGCAAGTGTTAGGCACCCACCCTCTTGCCAAGGTCGAACGTCCACCGTGGTGGTCAGGTGTTGAAACACATGAAGATCCCAAAATTCAAATTCCCAAGCAAATGGTGCCCGCTGTAAGACCATCTTCACCACTCGCATCCAAAGTGTTGCTGTATGTTTTATTATGTATGTGAGCATGAGGTCCCCTCTACCCCCAGTGTGGAGTAGCTGTGATAGCGTTTCATTTCAAGAGACGTCCCTGAGGAGGGTTTTCTCCCAGTTATCACCCTGTGCTAACCACCATGCTGCATGCTGTAACTGGAGGCTAAATATTAATGCTCTAAGCTGGGTAATGCCAGTCCTCCCTCCATTAGTGGGAGGTGGAGGGTCTCACGTTTCACCCTAATGCGGCTCCCCGACCATACCAGGGATAGTAAGCAGGAATGCCAACACCTGAAAACCGAGCAAGGAAGTGTGTCCAGAGAATTCTGCAAAATATTTTGCATTGAGGCAGAAATACCATACAAAATGCACTGATCCTTCTAAACCTGACATTATTCTCTATGTTAAGCTGATTTTGCAGTGTGATGGTGTGGGCCACCATCATTCCGAGATATCGGAAGTGGTCAGTTTTCCATCTTAGGGGCATAATTGGTAAAGCTTCATGTGGGAGTCTTGCAAGGCTTCCCAATGGAAATATTACTGATTTATTCACATTAGTACATAGACCAGATAGTCGCCCAAAGGTTTCCAGCTATCTCATCAAAATAGGGAGGGAGGACCTTGGCTCTGTTAGGTAAAAAATGTATCATCCACATACAGGGATAATATGTGGTGCATCCCCCCCACTGGAATGTCCCATCTCTCCATGTCCCGCCTAAGTGGCTGCACCAATGGCCATCACAAAAAGCGAGGGCGATAAGGGACACCCCTGCCATATACCCCTCTCTATCTTCAGTTTGTCTGACCACTGTCCCCCCATTCATACCCTAGCTCAAGGTTCTGTTTAAAGATTTTTGACCCACCTCTGGAATTTTGGCCCAAACCCTGTGGTTGCGAGGACTGCCAAGAGGTAATTCCAATTGATGGTATCAAACACTTTAGTGATATCTACAGATACCAGTGCCAATTTATCCTCTACCTCGTGGAGCACATGCATCAGTCTACGGATATTCATAGTCATATTCCGTCCTGGTATAAACCCACATTGGTCAGGATGTACCAGCCAGGTCACTTCTGTCCCAAGCCGTGTTGCAAGGATCTTATACAGTATCTTTACATCAAGGTTGATCATAGTGATAGGTCGATAGACCGCTGGATCGGATGAGGCCGCCCCCAGTTTGGGGATAATAGCAATGATCTCCTCACACATCAATTCTGGTAATATATTAGCAGTAAATGCCTCGTTATACACTTCTAAAGGCCGAGGAGCGAGGTCGGTCTCAAATGCCTGATAAAGTTGGGCTGTAAAGCCATCACTGCCAGGACTTTTACCCACTGGGAAAGATTTAATAGCCGCTTTAACCTATTCAAGTGTAAGGTCAGAGTCAAGCACCTGTACCCCCGTCTCACGGAGGGTGGGAGGACCGCTCCATTTAAGTATTCTAGTAAACTGTCTTGATCTGTGTCCCCCGGATTGGCATTTACTCTCTCAAGGTGATCCTGGAACACCATGACTATATCACGCTGTGTCCTTGCCTCACCCCCTCGGGATTTGTGAGGTGAAGCTCTAAGGAGTGCGGCTGCTCCCATTGGAGGATCCACGCCAGGAGCCTCCCTGATCTGTCGCCCCTCAATATAGGAGTTGTTGATATGATTTAAAAGTGTACCGTTCAAGTCTGTCTCTGGTTTCAGTCAGTTGTCTGATGAGCTTAGCTTCCTTTCCCGTACTGCGCCTCTCTCGCATTGGGCATTGCTGGCACCCCGTCAGGGCATCCTCCATATGGGAAAGTTCTGCCTGTAATGCTCTCCACACTCCACAGATAAGCCCCAAACATCTTCCCCGAAGCACCGTCTTGCATGCCTCCCACTCTGTCATCCGCCTTTGTGTAGACGTCCAGTCATGTTTCATGTAATCTGTTATTGATTGTACATATATGGTTCGGGAGATACAGCCCCACTGAAGCACACACATCACTTGGGCATGATCTGATAAGTATCGTGTTAGATGGGATACTTCCTGTGTCCTGGGGGCTGTATGTTGTGTGAGCAATATCTGATCTAGTCTACTGAATGTGCCATGTGCATTTGAGTAACAAGTGTACTCCCTGAGGCCCAGGTGCGTGCCCCTCCATATGTCCCTGAACCCCAATCATGACACTGTGGCTTTCAAACTTGTAGTCATTCGTGGTTTGGTGCCTTGTCTGGGAGGGTGTCTATCCAGGTCCCCATCTGTAATGCAATTAAAGTCTCCCACCCAAAAAGTGTCAGTCCCCATGTGTGTAGACAGTTCACTGACCAACGTGGGGTAGAAAGATTGATCTTCTAGGTTCGAGGCGTATGAATTTAGTATCTCCAATTCCTGACCATCCAATGATCACTTAAGCAGGATGTATCTACCCTCAATATCGGCCTCTACAGATTGCAGGGCAAAGGGCACCCCTGGGGATATCCAGATGAGCACCCCCCTGGTGAATGAGGAAAAAGTAGCATAGTAATTTTTCCCCCTCCATTTTTTAGCCAGTTTCTACGCTTCAGTGTACGTCAGGTGCGTCTCCTGAAGACAAGCTATACTTACCCCCGGTGCCTAAGCAATGACATCACCCTATATCATTTTGTAGCATTACCAAGTCCTCTCACATTCCAAGTGAGAAGTTTATAAGTGTTTTGAACTACCATTGTGTTGCATGTTCTAAGTTTACCCTCTATGGGGTACGGCCATTTTGTGCATAGCTAACCAATGTATTAAACATAGAAAACCTAACCAACAACTTTGCCAATTCCCTCCCCTTCCCGCAGACAACCGTAGCATTAACAAAAGACTATCGGAGCCCACCCAATATTGTGTCTGGACGTAAACACTCCCCCTACTGGTCCAACTGGGACCCTTTACCTTACACTTGCTGCTCCTCCAGCTTGCAACGCCTATTACCCTCATGCGCATGCTGCTAGCTGACCACTATAAAGGGCTGAAGAATGTGATAAGATCATGATGTTATTTTCAAGCCAGCTCTGCATTGTGATTCCATAAGTCTCATAATTATGGGAGAGGGTAATTTTGTTGCCTCAACATGCCAACAAAATGTTCACTCCTGAGCACGTGGTGCCCCTGAGTTCTAAACAAGTAAATACTACATTTCCTCTCTGGTGTCATTTTCCTCAACCCTTCTGGAGTCCCTTCTTGAATGTCGCTGTGTCTGGGACAATCTCTGAGTTGGGGTGCAGATTGTGTGAGATGACCTCTCCCGAGGACTCTTGCACCGGGGAACAGTCAGCTCTCTCTGGGGAGCTTGATTGTGTCAAATGCATAGCGCCATCCTCTCCTATGCAAATTCTGTTAGGACTCAAAGAGCTGTGTTCTGGGCTCTTTCTGCAGGCGTCTGCAGTTACTCTGGGTGGTCGAGTATCCCGAGGTCTCCTCCATCGACGCACTCCCTGCTCCAGCATGCGGCCTCTGGAACCCCGATCTCAAGCCAGTCCCAAACATCTTGCGGCGTATCAAAAAAATGGCTTTACCATTGTGGATGACTTTCAGTTTGGCAGGGTACAATAACATAGTTCAGTCCCATGGCCTTTAGTTTGTGTTTTGCTGCCAAGAAGGATTTGCGCTGTTCCTGCATTTGTTTTGTATAGTCTGGGAAAATGGCAATATTACAGTTCTCGTACTGCGGCGATTCCTGTTCCCGGGCTGCTCTCAGGATACAGTGCCTGTAATTAAGGACTTTGGCTATAAGGGCCCTTTGAGGGGCACCCAGGCGGGGAGGAGGAACCAAGGCTCTGTGCGCCCTTTCTATCACAATTATCTTGGAGAGGCCACAGGGTTTCAGGGATGACCTAATCCAGTCCTCCAGAAAGCGTTCCGCCGAGGCGCCCTATGCCTTTTCTGGGAACCCCACCACCCAAATGTTACTGCAGCGAGTTCTGCATCCTCCGCCCTCCTGCCTAGTTCGTCCACCTCGTGCTTACTGTGGTCATCTGTCTCTTCATTAGGGCCAGTACCCCTTGGAGGGTCCTTATGTTGGTCTCTGCTGCGGACACTTTGAGAATTTGCGCAGGTCCGCCCGTAGTAAGTTGACATCAATAGACACAGTCTCGATCAGGCGTCCTAGTGCTGATCGGAGTCCCTGAATGGCCTGCATCAGATCCTCCCTGGTGGGTTCCATCATTTCCCCCTTGAGCGGGTCCCCATCAAAACCTCCCGTTTGTTGTGTGAGCCGTTGAGTGGGCTGTTTCGGGGTGGTATATTGTGTTATGGAGTGCGAGTCGGCCACCCGTGCCACCCTGTCCTTCCCCATAAGGCCTTGTGTGTCCGTCCCCTAAGGTGGCTTAGGATAGTTCCCCTGTCAATCTGGCGAATTTCCTCCAAGACCGTGAAAGCCCTCCAACAGGGGCACCGCTGGTACCCTCCCAGTGTATTCTCGTGCACAAGTCAATTAGAGCTTATTTAGTACCTGGCACTTCGCCATCCGGATCTCCCTCACAGGCCCCTGCTGATTTCTCCTGAGGCAGATGCTGGGACCTGCATTCTGCTCTCTCCAGACGTCCCCTCTGGTGTCTCTCACCCAAGCTTCTGCTCCCAAGACCCGTCTCTCAGGGCAACCCTCCAAGGGTCCCGGGACGCTTTTCTGTCGGCATCTGAAGGATCTGTTCGGGTCCTCGGTTCGACTCCCCTCGGGTCTCCCCTGCAGCTAGAGTCCAACCTCTGCATGAGCTCTGGAAGGGGAACGGCCTCCAGTTTGTCCCCCTCATTCCCCGGGCCTCTGAGAGTTGTAAGTAAGGTAAGCACACCTAGGCTGCTGTAGGCCTCTGTCGATTGTCACTGCTCCATTTGGGTCATTTCAACGACTGCAGGATTCCATGATGTTTGCATCTCCTGGGCCCCAACAGGGCACGCTAGGAGGGAGGATTCTGCAGGATTTAGGGAGTATAAACTCACGTCCTGTCGGCCATTTTGGCAGGCCACGTCCCCCTATATAAATGATATATCTAAATAGCTAAATCTTTGGCGCCGTCTGATGGATCTTTATGTAACTTTCCAAAAAAGTGTGCCCAAAGGTCTTGTTGTATATGGAAAGTTTCAGAGTGATCCATCAAGCGGGGTCAAATAAAGTGCGTTTCCCATTTTAATTCCCATAGGTATTATGAACATGACTACAGCCCGAACCACTGGACGGAATTGCACCAAATATGGCAGAAAGGTAGCTTTTGGTCCAGAAAGCACGCTTATTGTTACTTGATGTATATCCATTCAGTAGTATAAACAAAATAAGTGTGGGGACTGCACTTATTCTCTACATCCCGTGGACTTTTACATTTTTAAAGGGAGGGGAGCAATTTATGGCCCTGGGGACTGCCACCCCCAGGACGGCTCCCACTATCTCCTGAGGTGCCCACCCTCAGGAGACAGCTGTTTACTTGGCAGGAGCTGTGACAGTTCCTACCAAGCAAAAGCAAACACTCTGCTTCCAGCAAGCGATAGTTGTCAAAATACTCCCGCTTATTGGGAGCAGAGTTTTCATCTTTTCAGGCAGGGAAAGAGACTAAAGCATTACTCCCACACTTAGGGGGCTGTATTTCCTGCTGCTTCCTGTGTGCAGGTGCAGTGTCGCCTCCCGCAGGAGGTGGGAAGCCAGCTGGGACCGTGGCATCATTGAGGCTCCCCTGCAGGAAAAGCAAGGAGAGGGCACGAAAAAACAGGTGAAAAGATGAGGAAAAACCAGGAAAAACTAGGAAAAAGCAAGGAGAGGGCACACAAAATACAGTGGAAAAAGTGAGGAGAAAGCAGTGAAAACAAGGGAAAAGCAAGGAGAGGTCACACAAAAAAGGGTGAAAAAGCTGTGAGAGCCAGGGAAAAGCAAGGAGATGGCCCACAAAAAGGGGTGAAAAAGCACAGAAAAAGCAGTGAGAACGAGGGAAAAGGAAAGAGGGGTCACACGAAATACGCGGAAAAAAGTGAGGAAAAAGCTGTGAAAACGGGGAGGGGGGAACAGGAGGATGCAGTTAAATGTGGGAAAAGCAAGGAAAGAACACACTGAAAACGGGTGAAAAAGCAAGGGGAAAGCAGTGAAAATGAAGGGAAAGCAAGGAGAGGACACTCAAAAAAGGGTGAAAAAGCTGTGAGAACGAGGGAAAAGCAAGGAGATGGCCCACAAAAAGGGGTGAAAAAGCACAGAAAAAGCAGTGAGAACGAGGGAAAAGGAAAGAGGGGTCACACAAAATACGCGGAAAAAAGTGAGGAAAAAGCAGTGAAAACGGGGGGAACAGGAGGATGCAGTTAAATGTGGGAAAAGCAAGGAAAGAACACACCACATATAGAGAAAAAGCAAGGAAAAAGTAGTGACAATGAGGGAATGCCAGGAGGCGGCACTTAAAAAACCAGGTGAAAAGACAAGGAAAAGTCAGTGAGAACAAGGGAAAAGCAAAGAGAAGGCACACAAAATACGGGGGAAAAGCAAGAAGAAAGCAGTGAAAACAAGGGGAAAGCAAGGAGCGGTCACACAAAACACAGGGGAAAAGCAAGGAGGAAGTAGTTAAATGTGAGAAAAGCAAGAAAGGAACATAGAAAATGGGTGAAAAAGCGAGGAGACAGCAGTGAAAATGTGGGGAAAGCAAGGAGAGGGCACACAAAATACTGGGGTGAAGCAAAGAGAAAGTAGTGAAACGGGGGAAAAGCAATGTAAGTGCACAAAAAACAGGTGAAAAAGCAAGGTGAAAGCAGTGAGAAAGAAGGGGAAGCAAGGAGAGGGCACACAAAAAACTGGGAAAAAGCAAGGAAAAAGCACTGACAATGACTGAAAGCAGGGAGAGAGCACTCAAAAAACGGGTGAAAAAACAAGGAAAAAGCAGTGGAAACGAGGGAAAAGCAAGTGGCGGATACACAAATTAGGGGTAAAGAAGCCAGGTGAAAGCATTGAAAACGAGTCAAAAAAAACAAAGAGAGGGCACACAAAAAAACAGGTGGAAAAGCATGGTGAAAGCAGTGAGAACGAGGGAAAAGCAAGGAGAGGTCACACAAAATACAGGGGAAAAAGCAAGGAGGAAGCAGTTAAATGTGAGAAAAGCAAGTAAAGAACACACAGAAAACGGGTGAAAAAGCAAGGGGAAAGCAGTGAAAATGAAGGGAATACAAGGACAAAACATTAAAAAAAGGGTGAAAAAGCTGTGAGAACGAGGGAAAAGCAAGGAGATGGCCCACAAAAAGGGGAGAAAAAGCACAGAAAAAGCAGTGAGAACGAGGGAAAAGGAAAGAGGGGTCACACAAAATACGCAGAAAAAAGTGAGGAAAAAGCTGTGAAAACGGGGGGAACAGGAGGATGCAGTTAAATGTGGGAAAAGCAAGGAAAGAACACACCACATATAGAGAAAAAGCAAGGAAAAAGTAGTGACAATGAGGGAATGTCAGGAGGCGGCACTTAAAAAACCAGGTGAAAAGACAAGGAAAAGTCAGTGAGAACAAGGGAAAAGCAAAGAGAAGGCACACAAAATACGGGGGGAAAGCAAGAAGAAAGCAGTGAAAACAAGGGGAAAGCAAGGAGCGGTCACACAAAATACAGGGGAAAAGCAAGGAGGAAGTAGTTAAATGTGAGAAAAGCAAGAAAGGAACATAGAAAATGGGTGAAAAAGCGAGGAGACAGCAGTGAAAATGCGGGGAAAGCAAGGAGAGGGCACACAAAATACTGGGGTGAAGCAAAGAGAAAGTAGTGAAACGTGGGAAAAGCAATGAAAGTGCACAAAAAACAGGTGAAAAAGCAAAGTGAAAGCAGTGAGAAAGAAGGGGAAGCAAGGAGAGGGCATACAAAATACTGGGAAAAAGCAAGGAAAAAGCACTGACAATGATTGAAAGCAGGGAGAGAGCACTCAAAAAACGGGTGAAAAAACAAGGAAAAAGCAGTGGAAACGAGGGAAAAGCAAGTGGCGGATACACAAAATAGGGGTAAAGAAGCCAGGTGAAAGCAGTGAAAACGAGTCAAAAAAAACAAAGAGAGGGCACACAAAAGAAACAGGTGGAAAAGCATGGTGAAAGCAGTGAGAACGAGGGAAAAGCAAGGAGAGGTCACACAAAATACAGGGGAAAAAGCAAGGAGGAAGCAGTTAAATGTGAGAAAAGCAAGTAAAGAACACACAGAAAACGGGTGAAAAAGCAAGGGGAAAGCAGTGAAAATGAAGGGAATACAAGGAAAGAACATACAAAAAAGGGTGAAAAAGCTGTGAGAACGAGGGAAAAGCAAGGAGAAGGCACAGAAAAAAGGGTTGAAAAAGCACAGAAAAAGCAGTGAGAACAAGGGAAAAGCAAAGAGGGGTCACACAAAATACAGGGAAAAAGGTGAGGAGAAAGCAGTGAAAACGGGGGAAACCAAGGAAAGAACACACAAAAGATGGTGGAAAAGCAAGGAGAAAGCAGTAAAACACAGGAAAACCAAGGAAAGGGCACACAAAAAAACAGGTGAAAAACCAAGATGAAAGCAGTGAGAACAACGGGACAGCAAGGAGAGAGCATACAAAATATGGGGGAGAACCAAGGAAAAAGCAGTGAAAATGACGGAAAGCAAGGAGAGAGAATGCAAAAAATGGTGAAAAACAAGACAAAAGCAGTGAGAATGAGGGAAAAGCAAAGAGGGGCATACAAAATATGGAAGAAAGCGGGGAGAAAGCAGTTAGAACAAAGGGAAAGCAAGGAGAGGGCACACAAAATATGGGGTACAAGAAAGAAGAAAGCAGTGAAACGTGGCAAAAGCAAGGAAAGGGTACACAAAAAAACTGGTGGAAAAAGCAAGGTGAAAGCAGTGACAACAAGTGAAAAGCAAAGAAAGAGCTACAGGAGGGAAAGTAAGATGAAAGCAGTGAAAGTGGGTGAAAAGCAAGGAGAGGGCACACAAAATATGGGGAAAAAACAAGGAAAAATTAGTCACAATGAGGGAATGCAAAGAGGCAGCACTCCAAAAAACAGGTGAAAAGACAAGGAAAAGTCAGTGAGAACAAGGGAAAAGCAAAGAGGGGGCACACAAAATACAGGGGAAAAGCAAGGAGGAAGCTGTAAAATGTGAGAAAAGCAAGGAAAGGACACATAGAGAAAACCGGGGAAAAGCAAGGAAGAAGCAGTAAAATGTGAGAAAAGCAAGGAAAGAACAGCAAATGGGTGAAAAAGCAGGAGAACGCAGTGAAAATGTGGGGAAAGCAAGGAGAGGGCACACAAAATACTGGGGGCAAGCAAGGAGAAAGCAGTGAAACGTAGAAAAAGCAAGTAAAGGGCACAAACAACAGGTGAAAGAGCAAGGTGAAAGCAGTGAGAACGAGAGGGAAGCAAGGAGAGGGCACACAAAGTACGGGGAGAAAGCAATGTAAAAGCAGTGACAATGACGGAAAGCAAGGAGAGAACACTCAAAAAAACGGGTGAAAAAACAAGGAAAAAGCAATGGAAACGAGGGGAAAGCAAGGAGCGGTCATACAAAATACAGGGGAAAAGCAAGGAGGAAGCAGTTAAACGTGGGAAAAGCAATGAAAGCGCACAAAAAACTGGTGAAAAAGCAAGGTGAAAGCAGTGAGAAAGAGGGGGAAGAAAGGAGAGGGCACACAAAATACAGGGAAAAAGCATGGAAAAAGCACTGACAATGATGGAAAGCAAGGAGAGAGAACTCAAAAAACAGGTGAAAAAACAAGGAAGAAGCAGTGGAAACGAGGGAAAAGCAAGTGGCGGACACACAAAATAGGGGTAAAGAAGCAAGGTGAAAGCAGTGAAAACGAGTGAAAAACAAGGAGAGGGCACACAAAAAAATAGGTGGAAAAGCATGGTGAAAGCAGTGAGAACGTGGGGAAAGCAAGGAGAGGTCACACAAAATACGGGGGAAAAAGCAAGGAGGAAGCAATTAAATGTGAGAAAAGCAATAAATAACACACAGAAAACGGGTGAAAAAGCAAGGGGAAAGCAGTGAAAATGAAGGGAACACAAGGAGAGAACACACAAAAAAGGGTGAATAAGCTGTGAGAATGAGGGAAAAGCAAGGAGAAGGCACACAAAAAGGGTTGCAAAAGCACAGAAAAAGCAGTGAGAACAAGGGAAAGCAAAGAGGGGTCACACAAAATACAGGGAAAAATGTGAGGAGAAAGCAGTGAAAACGGGGGGAAACCAAGGAAAGAACACACAAAATTTGGTGCAAAAAGCAAGGAGAAAGCAGTAAAACACAGGAAAACCAAGGAAAGGGCACACAAAAAAACGGGTGAAAAAGCAAGGTGAAAGCAGTGAGAGCGACGGGAGAGCAAGGAGAGAGCATACAAAATACGGCGGAGAACCAAGGAAAAAGCAGTGACAATGACAGAAAGCAAGGAGAGAGAATGAAAAAAAGGGTGAAAAACAAGACAAAAGCAGTGAGAATGAGGGAAAAGCAAAGAGGGACATACAAAATATGGAAGAAAGCGAGGAGAAAGCAGTTAAAACAAAGGGAAAGCAAGGAGAGGGCACACAAAATATGTGGTACAAGAAAGAAGAAAGCAGTGAAACGTGGCAAAAGCAAGGAAAGGGTACACAAAAAACAGGTGGAAAAAGCAAGGTGAAAGCAGTGACAACAAGTGAAAAGCAAACAAAGGGCTACAGGAGGGAAAGTAAGATGAAAGCAGTGAAAGTGGGTGAAAAGCTAGGAGAAGGCACACAAAATATGGGGAAAAAGCAAGGAAAAATTAGTCACAAAGAGGGAATGCAAGGAGGCAGCACTCAAAAAAACAGGTGAAAAGACAAAGAAAAGTCAGTGAGAACAAGGGAAAAGCAAAGAGGGGGCACACAAAATACAGGGGAAAGCAAGGAGGAAGCTGTAAAATGTGAGAAAAGCAAGGAAAGGACACACAGAGAAAACAGGTGAAAAAGCAAGGTGAAAGCAGTGAAACAAAGGGAAGGCATGGAGAGGACACACAAAAAAGGGTGATAAAGCTGTGAGAATGAGGGAAAAGCAAGGAGAAGGCACACAAAAAGGGATGAAAAAGCACAGAAAAAGCAGCAAGAATGAGGGAAAAGCAAAGAGGGGTCACACAAAATACAGGGGGAACCAAGGAAAGAATACACAAAATATTGTGGAAAAAGCAAGGAGAAAGCAGTGAAACACAGGAAAACCAAGAAAAGGGCACACAAAAAATGGATGAAAAAGCAAGGTGAAAGCAGTGAGAACAAGGGGAGAGCAAGGAGAGAGCACACAAAATACGGGGGAAAGCGACGAAAAAGCAGTGACAATGATGTAAAGCAAGGAGAGAGAACGCAAAAAAACGGTGAAAAAAACAAGACAAAAGCAATGAGAATGAGGGAAAAGCAAGGAGGGGCACACAAATCACGGAGGAAAGCGAGGAGAAAGTGGCTAAAATGAAGGGAAAGCAAGGAGAGGGCACACAAAATATGGGGTACAAGAAAGAAGAAAGCAGTGAAACGCGGCAAAAGCAAGGAAATGATACACAAAAAAACTGGTTGAAAAAGCAAGGTGAAAGTACTGACAACAAGTGAAAAGCAAAGAAAGGGCTACCGGGGGGAAAGTAAGGTTAAAGCAGTGAAAGTGGGTGAAAAGCAAGGAGAGGGCACACAAAATATGGGGAAAAAGCAAGGAAAAAGTAGTGACAACAAGGGAATGCAAGGAGGCGGCATTCAAAAAATCTGGTGAAAAGGCAAGGAAAAGTCAGTGAGAACCAGGGAAAAGCAAAGAAAGGGCACACAAAATATGGGGGAATCGAGAAGAAAGCAGTGACAACGGAGACAGTAAGGAGAGGTCACCCAAAATACAGGGGAAAAGCAAGGAAGAAGCAGTAAAATGTGAGAAAGGCAAGGAAAGAACAGAAAATGGGTGAAAAAGCGAGAGAACGCAGTCAAAATGTGGGGAAAGCAAGGAGAGGCACACAAAATACTGGGGGTAAGCAAGGAGAAAGCAGTGAAACGTAGAAAAAGGAGGTAAAGGGCACAAACAACAGGTGAAAAAGAAAGGTGAAAGCAGTGAGAACAAGAGGGAAGCAAGGAGAGGGCACACAAAATACGGGGAGAAAGCAACGTAAAAGCACTGACAATGACGGAAAGCAAGGAGAGAACACTCAAAAAACAGGTGAAAAAAACAAGGAAAAAGCAATGGAAACAAGGGAAAAGCAAGTGGTGAGCACACAAAATATGGGTAAAAAAGCAAGGTGAAAGCAGTGAAAACGAGTGAAAAGCGAGGAGAGGACACACAAAAAACAGGTGGAAAGGCAAGGTGAAAGCAGTGAGAACGAGAGGGAAGCAAGGAGAGGGCACACAAAATACGGGGAGAAAGCAACGTAAAAGCACTGACAATGACGGAAAGCAAGGAGAGAACACTCAAAAAACAGGCTAAAAAAACAAGGAAAAAGCAATGGAAACGAGAGAAAAGCAAGTGGTGGGCACACAAAATATGGGTAAAAAAGCAAGGTGAAAGCAGTGAAAACGAGTGAAAAGCGAGGAGAGGACACACAAAAAACAGGTGGAAAGGCAAGGTGAAAGCAGTGAGAATGAGGGGAAAGCAAGGAGAGGGCACACAATATAATGGGAAAAAGCAAGGAAAAAGCACTGATAATGATGGAAAGCAAGGAGAGAGCACTCAAAAAAACGGGTGAAAAAACAAGGAAAAAGCAGTGGAAATGAGGGAAAAGCATGTGGTGGGCACACAAAATATGGGTAAAAAAGCAAGGTGAAAGCAGTGAAAATGAGTGAAAAACAAGGAGAGGTCACCCAAAATACAGGGGAAAAGCAAGGAAGAAGCAGTAAAATGTGAGAAAAGCAAGGAAAGAACAGAAAATGGGTGCAAAAGCGAGAGAACGCAGTAAAAATGTGGGGAAAGCAAGGAGAGGCACACAAAATACTGGGGGTAAGCAAGGAGAAAGCAGTGAAACGTAGAAAAAGGAGGTAAAGGGCACAAACAACAGGTGAAAAAGAAAGGTGAAAGCAGTGAGAACAAGAGGGAAGCAAGGAGAGGGCACACAAAATACGGGGAGAAAGCAACGTAAAAGCACTGACAATGACGGAAAGCAAGGAGAGAACACTCAAAAAACAGGTGAAAAAAACAAGGAAAAAGCAATGGAAACGAGGGAAAAGCAAGAGGTGGGCACACAAAATATGGGTAAAAAAGCAAGGTGAAAGCAGTGAAAACGAGTGAAAAGCGAGGAGAGGACACACAAAAAACAGGTGGAAAGGCAAGGTGAAAGCAGTGAGAATGAGGGGAAAGCAAGGAGAGGGCACACAAAATAATGGGAAAAAGCAAGGAAAAAGCACTGATAATGATGGAAAGCAAGGAGAGAGCACTAAAAAAAACGGGTGAAAAAACAAGGAAAAAGCAGTGGAAACGAGGGAAAAGCAAGTGGTGGGCGCACAAAATATGGGTAAAAAAGCAAGGTGAAAGCAGTGAAAATGAGTGAAAAACAAGGAGAGGGCACACAAAATACAGGGGAAAAGAAAGGATGAAGCAGTAAAATGTGAGAAAAGCAAGGAAAGAACAGAAAATGGGTGAAAAAGCGAGAGAACGCAGTAAAAATGTGGGGAAAGCAAGGAGAGGGCACACAAAATACTGGGGGTAAGCAAGGAGAAAGCAGTGAAACATAGAAAAAGGAGGTAAAGGGCACAAACAACAGGTGAAAAAGCAAGGTGAAAGCAGTGAGAACGAGAGGGAAGCAAGGAGAGGGCACACAAAATACGGGGAGAAAGCAACGTAAAAGCACTGACAATGACAGAAAGCAAGGAGAGAACACTCAAAAAACAGGTGAAAAAAACAAGGAAAAAGCAATGGAAACAAGGGAAAAGCAAGTGGTGGGCACACAAAATATGGGTAAAAAAGCAAGGTGAAAGCAGTGAAAACGAGTGAAAAGCGAGGAGAGGACACACAAAAAACAGGTGGAAAGGCAAGGTGAAAGCAGTGAGAATGAGGGGAAAGCAAGGCGAGGGCACACAAAATAATGGGAAAAAGCAAGGAAAAAGCACTGATAATGATGGAAAGCAAGGAGAGAGCACTATAAAAAACAGGTGAAAAAACAAGGAAAAAGCAGTGGAAACGAGGGAAAAGCAAGTGGTGGGCGCACAAAATATGGGTAAAAAAGCAAGGTGAAAGCAGTGAAAATGAGTGAAAAACAAGGAGAGGGCACACAAAAAACAGGTGGAAAAGGAAGGTGAAAGCAGTAAAACCAAGTGAAAAGAAAGGAGAGGACAGACAAGAAAACGGCAAAAAAGCAAGGTGGAAAGCAGAGAGAATGAGGGAAAAGCAAGGAGAAGACACTCAGAAAAGGTGAAAAAGCAAGGTCAAAGCAGTGAGAACTAGGGAAAAGCAAGAAGAGGGCATACAAAATATGGGGGGAAAAACAAAGGTTACAGGGACGTTATAGTTAGGCTCAGTTTTCACTCATACAAAACCATAGAAATTCAGCAGTTATAGTTATCAGACCTAACTATAACTTATGGCCCCGCAATGCACTGCTTATGACCTCACATACTGCATCACTCATGACATGGTCAGTAACATCACTGATGCTCAAATGACATCACTCATGACATCATCCAGTCAGTGAACATGTGCAAAAAAAATGTATGAGAGGTAAGGATAGATAGTAACTTATTGCATAGGTAAAATTAATATTCTTTCAGTAATTTCAGGACTGACATCTTCTTGGGGCAATCAATAGTCATGTATGCAGGGGGCTGGCGCAACACACCCCGGCCCCATCACCTCCGTGGGGCAATCAATTGTCATGTATGCGTGAAGGCCCACACAGCCCTCTTCCACGTCCAGGGGACCACCACCTCCCCAGGGCAATGAGTTGTAATGTATGCTGGGGGGGCCTTGTGGCCCCCGCCACCTCCCTAGGACAAATACTATTTAAGGAGGGGGCTATGTGCCCCTCCCGGGCCAGCTCCTGCTACCTCCCAAGGTGCCCACCCTCAGGAGGTAGCTATTTGCTTTTGCTTGGCGGGAGCTGACAGCTCCCACTAAGCAAGAGAAAAAACACTCTGCTTCCAGCAAGTGGGAGCTATCAAGCTGCTCCCACTTGCTGAAAGCAGAGTTTTCATCTTTTCCCTGCCTGCTAACATATGGGCAGGGAAATGGATGAAAACATTGCGTTTGCATACAGGGAGCTGCTATTTAAAGTAAATCCCTGCATGCGGGAGCAATGCCAGCTCCCTCAAGAGACAGGAGCCGGTGGGACTGCGAGGGCCTTGAGGCTCTGCGGTCCCCGGGTAGGGTTTAATCGGTACCCTGAGAACCCATGAATATATGGCTGGATGGGGGTTCCTGAGGCTTAAATTGGCATGTGGGCCCCTCCCCTTTGAAAAAAGTATTTGGCCCCGGGGAGGTATTGGTCACAAGGGCCCAGGGAGTCTTGCGCCCCCCTATAAATATTTTTCAAATAGCTCTGAGAGGTGGTTGTCCCTGGGGTTTGGGAGTCCACGTGGCCACAGACACATATTTTTAAAATGTCCCCCGGGCCCAGTGGGAGGTCTGTGCCCTCCCCACATATTTTTTAAAATATTGTCCCGGGATGGACCCAGGTCCCATGGGGGGTTGTGCGTGGCCTACTTTAATTCTTTTAGTATCAAGCCCCAGGCAGGTGGTGGTCCCTGGGGCCCTGAGGGGTTTGTGCAGCCCCCATGGACTGGAGGGGACTGTGTTGCCCCCCCTATGATTTTTTATTATGTAGCCCCAGGGAGGTGATGGTGCCCGGGGCCAAGGGGGTTTGGGTGCCCCCATATATTTTTTTTTATGTTGTTCGAGGTAGGTGGTTGTCCCCAGCACCCAGAGGGCGTCTACTTGCAGCCCCTACTTTTTTTATTATGTAGCCCTGGGGAGGTGGTGGTCCCCGGTGCCTGAGGGGCCCCATGCACCCCCCACATATATATTTTTTGTAGCCCCCTTTAAACACCGAACCCCTTTGGCTGTGCGTGGTTTGGATCTTAAAGGGGGTTGACTGCAGGCCCTGGCCAGTGGCCAGGCCCTGTGGGCAATCCCTGTGGGCAATCCCTGCCGCACACAGCCAAAGGCCGTGTGTTGCGCAGAATTAATGTGGTTATAGGGGTGTTGGCTGTAGGGCCTGGCCACATGCCAGGACTTTCAGACATCCTCCGCTGTGTGTGCATGGCGCAGGTGTTTAGTGGTTATGGGGGGGGGGGTATTTTGGCTGCAGGGCCTGACCAAAGGTCATGTGCAGGGGTGGTTCGATTAATGTATAGTAATTAAAATTACTTTATATTATAAAGGTTACAGGGACATTATAGTTAGACTCACATTTTAAAAATACAATCAATAGAAATTCATGTTATAGTTAGAATTATGTCAAGTAACTTTAACTTGGGCCCTAAGCTAACAATAACTAGCACCCTTGTTCGCGCACTGCTAATTACCCCATATATTACTGCACTCACAACATCATTGATAATATCACTGTAACATTTGCTGTAAAACTGTTCATAAAAAAATGTGCATGGCAGGGGCGCGAGTTATAGTTACCATAGTGCACGAGTAGTTACTTGAAATAACTCTAACAGGTTAATTTTTTGAGTGAATATATATATTCAGAATTAGCTCTTAGGCAAAAGGCCAAATTTATTTTTAAGGAGAGAGAGAAAGAAAAAGAGACAGATAGAGATAGAGAGAGAGAGAGAGAGAGAGAGCGAGAGAAGTGGATGAGCTGCAAGTCACACAGAGAGGGTTACCCCTTTAAAAAACCAGTAGCTATGTGGCATACTCCTTTAGATGAGATCAGAAAGGTTTTGGAATAACCCTTTAGGATTGCATCACCTTTTTCAAGGTGTATTATTCCAATAAACTAACTAAAATTATAGATCTGGAAAAGAAAGGAGGACTAGGACCTCTCTTTTTATTGGTTTTATTTCACAGAGAATTCCAACATCAAGTCTCCACATTAGAAAGGAAGATTTTCTGCCTCTCTGTGTATTTTGAAACACAGTTGATAAGGGGTAGATATGTGTCACTTGCATATTTTGCATGGTCACTTTATTCTCTCCTTAGCACCATACTTCCAATGGTTCTACATACATATGGAAGAAAACAGGGGGAAATGCTGAACCTTGGGGGACTCTACATTCCAGCTCAATCTTAGATCAAGGGAAATCCTATTGCACAAACTGTGATCTATTTTTTTACGAAATAAGAGAGCCTATTTATTGCAGAGCCTCACATTCTCCTTCAGTTGGAAGGAGTGCAGAGAAGCATTTCATGACCCGAAATGTTGAAGTTCAAGAAGGTGATGTAGGTACAGGAGACAGGCATCACTGTTGTCAGAGATCCACAGTGCATCATCTGTTACTTGTTTTGTGCCACAATTAGGCCTGAAGCGAGATTAATAGCTGCATAGGAAATTGTTCATGTTGCAATTTTATGTTTACTAATTTCTTGTTCATATTTCTTAGCAAGGGTAGCTTAGAAACAAGTCTTAGATTTTGCAGATTTTCTAGGTCAAGGTTGGGTTGCTTTGCAGTGGCAAGACTTAGGCAACTTTGATCTGCTGAGGGATGATGCCTTGTGAAAGCGGTGTATGATTATTTTTGGTGTCAGAAGGCAGGTCTCCGGAGTATCAGTTATAGTTGGATAGCTTGGTATTCGATCATTGAGATACGGGGATGGTTTAATTGATGAAAGGTTATTTAGAAACGGTTGAAACAGTATTTGTTATTTTCAGAAGAGGAGGTGCAACTTGAAATTTTCTGCATCGCTATTGAGTGTTGATGAAGAAGGACCTCTGAAGGTTTCTGTGATTTTTTCTGGAAAATGTACTTAGGGATGCCTCTAAAGTTGGAGTACAGGATTCACTCATGAGAGGTTGCTTGCACTTGTGATTAACATTTTTAAGTAGTCAGCTTTCATTGTTAAAATCACATTTTTGAGTTTGTTTGTGCTTTAGGAATGGCATTTCTCTTTATTGTCAAAATTAGAACATCATTCAGTGTTTACCAGATCCGAATATTCTGGCATAAATTGGATCATTTTTCTGTCCGCGCCTTCACTAACTTGACAGACCGTCTTACCCTGAAAGAGAATTTCTAATATGGGACAGGCATCCAGGAAGATTTAGCTTAAATCTTATTTAGTTTGAAATGTTTCTGTCGTCAAGGTGATCTTTAATATAGATAGTAAGAGCCAGTAAAAGAAAAATATCAGCTACGCAACAGTTGCACATTAAGGATATATATTCCGCAAATATACATCATACCAAACAGCTGTTTTAATCTTTTTATCCTTGATTAGATACATTTTTGGTTATCCTATAATGAAAATTGACCACCCACGGAAATTCTTCCCAAAATGTCTAGTTTTCTTTCTGAAACGAAGTCATAAAAATCATGCAAGTAAACACTCAAAGTATTTTTCAGAAGTCGCCTTTTCATTAATTGTTTTCTGGCGGGGAAAATACATTCAGGTTAATAAAAACGTTAAGTGATTGTCAAGCAGATAGGTCTATGCACATGTTGGAGAAAAGTCTTTATTTACCTTTAAATTCATCAACCTTTTTTAGAAAGGCAGAGAGTGTTAAGTTCTGGTCTGCAATTAAGTCACACATTAAGCTTCAATGGTGCCAGTTATTGAAATTAATTTATCTAAATCGCATGCGCTGTGGGTTCTAACAAAATATTTGACCAATAGTCGGTTATATTTCAAGCTAACCTGAAACACAAATAAGGACTATCTTCTGAAATTGAAATCACACCTATCCTGAGTCTGATTACAAGTCTTATCGGATCAATGTATGATTGATGCATTGGCAGTGTTAGGAGAATATTTCATCAAGTGTACTATATATTATCTGGATCCTGGTAGATGTTGCACCAAAAGAGAAACTTACCAACCTTCAAGAGAAGATAATACAGTTTGTCCAAACAAAAGAGAAAGGGTACTGCCAATATCCAAAAGGATAAGAAATTTAAAAAGTGCAAAATGGTGCATTTATAAACACAATGGGCTAGTAACATTGGCAATCTTTTGTAGGATTCAAAGAGCTCTTAAAGTCTCCCCCTTTCTATGTCCTCCATTGCGTTTTTCATTTTACCCCTCTTTGTCCCACTCGAACTTTTCAGCATACTTCTTTCCACATCCCTACCCTTCTCCTACTTATTTTTTGGTCACTGTCTCTTTCTGTCTTCAGTTCATCTTGTTCCTTCTTCCTCTCTCTCTGACATAATTATGCCAGTGCCTTTGAGCTGAATTTAAAATCACTGTTTGCACTAAATATTTCTATTTTGATCTAAACATTTGCATGAGGCAGAAAATATCCTGAAAATATCATTTAACGCGGTCTTTCAAATCTTCTAATTTGTTTGCCCCTGGAGGAGATTCCCAAACCCTCCTGCAAGGTGGAGTGGCGTCGGGTGAGGCATCAGTTTCTTACGATCCACTGGGGTCGATGAATCCGGCAGGTCAAGATGCGGTGGGGCGACTTCTCGGGGTCGCGGTCACTCGACGGGGCTACAGGTGCCGCAGCGGAGTCGGGTGTCATGAACGTCAGTGACATGGTACTCAGGACTCACAATGTTGTGTGACATCATTGAGACTGCGGGGGTGTCAGGCCTGTGGCATCGGTCGGGGTCGTCGCACTCCAGCGGGGCCACGGCTTTGAGTTGTAAGCATCAGTGGGAAGTCATACGGCTACGCCGGTTCTGGAGTCGTCTGGAGTCGGTGTGCCTGTTTTATCTTCGTTTCAAGTCAGCTTTCACTCCCAAGGGCCCCGGAACTGGATTGGCACCACTTGGCATGTCAGGTTTCTCAGCAGAAGTACCCAGGTGCTGACTGGTGAAGTCTTTGATGTCCCTGAGACTTCTTAACAGAAGGCATGTTCAGTCCAAGCCCTTGGAGAAACTTCACAAGCAGGATTTCAGAAAAAAAGTCCAGTCCTTTCCCTCCATTTCCAGTTGATACCTCCTGTTATC
Organism: Pleurodeles waltl; assembly: GCF_031143425.1. Lineage (NCBI taxonomy): Eukaryota > Metazoa > Chordata > Amphibia > Caudata > Salamandridae > Pleurodeles > Pleurodeles waltl. The sequence goes on along the minus strand of NC_090437.1, from coordinate 405,585,116 downwards.
CTGCCTGTCCTCTAGTTCCTCCTGGGTCAGGACTTTGGAAGAAACACTGCTGCCCGCCCTGGAGGCCCTCCCTCCAGCCAGGCCTTGGTTATCCACCAAACCATCATGGATGCTCTGCACCTCCACCTCCACAGCAACATTCTTCTCCCCTGTGGGCCCATCAGCCTCCTTTTCTGCCAGTCAGGCCCTCAGCGCCTTTTGCAGCTCCACCTTTTTAGTGAAGTTTTTAATAGGACATTTGAACTCTTTGCAGAACTTTTAGAGCCAAGGCACTGAATAGGCTTCCAGCCTCTCCTCCTCAAACACTACTTCTGCAGCTCCAATTGATGGCTCACCAGACTGAGGCATGATTGTGAGTAAGGCTCAACAATGGTGCAGAGTTTCAGAAGGCAAGGGAAATCCAAAAAGTAAAAAGCTAAATTCCAAGAGAAAAAACTGTATGTGGTTGTGTTTAATGGTCTGCAATAAAACAGTGGTGTACACCAATCACTGTATGTCAAGTACAGATACAAGTCCTATCCTCACCGCTGATCACCAATGTTAGAAATGGGGTCTCTAGTTGGCAGTCAGTTTACACCCTGTCCAAGTAGGGACCCTCACCCTAGTCAGGGTGAGGGACATACACAACTCAGATAACCCGTGCTCACCCCCATGGTAGCTTGGCACAAGCAGTAAGGCTTATCTCAGAGGCAATGTGTAAAGTATTTGTACAAAACCACACAATAACACAATGTAAACACCACAAAAGGACTCCACACCAGGTTATCCAATATTTATCTAGAGCAAACAAGACCACAACAACATAAATCCAACATACACAAGCAGAGATGTGAATTTTAAAAGATGAAATGCCAATACAAACACTTAGAAACACAATAGCTCAAACTGGGGCTATCACAGCGTCTTTGACGGACTCTTCACAACAATCCAACACCACTCCCAGGAAGGGCAGCGCCGGTCACGGAGTCCCGCGGACCCCCAGTACAGTACCTTTGATAATGAGGAAAACAAACCAGGGGCACAGAGTCAGGGAGGTTAGGAGTCGCCGGATCCGGTGCAGCGTCGGCTCCTTACTGCAGAACAGGGAAGGTGAAGCGGCGTCAGGGTGAGGCGTCAGTTCCTTATGATCCGGCAGGGTCGATGAATCCGGCAGGTCAAGACGCGGTAGGGCAACATCTCAGGGTCACAGTCACGCCACGGGGCTACTGGCGCCGTGGCAGATTTGAGTGTCACAGACATCGGCGACTCACAGTGTTGCAGAAATTAACAAGGTTGCAGCAGCGTCGGGCCTGCAGCATCAGTTGGGGTTGTCGCACTCCAGCGGGGACCATGGCTTCGAGTAGCAGGCTGCAGGGCAGAGTCGTGCAGCGATGCCGGATCTAGAGTCATCCAGAGTCAGTGTGCCTGCTTTGTCTTGGTTTCAATCCAGCTTTCACTCGCTAGGGCCCAAAAACTGGATTGGCACCACTTGGCAAGTCAGGGTCCTCAGTAGGAGTACCCAGGTGAAGTCTTTGATGTCCCTGACACTTTTTAACAGGAGGCAAGCTCAGCCCAAGCCCTTGGAGAAACTTCACAAGCAGGATTTTAGAAAAAAAGTCTAGTCCTTTCCCTCTTAAGGATGACGCAGCAGCAGCAGGCCAGTACAGCAAAGCAACAGGCAGAGTGGCAGGTCCTCCTCAATCACCAAGCTCTTCTCCTTGGCAGAGGTTCTTCTTGATCCAGAAGTAATCTGAAGTTGTGGGGTCAGCAGTCCAATACTTATACTCATTTCTGCCTTTGAAGTAGGCAAACTTCAAAGGAAAATCTTTCTAATGCACAAGACCCTACCTCTCCCTTGCCCTGGCCCCGGACACACTCTAGGGGGTTGGAGAATGTATTGTGTGAGGGCAGGCACAGGCATTTCAAGAGCAGATGTCAGCTCTTCCCTCCCACTCATCAGGATATGCAGGTCACACCTCAGCTCCTTTTGTGTCACTGTCTAGAGTGAATTCACAAACAGACCAACTGTCAGTCTGACCCAGATGTTTATTCATCAGCCAAGCAGAGGCACAGAAAGGTTAAGCAAGAAAATGCCCACTTTCTAAAAGTGGCATTTTCAAACAGACAATCTAAAAATCAACTTTACCAAAAGATGTGTTGTTAAATTGTGATTTCCGAGACCCTAAACTCCATATTTCTATCTCCTCCCAATGGGAAAATGCATTTAAAGGATATTTAAAGGCAATCCCAATGTTAATCTATGGGAGAGATGGGCCTTGCAATAGTGAATATCGAATTTGGTAGTATTTCACTATCAGGACATGTAAAATACACCAGTACAAGTCCTACCTTTTAAATACACTGCACCCTGCCCTTATGGCTACCTAGGGCCTACCTCACGGTGACTTACATGTAATAAAAGGAAAGGTTTGGGCCTGGCAACTGGGTATCCTTGCCAGGTCGAACTGGCAGTACAAAACTGCACACACAGGCACTGCAGTGGCAGCCGTGAGACATGTTTACAGGGCTACTCATGTGGGTGACACAATCAGTGCTGCAGGTCCACTAGTAGAATTTGATTTACACGCCCTGGGCACCTCTAGCGCACTTTACTAGGGATTTACTAGTAAATCAAATATGCCAGTCATGGAAAACTAATTACCAATATAATTTAGATAGAGAACACTTGCACTTTAGCGCTGGTTAGCAGTGGTAAAGTGCCCAGAGTATCAAAACCATCAAAAAACGAATTACAGCACAAAATCCAAATACAGGATGTCAGAAGCAACAAAAGTACAGGGAAACCACACCAAGAGCTGCCAGGTCTAACAAATAGGTTGAGCCTGGAGACTATAGATGGAGCCAGATGAGATGAGACATATGCCCTCCTCACACATTAAATCAGAAACACCTGAAATATGCACTGTCACATGTTTCCAGGAGTACTTCTGTAAAGTTTTGTGAACTTCAGGAAGTCTTAAATATTTACCCATGTGAGGAAGCAGACCTGCGGGAGAAGATGTTTATCTTCACAAACTGGGTTCATAGATTCTATAATTCTGTCTAGTGCATGAGGTCTGCTTTCTGAAAGTTCCCATGTTCCAGGACATTAAGCTCCACCACGTGGAGCCTATTACATAGCTGCTTTATGTAGTGCTGTGTGCCACTGAACAGCTTGAGTTTGCTAGGACAAGACTCGTCAGCGAAAGAGGGCAAGCATTAAGGAATGTTGGATGTGAAACGCTATTTCAATGGTCATAGCTCATAGCTGTGGAAGATAAGCCCTCTTTTAGGAAGGCAGTTTGCTCTCCTTTACCATTCACAGAGGCACTAAAATGGCTGCCAAAACACTTAGGGGCAGATATAAGAAAAGAGACGCTGCACCCAGTGCAGCACCTCTTTTCTTGCACCCCCTAGTGCCCCCCTACTGCCACCATGAGTGCGCCATATTTAAAATATGGTGCACCCTGCCACAAGGTAGGGGTCAATAGTGTCAAAAATGTTGACGCTTTTGATGTACTGTTCAGGGTTAGCACCAAAATTCTGGTGCTAACCCTGAACAGTACATAGGGCCCTTTGTAACCAATGGTGTGCCCCCTTTCAACGCCTGTTCTGAGCAGGCGTTAAAAGTAGCTGCAAAAAATTATGCAGTAAAATTGCTTAGATTCCACTGCGCCATTTTTGCAGTCCCCCTAATGGGGGAACGCCCCCTTTGCATGCATTATGCATGGCGCATTCATAATGTGGCGCAAAGGATTACAAAGTAGTGCAATGCATGCATTGCACCACTTTTAAATATGGCGCAGCGATTTTTGAAGCCACATTAGCATCAAAAAAATTATGCTAATGTGGCGCTAGTGCTTCTAAAATCTGGATCTTAGACGGGTCATCCTGTGCATTCAAAATAGGCAGTTGCTTAGCTAAGGCTTTGTGAAATGATGCTCGATTCTATATTTATACTAATCTAACTACTCAACGATGCTCACTGCAGCTGGCTTCTAAGAGGATGTCACTGTAGAACCTCATAGTCACTGTTATAAATCCAGGTGAGTCACTCTTTTCCCTCAGCCTTGTGCTAGACAGAGCCGAGTAATAGTTACACTTGCTAGTTACAATCGGTCGATTGCAGCATTTCAAGCCGTTGGTAAGTTCCCACTGTAAAAACTCAATAGAGATAGATTAAAATATGTTAACTTCAAATCCGACCAACAAAATATCAATTGGATGATTTTAGCCATTTAATTTACTTCTATTTGTACTGTTCCTTCAAAGCTCAGAATACATAAAATCACTTATAATCATAAACTGTACTATAAATGCCTCACATACACTTTACATCCTATATAATTAATTCCACGCATGCATTCAAGTTACACTTTTTAAATATCGTTACATTGCCTGCTCCATAATTAAAAATCAATTTTCAGCAGTCTTTATCATATCCCACGTTGGGGACCTAAGTTTGCCTTCATGAACACCCTCTTGTTTAGCGAGTCAGGCACCCTTTCTAGTTAGTTAATTGATGGCTTAGATAATTTGTCCATTGGTCGATTGTGAGAGGTTATCTGCTAGTGCACCACTGCTAAACTGCACTAGGATATTTCTATGGAATATCTTCAGCCTCATCTCCCTGCTGGTCAAGGTAGATTTCCAGTGCCCTGAAACATAGGCCCATATTTATACTTTTTTAGCGCCGCATTTGTGTAATTTGTTGAAGCAAAAACAGCGCGAACTTACAAAATGTGATCACTCTTTGCCCCCTCCCCAGTAGAGGGCATCCATGTGCTCTTTCCAAAATGAAGTCTTCAAAAAGCCAGGATGAATGGTATGGTGTATACACATTCCCTCCCTTCCAGTGCTCCTCCATACTAATAACTTAAAATCCTCACCCTCCCGAGCACATTTATCCCTGTGAGATGTGGATGCAAAGATACTCTAGCCTGAGAACTGTGTTTTTTCACCTTGGCATTGCGTCTTTAAACCAGGCAAATAGGCATTATGGCCCAGATCTACTGGTTATGTGGAAGGGCTGCATCACTTTTGTGTCGCAGCCCTGATGCAAAATGCCTTTTAGCGTTTACTAAGCCAGGCAATGTCAATTTGTGTGGCTTTGTATGGTTTAGTAAATACAAAGTAACGCAAGGCAGAGCAAATATACTTTACATTAGATATGGGTTATGTGAGTGGAGCATGGTGTTCCCATGGATTCACCCATGTATTTTGACACAGACTCAGATACAAACCAATATTTACAAAGAATTATAAACCTGGGTTTGCGCTAAAATGGTGCTCCTACCGGACAGAGGTGTAACAAGGAGAAATATCCTAAACCAAGGCATTGCCTTGTGCTGTGTTGTGTTACGTTGCGTCATGTAGGAGTAACATGGTTGGAGCAAAGGTGTTCCTATACATCCACCCATGTATTTTGACGCAAATCCATATCTACTAGAGGCAGTAAACCTGGGGGTTTACGTCTAGTGGTGTGCATAATCAAGAGAGGTATAGAACGGAGCGCAATCTTCATTTTTCCTCTGTATTACTTCTTTCCATGCATATTGCATTCTGCAGCACACATATAAAGAGGGATATGCTTCTTAAGATTACTTTTGTCCAGGAAAGTATACTTTCCTGGACAAAAACAATCCTACCTCTAACGCAGGCTCCCTTACACCTATTGAGATACGGCGCTCTTCAGCTGTCTCCTAGTCACACAACACAGCAAAGCATCTTCGCTTGCTGCCCTACGCTGCATGAACTTTTAATAAATATGCCCCTTTGTGTTAAAGATTATAGAGACAGGACCAGGAGTCAGATGTATCATGCATTTTTGCGGTTGCAAACAGTCCGATCAAAGCGTTTGTGACAGCAAATATGCATTTTGGTATGTATGAATTCCAATTTGTGATTCAGTAACTTGTTACCTAATCGCAATTTGGAACTGTGACTATATACCAATTCAGTATTAGGAAGGGGCGTGTCGAGGGAGACCCTTCCTAATACTGAATCGTAGCGGTATGTAGGAATGTTTTGTGACCTAAATGCAGTTGCAAAACATTCGCATTTTACCACATACTTGAAGTAGGTGGTAACCCATTCGCAAACGGAGAATGCGCGCGAAACCATTTTTTTAAGGGCAGGCAGTGGTCTCACGGACCACTGCTTACTCTTAAAAAAAAATTTTTTTTTATTTATTTCTTCTTTTTTAAATGCATCCCGTTTGCTTTAAAGAAAACGGGTTGCATTTAAAAAAAAAGATAGCTTTATTTAAAAGCAATCACAGACATGTTGGTCTGCTGAGCTCAGCAGGCCACCATCCCTATGAATATTGGGCCAGATGTACAAAGCATTTTTCAAGTCGTAAACGGCGAATAGGCCCATTTGCGACTTGAGAATTGCTATTTGGGATGTACAAAGCCCAAACTGTTTGGGTTTTGCGATTCGGTATTAGGAAGGGGCGTGACAAGGGCGTCCCTTCCTAATACCGAATCCAGATGGTATGTATGATTGTTTTGTGACCGCGAATGCAGTCACAAAACAATCGCAGTTAGCACCAGTTTCAAACTGGTGCTAACCCATTCACACCTTTGTGAATGGTAGTGAAAATATTTTTTCAGAGCAGGGAGTGGTCCCACGGACCACTGTCTGTTCTGAGAAAATAAAAATAAAACTTTTCATTTTTGATTTTGAAATGCATCTCGTTTTCCTTTCAGGAAAACGGGCTGCATTTTAAAAAAAATGCTTTATTTAAAAGCAGTCAAAGACATGGTGGTCTGCTGTCTCCAGCAGGCCACCATCCCTGCGAGGGTGGCCATTCCCAGTGGGGTCACAAATTGCAACCTACCCCGTGAATATTCATGAGGTAAGTCATTTGCGACCCCCATTGGGAATAGCAAACAGTGTCATTGACACTGTTGTACATCAGGTTTTGCGACTCACAAATTGCGAGTCGCTCTGACTCGCAATTTGTGAGTCGCAAAACCTGAGTTTTGTACATGTGGTCCTTAGCGTTTCCTAATGGGTCGCAACTTGCGATCTACCTTATGAATATTAATGAGGTAGGTCGATTTGCAAGCCATTGGGAAACGCTAATGAAACCACTGGAGTTTCATACATTCAAGTAGTGATTACCTAATTGTGATTCGCAAAAAATCGCCATTAGGTAATCGCTATTCCAAATATTGACACATCTGGCCCCAATACTCTTGCAAAGGAGCAGGACAGAATTCAGTTCTGTATCAGCAAGGATCCACCACACACACATTCTCCTGCAGACCCCTGGTGGAGAGCTCCTATGAGTGGGCTTCTTCCTTCTCTGGCCTCGTAGTGGGCTGCCCTTTCCTCTGTCACTTGTCCTGTTCCTCTTAAGGAGTGGACAATGTCCAGAGGGTCAGAATACCTCCTGGCCTTTCCCGAGGACTTTGCCCACAACTCAACATTAATTTTGCTTCTGAGATGCTAGGATATCACCCAGGGTTTAAACAGTGCTTTTCCTTGTATGTTTCGAGAGTCATTGTGATCCGTATGTGTGACCTTGCCGAGAACACTTATCAGGAACGAATTAAATACACAATAACTTGTTCTGAGTCAAGTGGACACCAGTGGTCTGCACTTGTTTGGAGATGTCATTGGGTCCAACAGAAAGGTCTGCATAGGAGTCTCCATGAATCTCAGGTGATAACTACGTCCTGCTATTCAGCAGAAGACTCCATACAATAACCATTTTGGGAAATTATCTCCCAGATGCTATTCGTAGCCATGTTGTCCTTATCCTGAGGGTAAACCTTCTGCGTTAGTTTTGCATGTAAGATCTCACGTTGCTCCAGGGTGCATTGACACTACAGCGGCCATCTCACTGACTGACCTAAGAATTTAACTGTTGTATCTTTCTTAAAGCAACTCTTAGTTATTCTCTCTGTTATTTTACTGGTAAATGGCTATAAATGGGAATACTCTCTGAGCTAATGTGATATGTTTACACTTTTTTTGCAGGCGTTCCGAATACAGAAATTCAAGAAGTGGTCCAAATATCTAAACAAATTGGGTTTAGAGAAAGGAATGCATGCAGAAACTGCTGCTCTGGTGGATAACACAAAGGATGTCTTCAACACACACTTTTCAAAATCTCTCAAGATCTTTGCACTTTAATCTCTCAAGATCCTTGCACTTTATCTTAGAACTTGTGTATAAGTATAGGAACAATGAAAGAACTATGTCATGTTTGTCTCTCATCACGCCAGTATTTAACACTTCAGCCTTTAGTTGTGCATGAATATGTTGGCATAACATTGAACGAACACTAAGGGGGTCATTCCGACCCTGGCGGTCATAGACCGCCAGGGCTGGGGACCGCGGATGCACCGCCAACAGGCTGGCGGTGCATCCAGGCCAATTCTGACCGCGGCGGTAAAGCCGCGGTCAGAAAAGGGAAACCGGCGGTTTCCCGGCGGTTTTCCCTGGCCTGAAGAATCCTCCATGGCGGCGCTGCAGGCAGCGCCGCCATGGGGATTCCGACCCCCTTCCCGCCAGCCTGGTTCTGGCGGTTTTGACCGCCAGAACCTGGCTGGCGGGAACGGGTGTCGTGGGGCCCCTGGGGGCCCCTGCAGTGCCCATGCCAATGGCATGGGCACTGCAGGGGCCCCCTAACAGGGCCCCACAAAGATTTTCAGTGTCTGCATAGCAGACACTGAAAATCGCGACGGGTGCAACTGCACCCGTCGCACCCTTTCCACTCCGCCGGCTCCATTCGGAGCCGGCATCCCCGTGGAAGGGGGTTTCCCGCTGGGCGGGCGGGCAGGCGGCCTTCTGGCGGTCGCCCGCCAAGATTAGAATGACCGCCTAAATGAAGAAAGTGACCACGAATATAGAGAGCTTTGCCACAAACAAGCCACATACAAACACAATTGCAAATCATCTTTGACAGTTCTATGTCCATATTAAAACAAAGCAAATCTATGGGGCAGAACCGCTTCCCTTGCGCCCTCCTCACGCCACAATGTGTGCACCATATTTAACATATGGTGCACCATGGCGGCAGTTAGGGCACTAGCTTTCAAAATATTTTACGCTAGTTTGGTGCTTTGCAGGATTAGCGTAAAAAATGTTGACTCTAATCCTGCAAAGCACCCAGAGGCCCACTGAAAACAATGGGAGCCTCATTTTAACACCTGCTCTGAGCAGGAATTAAAAATGCTGATAAAAATGACGCATATAAATCTCTTAGATTTCTTTGTGCCATTTTTTTGCCCCCCCCCTTTAACGGGGGAACGCCGCCCTTGCTTACATTATGCCTAGCGCAGGCATAATGTGGCACAAAGGTTTACAAAGTGGCACAATCCGTGCATTGCGTCACTTTATAAATACAGTGCAGCGATTTTAGCCTCGTTGGGCCACATTCGTGTAAAAAAATTACGCTAATGTGGTGCAAGCAGGCGCTAGGGGGTCTTAAATATGCCCCTATATGTGGTATACATCCATCCAAGTCATGAGCTTTACTCCCAGCAGGAATTCCACGGACTTCCCGTACTGGGCCCCACACTTACGCTCGCCCTTGTGAGGAGAAATGGTAATAGAGAGCGCCTTGCGTTGCCACCAGTTTATCTGTACTGATGTCGTCCTGTCCTCCCCCCTCCCCTCCCCCTGCAGGGCTTAAGACACCACAATACTTGTTTCCCGCAACGGCAGCAGCACACAAAGCGCGCTGCGGAGGATGGCAGGCAGCAATGGCGCCACCATCAGAGCCTTACCCAAATGCTGACCAGAGCTAGATTGTCAAGGAAGAAAATGTCTCTAATGGCATGAGAGAATTCTCGTTTTCTTCCAACCGGAAAACCAGAAGTACGCAGTTCCGTAGTGTACTAAGATGCAGAAACGTCTCCTGAACGACTGCTTAGCTACTGTCAATCTTTATGGTAACCTCTTCTCATTTGCTTGCTGGAAATGTTGTGTTAGTGAAACAACACACTATCTGCTTCTCTTTCAATGACAGGAGATATGAGACATTAGCCTATCGATGACGTACATGTGAACTGCCCTTATCGGCTTATCTCTGAAGGCCTAGCAGAAAGTGTGGGGCAATCTTTGAACGATTCAATTGTAAAGTAGGCGAGAGAGTAGTCATCCCAGAAATACATTTGACTTTCTGACGGTGCCAATCCCTCAATTCATTCTCATTAAAGAACAGCAAAATCAGCCTAATCCTGAAGCCGTATTGCTACTCACAAGATGAGAGGAATCAGAGGCATGAAGAGGGGCTAGAACAGGAAATCTCTCAGGAAACTAAAGTGGTCCAGTCTTTGTGAGCGAGGATGAAAGCGTCTACTGCCATGCAAGCTGCAGTTGAGGTGAATGCTTCAAGCATTTTAAGTCCATCAAAAACAGAAGTTTCAAAGAAGGAAATATGAGTAAGACAGAAGAGGATGATGTAAAGATGGCTAAATGGAAAGTGGGAAGTAGAGGAAGGCAAGCACAGAGCAAGGGTAGAGGAATGACCCTAAAGAAAACAGGGACAGGAGGGCAGAGCAGGAAAGAGGCAAGGGGGGAGAAGCCAGGAGAGGAGAGGCAGGCAGGGAGTGTGAAGAGTGGGAAGACGGGACAGCAAAGAGGATCAGAGTGCAAGAAGAGCGGAGTGGAGACTTGATAGCAGATGGAGAGCAGAGCAGGGTTCAGAGGTAGCAAAGGGTATCAAGGAAGGGGCTTCCTGCGTTGAGGAAAAGTACTGAGGTGGCAGGAGTGTGGAGGAGGTGGGAGAATAGAGGAGGAGTACAGGAGGGGAGGGTGGAAGCATGGAAAAGTAGAAAGAGAGAGGAACTGAGATGAGGATAGGGAGCAACGAGTGGACAACAGTGGAACAGCCGCAGAGGGGAGACTTAAGAGGAGAAGGGAGAGACAGTGGAGTGCAGAAGGACAGAGCAGATCAGGAGGAGGCCATTACGTCTTTCATTAGGTTCTGAACTTGACTGGCAACATGGATAAAAATATTGGTGCTTTTACACAGTCCCCCAATTACCAACTTTGGGCCAGATTTAAGGAAAGTGGCACTGCACCCAGTGAAGCACCACCTTTCTTGCGCCTCTTAGCGCCACCCTCATGCCTCCATGTGTGCGCCGTGGCGATAGTTAGGGAACTAGTGTCAGAACTTTTGACCCTAGATCAAAACTTTGCAGGATTAGCATTAAAACATTGATGCTAATCCTGCAAAGCCCATTGAGGCCCATTGTAAACAATGGTCTGCCTCCTTTTAACGCCTGCTCTGAGATTTCTTTGTGCCATTTTTTCTGCCCCTTAACGCCCCCTTTGCATATATTATGCCTGGCGCAGGCATAATGTACCCCATAGGGTTACAAAGTGGCATTATGCCACTTTGTAAATATGGCGTGCAATTTTGGCCTTGTTGGGCCACACTAGCGTAAAAGAAATATGCTAATGTGGCACACGGAGGCACTAGGGGCTCTTAAATCTGCCCCTTTGTCTTCAGATGGTTAAATATACCACTCCCTAAAAGAGAGTTTAGCCTACTCTGCATGCTCTGACTCTTGTCTTGTTTTTCATAAAGACATTAATGGCCTTCTAAGGTCACTCTGCTGCGTCCAGGTTGATAAATCGAACTGATAAATATGCACACATTATTCTTCTTCATAGGAGGTTACATTGGTTGTCTCGAGAGGCTTATTCAATTCCTGGGTCGAAATGAAAGCCAACCATATGCCCATAGCTGGGGACCAGGTCAAATGCTCCTCATGTCTGCCACTCCCACAATGGACGCCAGGATCCCCCAAGCCAGACAGAGAAAGTATACAGTGGTCAAAAGGGAGAGGCCCAAGCCTGGCAGAGACCTCTACACTCCCAACATCCTTGTGTCAGTCGAAACAGGAGCATGCTGGGAATGCCAGACATGGTGTGGCACCCAGTGGAATAGTGGGCGGGGCTTGCATTTTCAGCACAATTTATGTTTCCTGTCATAGATTTAGGATTCATCTCACAAGTATTTGTTAGGACGAGGACATGGAACATAGAGGCAACTGCGTTTTTAGCTACTTTAGTTTCACTTGCAAGGCCAAATGGCTCCATGCAAAAAAAAAACACGTAGGAAGCCTGGCCTAGCATCATTCTGTCGTACGAGATTAAGAACATTTTACCTTGACGGCAAAGGAGCCATAATACACCCAATAAAACAGCGAATTATATTTCTCGTTATTGCATCAATAGAGAAAATAACACGTGGGGTATACCATACATTTTCATAATGTTAGGTGTGCACATGTTTGTACAAATAAGATCACAGATGTATGAACCTCAACGCTTATTTAGGCCTTAATTTACAAACGTTGGAAATGTCATTCTGACATTTGGATCAAATCTATAACTTATTCAGGATTTTCAAAGAATTGCATATTTCCTTGAGTACTGAAATGCATAAATATTTTTGAATGTGGAACTGTAACAGATGAACAAATCTACAGGTTTCAATTGAACAGAACTCACTTATTCTTTCGTGCCCTTACCAGAAGTGAAACTTTGTGTGTTTCCAGTATGGGAAACTATTTGCAAAACATAGGTTTATACCCACAAACATAAGGCTGTATTTACCAGTTTCTCCAGTTGGAGCCAACCAAAATGCTCACCAACCATTTCCTAACCCCGGATTTGCGAAAGTGTAAAGTTTCCCCATACCGAGCAAATTCCCATATTGATAAACCCAAAATACTAGTTGGGTCTTGGAGTGGACGAGAATTTTGAGTTGTAGTATATAGCATTCTGTTATTTCTACTATATAATTTATGAACTACTTTATCAGTTATTAAAACTGGAGTAATGTTTCTTCCTTCTGAGGATTTCTATTTTGTATAGACAATATTATTATTTATATTATTTTTGTCCATTGAGAGAATAAAATCTATGCCTTCTAGCAATTACTCTCTGTGTTATTATTGAGTTCGGAGAGATTTTCTTTTATCGTGCGCTTAACACTACAATGACAATACACTTTGCGCCATCTAGTGGCAATTTTCGGGGGTTATTTGAAAATTATGTACTTTTAGGATTAGCACGATTACAACATGCCAGTGTCAAACTCGTAATCAGAGGGGTGATTCGAGTCAGCCCTCTTCAGTAATAGCCATTGGCTTTTAGATGTGTTTCTTCACCGGTTTAACGTGAGACACTCATTGCTGTGGATGGATGATAAAAGAAGTACACATGCGCCGCAAAAAAAGAGAAACGTGTGCCTGTAACAGTTTCCACCATACTATTGATAATGCACCAACAGTGATTTGGCACCTAAATGTTATTTCTGCTCCTGAAAGTGCTTCCACATTTCTGCTGACGATGCAACAAGGTTGATTTTGTACCTAAGTGTGATCTTGCTTCTAAAGGAGATACAGGAAAGCTGCTCACTTTCCAACAATGGTGATATTGCATCTAAAAGTGATTTATGTGATCTGTGCATCTAAAATTTTCCCACACTAATGTTGATCTTACACTTGTCATGGGTTTGCACCTCTGTTGTCAGTCAGTGCGATGCATATTGATGCGCTCTATGTAAACCCAATCTGACATCTTACAACCACATTTATGTTTTTTGGATTTTGAATGTGCTCGTGCTTTCTTCCTAAATGTTTGGTGCCCCGTAAATGTGATTTCCGCTCGTAAGTGTGTTTTGCATCTCACTAAGGATAATTTAGCACTTTAGTGTGAAGGTGCACCCAAATTCGCTTTTGCACTTTAAGCACCAAGATACCCCTCATAGGAATGCTGGGATCTACAAGTTATAAATACATTTTTTCCACACTGGTATCGAGGCTAAATGGATCAGGCTAGCTAAGTATTACAGCCTCATTGTCAACTATTGACCATTAGGTGCGTTGGAACACCTTCTTACTACAGGACTCCCACTGCAGCGCACTGAAGGTGAAAAGAAAGCATTCATGCACTGCAAACGAGGCACATTATTTCTTCTAAAAGTTTTTCCACACTCTTGTTTATGAAACATCAACAGCCGTATTTATAGGCCTCTAGCGCCACAGGAGCGTCACTTTTTGTGACGCTCTTGTGTTGCTAAGCACTGCGCCATATTTACAAGGTGGCGTTAAGCCACTTTTTTTGGCTTAACGCCACTTTGTAAATACGGCTCCTTCCCACGCCGCGCTGTGCGTGGAAGTAGCACGCAATGGGTGATAAAGGGGGTGCCACAGCAACACTAATTGCATTTTGATGCTGCCCCAGATTTATGAAATTTCGTAAACCTGATGCAGTGCCAAAATTTAATGCCACCCCCCGGGGTTGGCTTTAGCAGGGCGCAACGAGGAAGAATACTTTTATTCCTCCTCATTTTTTGCTTTTTCTATGCATGTTGCATTCTGCCAGAAATGATTGTTTATGTGTGGGAAGGTGTCCCTTCCTGCACATAAACAGTCATTTGAACATGACGCGTTGGCACTTCTGTGTGTGCTGCATTGTGCCGAAGTGCCATTAGTGATTGTTAATGTGCAGGAAGGGACACCTTCCCGCACATAAACAATCTCACCCCTCAACACAGACATCCTTGTACAATGGTGCAAGGATGCCTGCGTTGGCAGCTAAATTTAGTGCCAGCGCAGGGGGTATCACAGGGATGCGCCGTATTCATTTAAATACGGTGCATCCCTACGTTTCTAAAGAGACGCTGCCCGACGCTGCGCAACGCTGCCAATTTTGGCTTTTCAATAAATCTTGCCCCAAGTTGGATTTTACATCTGTGTGCGGTCAAACGAATGTGAGGTCACACTCATGCATGGCTTTTACAGCCTATGTGACATCTTGATACTCCGTTTTCTGTCTGTAATGAGGTATGCTGTGTGGGTCTTACTGTGGCTAACCACTACTAAATCTGTCCGATATCAATATATGTTTTCTTGTGTGAGCCTATTTGACCACCAAAACTAAAACAAAGAAAGCCTCAGTGAGAAAATGGCATAGGGCCGAATTGCTCTATATTATCCAAAATTACCTTCAAATACCACAAACACAGAGTTCTGCCAAACAAGCAGAAAACCTCAATTAGTGACCAATACCATAGCCTCAGTCTGGGCTCTATTAATACCCACTAATTTATTTTACTAATAACAATTTCAACCCAGTCAAATAATAACGCTAAAAAATGGGGGCCCGGCCTGCACGATGGAACTTAATCAGCAAATCCAGGGGTTCATGTTGAATCTGACAGGAAAACCATTTCTGTAGTGACAAACACTATTTAATTTGCCAGCAGCTCAGGGAAACCTCTTAGTTTGACGGAACTCATTCAGATCAGAGCTGCACCAGATGATACTAATTGAAAATTGAGACAAATATGTTAAATGGCTAGGTTATTTTTATTACAGAGTCAAATATTCTTTACATTTTAGCTTTTTGTTTTTAAGCTATGTACACGTGCAGCATGGAGTCGGGTGGATGATGCAGTGGTGATTTCTAAATGCCCGGAACGGATATCATCTCAGTTTTAGCCAACATACAAATGAGGGGATATTTAGCATAGTGCCTTTGTACAGCTTCGTGAAAAAATGTATACTGTTATGCATACAATTATGGCTTCACATGCTAAAGCTATTCTACCAATTTCACAAATACTGCTTCACAAAATATTAATTTAGATCAAGGTGTTTGAAAAAGCCTCAGAACTTGTGCACCGGATGACGTTCTCAAGGGTGGGTACATGACGATAAAAAAGACAAATTTGAAAGTAGGACGTGCAGTGGTTGAAAAGAGATCATGCTGTCAGTAACAAGTAGGTGAGAAGCTGATCTATGTGGTCTGTCTAACCAGAAACCTTGCTACAGCTGATGAGTGCAACTGAAAGGAGAGAAGGATGGGCAACGGATGGTTTTTAGGCCCATATTTATACTTTTTTGTGCTGCATTTTTGACACAAAAGTGGTGCAAACTTAAAAAATATAGGGGCATATTTATAGGCCCCTAGCGCCACCTTGCTATGCATTAATATAATTTATTCTGATGTTGAAGTGGCCCAACGAGGCCAAAATCCCCACGCCGTATTTACAGGGTGGCACAGTGCATGCATTGCGCCACCCTGTAACCCCTTGCACGACATTATGCCTGCACCTGGCATAATGTATGCAAAGGGGGTGTTCCCCCGTTAGGGGAGGTGGAAAAATGTCGTAAGGAACTCTATGAGATTTTCTTAAGCCATTTTTTACGCCACTTTTAACGCCTGCTCCTGAGCAGGTTTAAAAGGGGCCTTCTATTCTTTAGAATGTGGCCCTATGTACTCTGCAGAATAGCGCCAATATTTTGGCGCTACTCCTGCAGAGTACATCAATAGCCTCTCTAAGGGTGGTTTCCTTTGTTTCCACCTTTATTGTCATTTTTGTACCTTAACAGCAAAAGGATATTAACTTTTACTATTAAGATGGCCGGAATGTCACGGGACCGTTCTTTGAACTTTCCACGCTTAATTCCTTTTGTCCCCTCATCAAAGATGGCCGATTGTGTTTGGCCGTCGTCTATTTCCATTAGATACTCACTACCATCAGAAGACCTTCTTCTATTTCTCACATTTTGATACGCGCCTGGAGCTCTGTTGAAGCATGAATTCTGGGTCCTAACCGCCTTCAAATACTCGGAGAACGGTGAACCGCGTTTATATGCGGTTTCACGTCCTGGAGGGTAGGTCCATAGTTTGGACCGGCGGCATTAAAAGTGAGTACGCTGTAACGTAACATGTTCAATTTTTGCATCCGTATTTGTGATATTGCACTGAACGGCATTTGCATTGCACACAGGGGTTATTTTGGGCTCATGTTAACCCGACCGAGTGCGCTTCCTTAAAGTTTCTTGCATCGGATTTTCTATAAACTTGAGTGCCAGCTACAAGGATGAAGCACTGTATATAGCACCTCTTTCGCGCCACTATGCGTCTATCGTATGGTCGGCTGTTTTATCACCACAGACCAATGGTGATTATACGCCCATGTTTACACACTGCACTATATATATTGCACAATGATGATGTTCACCCTGCGCCTTCTATCACCTTGCGCTTTTTCTTGTTATCTCACTAACTTGGTGACTGGACAATGGTACCTACATTTCTCTTTGTCCATATATTGTTTGAAGAGACCTTGTGGTATATTTTATGTTGACTATCAATAAGAACATTGTTCATTATTCTAATAACAGACTGCCTGTTGATTTATATTTATACTCACTATGTTTAGCTGATAGCCGAGTCTTGGGGACGTGTGTACCAAGGAGTCCGTTCCCGACTTGGGGGTGGTAAGCCTACCTTACTGTCATCATGTTATGTTATCTTTTTCCTTTTGCCCAATGTTTGCATAATGACATTTATGACTACTTCTGGACATTATTTGGTGCTTTGTTTTTGATTGTTTTTCTAGGACAACCTGACTGTGACTTAGCCTATTATTCTTCAATGTAAGTGACCGGCTTTGTGTTCATAATTTTTTGTTTAATTGGAGAAGAGCGTTTTAATATTTTGGTCCTGATGAAGCGTCATTGGATCCATAGGGACCACACGACGCGAAACATGTTGACCCTGATTAAGGAGGATTCCTAGTGGGTTTTTCTCCAAGTTTACTGCCTATTGAAAGTAATTGAGCATAGATACTCGTTATATTACTTTCTCCTGTTTTTAATCTTGGTTTCGTCCCTGACTATTGATTAAAATGATGATATATGTAGGAATGATTAACCAATTTTACTCTTATCTCTTTTTGTTCTCTCCTCTGGGTACAGGCGCATGAATGGAAGCCTGCCCATTTAGATAACTATTGTCTATCAGTAACTATCAGAACAATACGGTTCAGTGCTCCTTCGTGTGGGGAGCCCGTCAGGCGTTGCACTGCCGGCCTGGCGAGGAGCACTACCCAATGATGATGCTAGTCATCCACTGTGATGCTTGAGGGTTCTCGCTCCTGATAACTCAGGTCTCTCTAGATTCTCTTTCTTTCTATGGAACAGTGTACTTGAATTGAGTTACATCAATAGCGTCATGAAAGATGACGCTATTGCCCCCTACCCCGTGCCATGGTGTGCCATATTTTAAATACAGTGCACACATGGTGGCGGTAGGGGGGTGCTAAGGGGCGCAGGGAAAGAGGCGTCTGCCCCATACTTGTATTTTGTAAGTTTGTGCCGTTTTTGCATCAAAAAAGGATGCAAATGCAGCGCAAAAAAAATGGGCCTTATTTCTTTTGGTACTGAAGGATTTGACACACAAGCAAGCCTTTTTGGCAACATTAGATGTGTTGATGAAGTGTAGTTCTGAACTGCCTACTGGCTCGTTAGGTGAAGATAGACTGCTCACCCAAGCTAACACAGAGGAGCTAGGTGTCCAAAGGGACTGCTTGATTATCTGATTGACAGCACTAATATTTAAGACCCTAGAACACCAGTGTCAATGATAATATTTTGTACTGAATGGTCCAAAGTGGTTTTGACCAGCTAACAGTGCCACCTTAAAATATGATCCACTGCCTAAGGATCACTTACAGATGTAAATGACAACAACACTGAAGCACCATCCTGACTTTAATGTTCAATGTTTGACTTCTTGGATGTTGTAACAGTATGCAATACCCATATGTAGTTATGTACTTAATTATTTATTGGTTTCAGTTGTGAAAAACACACATCAAATCCTCAGTCCCTTTCAATTCATCAATTGGTTAATTATAACAATTTGCCCACTTTATTGCCCTAATCAAAACTGGAATTTATAATTGATCCCAAGCTTATCAAATATTGATAGTTACAGAGATGTGTGGGATTGGAGTGCCCCTTAAATATCAAGGTAGGAATTCTGTAAATATTGTGGACACAATATTGAAGAACAAAATATTTAAAAAAGTAAGTATAGATTTTCTAACCTACCTCCAGATATATGTAGCTTGATGATGAGGTATGTATATATAAATATATGTATATATATATATATATATATATACACTGAAAAAAACAAAGGTTACAGGGTGGTTATAGTTAGGCTCAGATTTCATTCATCCAAACCATAGAATTTCAGCAGTGATAGTTAACCTGATCTAACTTTAACTTGCACCCCCGCAAGGCACTGCTTATGACTTCACATATTACATCACTCATGACATGGCCAGTAACATCACTAATGACATCTCAAATTACATCACTGATGACATAATCCAGTGACTGTTAGTATTTCAAAAGCATTTGTGACACTTAAAGATAGATCCTAAGCTATTGTATAAGATAAATTACTATTCTTTTTGTAGTGTTAATGATTGATAGTATTTCTAGTATATGTCACCTGAGTGGCCGTGTGACTGTCTGTATCAGTATGTGAATGGGTGTCTGGCTGGCTGTATGGATCTATGAGGGGATGTGTGAGTGGCTACATGGATGTGTTAGTGTGTGAGTACCTGTAAGGGTGAGTGAGTGGCTGAGTGACTGGCTGTATTGGAGAGTGAGTGGTTGTACGGATAACTGAGTAGCTGTGTGAGTGGTTGGGTGAGTACATGGGTAAAAAAGTGTATTTATATGAGATTGAGTATTTGTTTAAGTGTGTGTGTATGGATAAGTGAGTGGGTGTGAGTGGCTTTATTGGAGAGTGAAAGTGTGTGTGAGTGAGTGTAAGGGTGAGTGAGTGGGTGTGTGATTGGTTGTATGCATGTGTGAATGGGTATGTAAGTGGTTCTGTGGGTGTCTGGTTGTGTGAGTGGTTGAATGGGTGAGTGAGTGGCTGTGTCAGTGGCTGTATGGATAAGTGAGTGAGAAGTGTGAGTAGTTGTATTGGTGAGTGAGTGGCAGAGTGAATAGCTGTATGGGTGAGTATGTGGGTGTGTGAGTACCTGTATGGGTGAGTGGCTGTGTGAATTTCTGTATGGGTGATTGAGTGGGTGTGTTAGGTTTATGTACAGGTCTGTCAATTAATATGTCAGTGGTTGTGTGAGTGTTTGAGTGGGTGTGTGAGAGGTTGGGTAGAGTGGGTATGTGAGTTATTCTGTGGATGATGCCATCAGTGATGTCACTGACCATGTGATGAGTGATGTGTAAAAGTGAAAAGAAACAACACCAATATAACAGTCCTCATGAATAGAAGTAGGAAAAATAAAGTTATATGAGCGTCTGTTGGAATGTAATCCAAAAAAAAGCCTGCAATTGTTATTGTCGTAAAAAGTGAATAGTTGTCAGTTAAATATTATTCCAGTTTCTCGAGTGTGAACATGTGTTCAATACGCTTGAGAAAAGTTATGTTTTAAGAATGAAAATATTTTTTTATAATACACTTTTGAGACTCTTTTCCAGTGATTGTGTCTCATTCTAATTTACCTCTCACTCCTGTTTGCTGCCTTTGTATTTGGGTCTCACTCTTACTACATCAGACACTGCCTCATTACCCTAGACTGCTTCAATGTGCTGTCCCTGCGTCTCTCTTAGTCTCCCACTCTGTGTCATCCTGTTCCTTTCCCCTCTCTCTTTCCTTCATGTGCCAACCCTGGGGACATAGCTGTTCGCTGTGACTTAGTAGGAACTTTGACAATTTCCGCCAAGTCACAGAAAACACTCAGGTTCCAGCAAGTGAGAGCTGTCAAACAGCTCTTGCTTGCTGGAAACAGAGGAAACAATTGCTTTTGCAGATAGGGAGCTGCATCGTTAGCAACTCCCTGTCTGCAAAAGTAGTGCCGGCTCTCGCAGGAGGCATGGTGCCGGCTGACCGAGTGGTCCTCAATGCCCACTGTGTGCCCCTGTGGGGCACCCAGGATTGATGACTGGGCCCCTGAGGATGGGGTGCCTGGGGCCAAAATCGGCCGGGGAAGAAAGGCGCATGGCCCCCCCTTCCGCTACAATTAAAGTATATGATGAGGCTGGGCCCCAGGGATGGGGTCCTCAGGGCTGAAATCGGCTATGGGAAGAAGGCCACGGGCCCCATTCCTCCAAAAAACAAATTAATAAGACGCTGGGCCCAGGGGTTGGGGTCCCTGGGGCCAAAATAGGCCATGAAGGGTGGCTGTGGAAGCCTCCTCCTGCAAAAAAAATAATAAGAGGTGGGGAGATGGGGTCCCCAGGGCCAAAATCAGCCCGGGACGCGCGCCCCCCCCACCAAAAAACAATTATTTAAAGGCTAGGACGTTCTGGCCTAGATGTTCATTTCACAGAAAATAAACCTCAACAGGAAGCACTTACAAATATATACATAGCAGGTGCCCCAGTGGACGCGCCACTTCTGGAAAGGGCGTGTGCAGCATGGGGTTGGGTGGTTTAGGGGGGGTTGAATGCAGGGACTGGCCTGTGGCCAGGCCCTTCAGCTGAACCTCGCCGGAAGTGCGCAGCATGGAGTTAGGTGGTTATAGGGGGTTTACCACCGAGGGTTTGTTTTGGCACAATTTTTTAGCCATTTATAGGCTATCTGGGACCATGGGGCTCCCCGCAGTCCCTGCATCTATTTTTATTATTTTTTTATTTTATTTGAAAACAAGCCCTTTACGGGCTATCTGGGACCGCAGGAGAAGCCTCAAGGCCTCCCCTGTGGTACCATAGCTTCAGCAACCACGGAGCTGCTTGAACAGCAGCTCCCTGCTTGCTGAAGCAAACCTTTCATCTCATTTCATGCATTTCTGTATGTAGGGGACAGAGATGAAAGGTCTGTTTTTTTATAATGGGAACTGCTTGACAGGTCCTGCTGTCAAAAACCGGACTGTTTGCTGTAGCTTGCCAAGTCACAGCAAACACCTATGTCCCATGGGGTGGGCATCCCGGGACATAGCAGGAGTCGGCCATGGGAGGTGGCGGTACCCAGGGCCATCAGTGGCTCAATGAGGGGGGCTGTGTGGCCCCCCTCCAACATATGCATAGCCCCGGGGAGGTGGTGATCCCTAGGGGTAATGGGGGTCTTAAATGGACCCCCTTCACATTACTGAGTATATTCCCCGGGGAGGTGGTGGTGCCTGCAGGTGTGGGGGAGGCCATCGGGCCTCCCATATATACAACAAACATTTTTACCCCGGAGGGGGTGGTGGTCCACAGGGGCACGAGGGGCCGCGTGGCCCATCACTCATAATTCATAAAGCCCCATGGCGGTGGTGGTCCACAGGGCTCTGAGGGAGGCCATCAGGCCTCCCCACTTATTAAAAGCATTTTTGCCCCAGGGGTGGTCCCCCGGGGTGCAGAGGGTGCACAGCCACTCTATTAAAAAAAAGTGCTCCGGGACCTGGCCCACCCAGGGACTTACTTAAAAAAACAAGCATGGGAGCCCGCACTAGCTTTAAAAAAAAAAAGTTACCACAGATCTGTGACCCCATCACAAATTTGCATTAAAACATTAAAAAAAATGCTTTTTAACCCTGCAAGTCCCTTTGGGATCCCAGCACCAGAGCTAAGGGGTCAGGGTGTTCGTACCCTGTCCCCTTTCGTATTGTTTATTATTTTTGTCTGGGACTCAGCTTCAGCCGAGTCCCAAGATGGCTGACAACACTTCAATGGTTTTGTTGTTGAAGTGTTTGTTAGTCAATCAGATCTCAGCACGAGATCGGGAGGGGTCACAAATCCTTTGCGTCCCTATATATACAAATTTGGATTTTCTTTAATGTCTCTAAAGCTACTGAACAGAATTACACAAAAACAAAAAAGATTGCTTTCTGGACCAGGACCTACCTTTCTGTCAAATTTGGTGTAATTCTGTCCAGTAGTTTCGGCTCTATCTCAATTCAAAATCTCTATGGAAAAATGAATGGGGAAAGCGTGTTTTGGGACACCACCTCCCACTTTTTCTCCCCCCCCCACCAACCCTGACGGATCACCCCTAAACTTTCCAGTCAGCAGCTGCTGTGACTGGCAAATATTTTTGCAAAGGTTTGTGAAGATTTGTCAAGTTGCGCCAAAGATATAGGCAAGTGAAAAATGCTTGTTATATAGTAATTAGGTCCTAACTATAACTACCTAGTGCCGACCGCCACTAGGTAATATATATACATCTATTTCAAACAAGAAGCAGCAGTGCTGGGTGGCTCCTGAACGTCAGTGGTGCCAGATGAGATGCTCACTGTGCGCATCAAATATTCCACTCTCTCCTTCAACCCAATGAAGAAACAGCATTTTGCAAGCATGCTACCTTAATTTATAACAGCACCTTAAGGGAAACAGAATCGTTTGGGCAGTTAACTGCCTTTCTCAACTGAAATGCATTCTGTTTCCCTTATGGTGCTGTTCTAAATACATTACGATAGCACACTTGTGAAGTGCTGTTTCGTCATTGGATTGAAGGAGAGAGTGGAATATATGTGTGTGTATGTGTGTGTGTGTATATGCATTGAATGCATGTGCATATATTTATTTATATATATGTATGTGTATATATATATATATATATATATATATATATATATATATATATATATACCTGTATTCAAAATTCTGTTATGTATATGGGAACCTATGAGTATTTATGCATTAGATGTATATGTATATACGGCTATGTCGCCCCATTGGCTGATCTGATTCGATCTTTTGGGTTCACTCCCACTTCCTATGCGGATGATACGCAATTGATCATCCCAGTTAAGAAGAACTGGGAGCAAGTGGTGGATCGCTTCAACAACTGTATGCAGGCAGTCAACAGCTGGATGAGGGCAAATTGGCTTAAAATAAATGGAGAGAAATCTGAGATTCTTTGCTTTGGAAGTGGCAGCGACAGATTGTGTTACCTTTCCAGTTCCTACTATCACACTAGGAATTTAGGAGTCCTTTTTGATGATCGCCTGTCTTTTAAAAGACAGGTGAATCATACGTTAAAAACGTGTTTGTGGACACTAAAAATGTTTTTAAAAGTTTTCCCATATCTCCAAAGAGAATGGAAAATTACAGTTACCTTAGCTCTGGTTATGTCCAAATTAGATTATTGTAACGCTCTGTTACTTAATCTGGACAAAGTATCCTTGAACAAGCTACAGTTGATACAGAATACGGCTGCCAGAACTATTTTGAACCTTCCACGCTCGGCATCTGCCAGAGAAAGTGTCAAACAACTACACTGGCTCACAGTAGCCCAGCGTATTACTTTTAAAGCGCTATGCATGACTCACAAAGCTGTCCATGGCATTGACCCCAACTATCTAGTCTGTAAATTATACTGGAACAGACCTAAGAGGCATCTTCGCTCATCTGGAACTTATAGAATTCATGCCCCCCGTACCAACTAAGCCAAATGGGGCAATAAAGCTTTCACGGTGGGTGCAACTAAGTGCTGGAACTCGCTCCCTTTGGAAATTAGAAAGGAACACAGCTACTTAAAATGTAGGAAGTCAGTTAAAACATGGCTATTTCCGCGATAATTGCTGGTCACGATTCCCCCCTTCTGCTTAGTGTCTTGCGTCCCCCACCTTTTGTTAGCACTTCAATGCCTTTAGGCCGGATCGCGCTTTATAAATACTACATACATACATACAAACATAACTGTATATGTGCATCGATATGGGTTTAGGCTTTTGTATAGTAGGTATGTATTGGTGTATTTGTGTATATATGGCTATCTGCTGTGTGAATACATATATATCTGAAACAATTACACTGCATGTATATTCACACATGACAAAAATATGTCTGTGTGGGTAGTCCTGTGTATATGTATACTGAAAAAAGTAATGTATCTAACTGTGTATGTTATGCATTAAATATATGTATATGTCTGACCATGTCAATATTATTACATGTGTGTTTATATATAAAGATATATATATATATATATATATATATATATATATATATATATATACATATATATATATATATATATATATATATATATATATATATAATACCAAAGGTTACAGGGATGTTATAGTTAGATTCAGATTTTAAACGCACAGACCATAGAAATTCAGCTTCTATAGTTAGAGTTATTTCAAGGAACTACAACTCGTGTTCTAAGATAAATATAAATCGTGCCCGTGCCATGCACAGTTTTCTCATCAATAATTTTACTGCAAATGTTACAGTGATATTATCAATGATATCACAGAAGATGTCATGAGTGATATAATATTTGGGGTAATTAGCACTGCATAGCAAGGGTGTGAGTAATAGTTACTTTAGGGCATGAGTTATAGTTACTTGAAATAACTCTGACTACAACTAGCTGAATTTCCATGGTTTTGCCCATGTAAAATCTGAACCAAACTATAACGTCCCTGTAATATTTGTTTTTTTAGTAAATATATATATCTATAAAACACACAGATATAGATGTGTAGTTAAGAATAGAAAATCAATACTTCCTCTATAAGCACTTGTCTTTCCATATTTCCCCCCTTGATATTCTTTTCATAAAAATATTGTATTACGTTAATCCTACCCTCGATATTTCGTACTACAATCGTGTGGTATTGTCATAATCCAGAACTAGAAATGTGAAAGGGGAATATGCAATGTGCTAAATTGGATGCTAGGGCTGTTTGAACCAGCAACCTCTGTGGTGTGTGCTGCATCGTTCCCCATTACCCTTCTACTTCAATAAATGATTTAATAATTCTGTTGTGGACCTTTCTTCACTGGCAACTAATGAATCTTCTGCAGAAAAAACATTTTGGAACATTCAGAGTCGCTGTGGTTCTGGGTGGTGGAGGAGATACTAGACACTGAAGGAGAAGCCTTGGAGCTGGTGTTATGCTCTCCAAGCATTTGCGTGTGGTGGAAGTGGACGTAGCATCCTCTGTCTTCAGACTACAACTTATGTGTGCAGTTTAGTGTGAGCTTTAGGTACATGCGACTTGTGCCAGCAACAAGCACTGGTGCGCTTTAGCCTCGAGCCCTGGGTGTGCATGTTTAATTTCAAAGGCAGAAAACATCAGGACAAGTGTGCTTCTCCCTGCCTGAGTGACAACTGAGGGTTTTGGATTGTTGATTAATGATCCTTGAGTACTGTCCAAGGACTAGCTAATGTAATGGTATCACTGGATTGGTTGAGCCCTAGCTTGGAATTTCTTACGGTTGCTTGAGGGTCTATAAAAGATGGGGAGTGATGTAGTGCAAAGTCCATCTTAGAGGCCTTGAGCATCAGCAGATGACAACGTGATGATAGGTTGAGGGCTCACTTAACAGGCAACTGAAGGAGACTGAGAAACATCCGAAGGACTGGATTGCCTGCAAAAAGACTGTAAGTGATGGCAGATGCATACTGAGAGATGACAGGGGATCTAAAAGCAGGCCCCTGGCCTAACCCACTAAGCAGGCCTCTAGCCCCATCCACATCCAAAATACATTGTTGAGGCAGGAGAACCTTGACGTATACCGCTGACCCTGCTTTTTCTTTGGCACCCCCTGTCAGGTATGTATTGGTATATTTGTGTATGTATGGTTATCTACTTTATCTCTTACACATTCATGTATACACCAGCAAAAGGCCTATCCCCGACTTGGCGGTATATTCATTGCATTCTCACGCAATGCAGCACCACAGCCAAAAATGCTGCGCTGCTTTGCATGAGAAGGAGAGAGCAGGACACCGCAATATCTGCGGAGATATAGCAATCTGCTCCTCTCTCCCTAGTGCCAGCACATAATCAGGCTGCCAATCAGGCTGCGTGAGTCTAGCTTAGGTTTTGTACTGGAAGTGCACCCTTCCAGTACAAAATGCTGTGCTTAAACTAACTTTGAAACTTTTCCTATTTTGTATGTGAGCTATGCACTGCAGCACACATGCAACGTTGAAAAAGAAAGAAGAAATTAAAGCATTTCGCCTTGATTGCACGTATTTCAAAGAGGCATTATTTTTTTATGCAAAACCCTCTCTGCTTTTTGTAATAGCTAGGGTTTTGCATCACAAACCAAGAGTGGTTGCATAGGAATGGCCATGCACTACCCATGGAATGGCGCATTGGCAATAAGTAATGCAAGCCAGCACTAGGTACTGCTGAGCACTACTTTCAAGTGTATTTCCAGCACAGAACAAATTTTGCTCTCAAAGAAAATTAGGAACAAAATATTTTGTGCTGATTTATGTCACTTTTGTGACACAAACACAGTGCAAAATCTTAGTAAATATAACCCTTGCTTTTCTGATACCATGCTATAGCTGTTTGACCTGTGTGTTATGCTCGTAGTTCTATGGCACATGCTGTACCTGTTTTGTGTGTGAAAACAGCTTGCCCTGCTGCATCTGCTGTACTTGTTCTCTGCTGGAGGGGAAAACCTGTTACGGAATCACAAAATGAGTTCAGGGCGTTAAAAAAATAATTTTGCTGTTGCACACCCCACGTGTAGTTTTATATAGCACTAATTCGTCCCAATGGCACTGCAGCACTTTGAGTGAGCCCAAATTCCATTACACAAGGTCAGAGGTTTTTTTTTCGGCACGGAGGTATTAAGGGCCTGATTTAGAACTTGCAGACGGGTTACTCCATCACAACAGTGACAGATGTCCCTTCCGCCAAAATCTAAATCCCATTGGATGTAATCCGCCAAGTTCTAAATCTAATCTAAGTGATCTAACCAGAATCACACAATATTGAGGTGAGTCTGGAACTTGAACCTGTCTCCCCAGTTCCAAAGTCAGCCACATTATGGCACATTTTGCACATCTATCTGCAGGGGTCAAAGTGGGCAGGATCGGAGGGGCATAGCATGCACATACTTTTTTTATTTATGAAAAAACAGTCCCCTACTTTACGTATAAAAACAACTGCCCAGGATGTACTTGGTGCTAGATTAAATGCTTCAGCTGAAATGTCCTTTGCTGTGAAACTAAAGCCGGGCAGACAGCTAAACAAGCCTTTCATCCAGAGTGCCTGATTGCCTGAAAGAAATGTAAATGTGTGCAATCAGTTAATCTGCAAATGTGCTGGTAATATGCAAATGTAAAGAATGCTTGGGAATCAGTACTGGCTTTAACTGATTGAATCACTGGAAGCTTTGTGATGACAAAGATTTATACTTTTTTGAGTGGTAGTGCAAAGAGTTGACAACTGAACTGTGAAGTGCGTATTTTTAACTGTAATTGTATTTATATATCGCTTACAACCCCTGGAGGTGTTGAAGAGACAGTTATGTAAAATACAATTGCATTAGGTACAGTCTGGGCATTACTAAAATCTATATATTGGAAGCACCGTTTTATCTTAAAACATTTTGTGTATTTTGTAGCAGTCTATTCTATACTGTGTGTGATGTAAGCGTAAAATAATTACTTACATATTCACAGTGCTTTCTTTCACAAGCTGTAACCTCGTAGTACTAAAAATACACACATCACTACTCTCCACTGCACCAAACAAGATTTTATTCTATGGCTTTCTGTTCACCCACAGCCCTCTGCAGTGCACTAACTGAGAGGTTCAATAATGTATTATAGTGTATTTTCAAATGAGTAACACCTTTCTTAAGTATTTTTCTTTTAAGCTGCAAGTTATTTTATATGTAACTACCTGACGATATAAGAAAAAAAGAACTTACAGAATATTTTGTTTATTTTAGCCACGTTTGACCCCACCCCTAAGCTCACTGACCCCGCCACCACTGCATGCAGCATCACAGCTCCCATACTTTTTTAATGTACTTCGACTGCTGCCTACCTGCCACTTTTTTAAATCGTGTCCTACGAAAAACACCCCATGGCCTCATTGAAGTCAGATCCCCTTACTGTATTCTGATTACAATTTGTTTGAAATAGTTAGTTACACATAATCTTTAACAAACCAATAGGGAAAAGGGTTACCCAATGTGTCATATGATGGAAAGGCATTATTTAGCCATACGGCTGCTGTCGGGTGTTGCAATCATATACATGTAAAGAGATATAAAATAAAAAAACATTAAATTGCGTGGACAATGCCCTATGTCTAAATAATGCTTTTCTGTCTCATTGTACGTTACCCAACTGCACTGTCAATTGGTTTGCTAAAGATCAAGTGAGACTTATTCTCTGTATTATGCCATGTGTGATTGTGTTAAATTGTGTAAAGGCTCGTAGACATCTGTTCAACATTGAAACTACTTTGTGTTGAGCCATTGGCCTCACGTTGCCAAAAAACATGCATTTAGAATGTTAGGTGCTTAAGAATTAGCAGGCCGATGGTGCCATCTTCTGCTCATGTGGAGGAATTTATGAAATTGTTGATTCCGCAAAATCATCCAGAAATATCATAACTACAGACACCGATAGCAGTAACGTGCTACATTTAATTATATGAAAAGCATCTTGCAAAGCGTCATCGTGACATATTATTTAAACAGATGTCACCGCCAAATCGAAGTTGGATTTTTCTTTCCATTGCTCTCGATTTGTTTTTGGGCTGTCTAGTTCCTGTGGTTCAGTTTTACTTGGGTCTGGCGCAGTCGCAGTTCGTGGGTGCTGCAGGGGGCGGGGCAGCAGGTTGGAAGGGGTGAATAGTAATAAAAAATAAAAAATAATAATAACAATAAACTTACCTGCATGCCATGCTCCGCTGCCCCACCTCTGTCTCCTCCGCAGGCTGCAGGCACAGGCTCCCAGCCTGCAGTGTGGCCAATCCTGACGCTGCTCAGAGCAGCATTAGGAGTGGCTGAGAGTGCCCAGCCAGGGCGCTCCCAAGATGACTGGAAGCCTGTGCCAGCTCTCTCCAGTCCGGCAACACAGTGCCGGGCTGGAGAGAGCACTGTGCGCATATGTGTTTGGCCGGCCCAAGACAGCCTGCCAATCATACATGCGCACTGAGGGGAGTGCACAGTGCACTCCCTTCGTCCCTTTCATTCCCAATGCCCGCACCTTTAACAATGAAAGGATAATAAACTTAGTATATTATACTTTCATTGTTAAAGGATTTGTAGCGGTTGCTGTCGGTGGGGGCGACGCTCCTCGGCCATATCGGAGGAGCCGCCACTGGTCAGGCGGTTACTGCACCTCTCCTGTAATGCAGATTGAATTCTGTCAACTAGTTGTTGACAATGAGTGCTGCCGAGGTACCAATTTTGCAGCACTGGTACTCAAATGAATGTGTAGATATTGTGAGGGAGTGGCGCAGCACAGACCAATGACCATTTGTATCTCATTTGAATTGTGATACATTTCAACAGTTTTCACTTTAACTTTTCCCTTCAGCCTATGACTGCATGAAATAACCTCTAATTACCCAAACTTCCTCTACTTAACCTTGAACTTCCTGCCTACCCTCTCTTTCCACATGGTTCACCAACTGGCAATGCCAACCAAACTTCTGTAAACTCATGCAAAACTTTCAAGGCCACTGCCACACATCAAAAGTGGAAGCATGCTAACTTTTTCTGCCCCCGTCACCAGCTGACTCTCTACACCTCATACTTATCTCCTGATGTTCAAAGTCCTCGCCAAAGCTTCCCTCAATTCCAATAAGAACTACTCCATTCCTATCCATGAACATTGAACCCTGTCGCCTCTAAAGAACTCCCTGTTGTATTTAATATCAGCATGACAAATGTGTCCGAAGCCAATTTCCCTGCAAAAACAAGCCATTTCTCTTGAGACAGAAAAAACTCCAACCACCTTGAACCCACACCTGGACCCAGCCTGACTGAAACCTGACCCTCTCCAGTCCTGGACCCTTGGAAGTGGTGCTAAATGTGCCCAAGTCGTCAAAATCCCAAAATTGGGAATTTCATATATTTGGCTTAAAAGTGCTCTGTGAGCTGCAAGGAGATCAGGACCTACCTGCTTGTCAATCTGCCTAAGCTTTACTGCTGGTCAGCCTGACTTTGTGGCAGCTTCTGCTACATTCTTCTCTGCAGAATCAAATCCTGTTCAGGGGTCCTTCACAGAAGGGGCATCCCGCCTTGTGGCGCTCTCGTCGACTACAGCTTACAGCTTTGTCCTATTGGAGATTTTTGGCTTCCCAAAAAGAGACTGAATTAGAACATAGAAATCTTCACCGAAACTTCATCCAGTGGCTTCCCGGTGATGACACCTCTTTCTCAGACACCACCTGCACGCAGCTTTGTCCCACTGAACTTTACCTTCTCAGACATTTCTCCACAAAAATTCTTTTAAGTCCGAAGGTAAGCATCACCCACGCCTAATCCACTTCTTGTATCCGACCCACACTCCATCACGCTAGGCCATATTATTTTACTTTGACCTGGTCTTGCGTGACTAGATGTCCATGGTTGGTGCTTTGACCTTTTAGGCACTAGTTTTTATGATACACTTTAAAAATTAATAACTCTGGTTCTATAGATTGGATATTTGTTGTTTTGGTTTCAAATGGTTTATTAAACTTTTCTCTATTTTTCTAAATTGGTGTGGGGTTTGTCTTGTGCTATGTTTTCACTTTATTAATATCTGTGTGCTGCATAAATACTTTACGCATTACCTCTAGGTTAAGCCTGACTGCGTTGTGCCAAGCTACCAGAGAGTTAAGCACAGGCTAATTTAGTGGCTTTTGTGGTTCACCTTCATAGGGATGCTGGCTGTTGCTTGAGGAAGGTTAACACGCCACTCAACCAACAACCCCATTTTCACACCATTGTACTATCAATTACCTCTACCATGATGGCAATTTAAATAAACATGAATGCATCTATGAGCAGTGCCAGTGTTTTGCTAACCATTTGAGTGACTGGTTGTTGAGCATGTGAGTATGGTATGTGATAAGCCTATACAATAGCAGCCTTTACCACATATGCCCCCCAGAAGATCATAAATTTGCTCACCTGCTGAATGTACAGTGGTTAAGGAAGTATCTATATTGCTGACACCTATTACAACCGGTGGCTGGTGAGTTCACCCAACGAGTTACTTCATGGGTGTGGGTGGTGGTTCTGAACTTGGGCCTCCTTCGGCTGGGCAGCCCATTGCCTTAGCGCAGCGAGTTTCTCTTTAGGTTTTACCACCATTTGCAAATCTTTTCCATTCTCTTGTCAGTCATACTAACAACAAAGATCATATAGTGTATATGGACCATATCTGTCTTTTCGTAGCTTCAGAAACAATTAGTACAGTCTTGCCAAATAACTTGCAATTTTCAGCTACAGAGTCCTCAGTAACAATACAATCGCCGAATTTCTCTTGCACATCCAGCTACCATCATCTGGATACCCTGAGTGCAGGATGGGGTGCATGGCACTGCATTGCATATGGAGTCTTAAGCTGTGTTTATCCCTTGTGGCCTGTGGCACTCCTAAAGGCTGCTTTTCTCCTTCTCTGATGTGATTACTATGAGACAAAGTGACATTCACAACTAGTGAATGGTAACAATTCCCCAAATGTGAATTACTATTCTGAAGTAGTGATTTCTACAGAATCTCTATTTCAGCCCTGGTTGTCTTTCTACCTAGCATTTTGCTATTTCTTACTGGCGAACCACTATTTTTCTCAATTAAGGAATCACAAAATCATATTTTTGTACATCAGGCTGTAAATCTTATGGTTTGCCCTTGTTAGAGTATTTTCTGTTATGGCCAAGGAAGTGTTTAGCTTCTCATTAGGACTTTTCCCTCCTCTTTACAATCAAGATCAAACTAGCTAAGCTTTTCCTCTATTTGGAACATGTTTATTTTAACAAACCAAGGGCCTTCAGCTACCCAGGCTTATAGTACTTTATTTCGTAGCCCTCTATGGTCTCAGTGGTGATATCTTAGTAGTGCTGTTAAGTGTTGAAGCCTTTAAATCTGCCATTTCATCTTCCATCCATTCAAGGAGGCCCATTTGAGCTTTCACATGTCTTCTTGCTAAAATTGTCTGGTAGAGGAGCTATATCTACCGGCTGAGATTTCCATGGTAGCCTTAAAACATTGTGGTCTCTCTCCTGCCTTGACATTACCAGAAATGCTTCAAATTCAGATGCACTTTATTGATTAATAATAAGTTTATCAATAAATGAGCAGACTGCTGCCCATGATAGGTGGGAATCCTGTGAGGGGTATGGCTCAGCGTGTTATAAGGCGATAACAGATTAAGGGGTCCAATGCACTAAGAAGTAAGAACACAATTGTAAGGGATGGAACAGGAGGCTCCAATACATACCATGTAGAATCTCTAATTTTCAACCTCTCAGTCTACCAACTCCCTGAAGATGAGCCTCATGTATTGAACAATAATTGTTTGTCTCTTTGTCACACTGGCGGCTGGAACAATGTTAACACTGAAATTGACCGATATCAAATCATGCAGAAATGTAAACTCCGCGTGTATATTGCATTCAAATTCTCCACTAATTATGAGACAAGACAGCATGTGATCACGGACTTATCTGCAAATGGTATCTACACTGGGTACCATGTCAGATGATCAACAATCAGGTCCATTGAGACTCTACCGTTATCCATAGACAGTGATCTCTTTCACATACAAACTATGAACTTAAAACTCAAATCAGCTTTTACACCAGTGCTACCAACAGATGTCAATGACTTTTTTCACAGACAAGTACATGACGATTTTGAAAAACATGGTGTGAAATATTAAAATAAATACAAATACGTCTAGAGAAATTACCTCAAGTGAAATGCAAGCAGGTAAATTGTTGTATGATGGCAATACTATTGTTACCAATATGGCGAACACATGAGGCACCATTGTTAAAAGGAATACATAAGACTATATATCGGAAGCAAATCAACAAATAATAGAGCTGGGTTGTTTTGGGAAATTAATGCAGAATTAGGTGAATGACAAATATCAGTTCAAGAAAGCCTTCGATTCTGGGGCAATTTGGATCTGCTTACTGAAGACGAGAAAATATATTTACATGTATAATATAACTGAACAGCATTTGTAGATCTGTTATCAAAAAACCATAATCCATGTCACACTCCCCCAGGGAGAAAGATAATCTCTGAGATCAATTATGTGACATCCAGGATCTCAGAGTATGTTGACAGTCACTAGCAACTCTTTGTATCATTTCTACCATCATATATCAGAGACAGCACAAATATTCTTTCTAAATTAGACTCTATACCATGACAAAGATATTCTGCATTAGTTACTCATGATGCTGTAAGTCAATACGTCTACTGTTCTTAAACAATGACTAGAAGCACTCAACAACTTCCTAAAAATGAGATCACCACTGTGTATCAGCCAACTTCATGTTACTTGAAATGGCACAAATCTGTCTCTGAAACCGTGAGTCTCATTCAATGACGAGACATACATATATTATTGTGGCACAGTTTGAGTGCTGGATTTGCCCCCACATGCACCAATTTATTTATGGCCTTCCTGGATTGCAAAAGGGATTATTCAATTTTGGATTACCTTTCCCACATAATTTTCTGGGGCAGTGTCAAGCAATAGGAAAAAACATGGACTCACTAGGAAGTGGAACCTTCCCAGGTCTTTCAGGAGGGTGCTGCACAACAGAAAAAAGAGGGAGAAAGGGAAAGACAGAATAATGGGAGCTTTTCAAATATCAGAGTGGTAACAGTGGTGTTGATTCTGGCAAGGTACGTTGGCGGCCCCAATGGATAGGTTGAGAATATGAGGTTCTCCTGTTCCATGATTGTGATTGCCATGTTGAGGCTAGATGCCAACCAGAATACCAAAGCAGACATCACCCAAAAGGATGCCAAACAGCAGGATTCTATCACCAGCACAGTAACACAAGCTAGACCAACAACAACAGACAAATGAGGAAGGCAAATGGGCAGGGTAAGGAGGCAAAACAAAAGGTAACCAATACAGAGGAACAAAACAAATGTGAGGGAATGGAAGTTTGGTGGACGAACTCCAGAGAAACGAAAAGTTGATACAGTCAGAAGATTTTGCCAGGAAGAGGGAGCAGTCTTCGGAGTGAGGTTAAAGACAAGCTGCCAGCAGGCTAGTTTTCCTCTTCCGTATTACCCTGTCTTCCAGAGTTTCAAACCTGGCAGTAAGAGATAACTCTTCGAGCCAGGGTATTTCTTCAAGGAACCTTAAGACTTTCTCTAAAGCACTGAAGTGATCACTCTTGTTAATCTTGTTAATATGATCGCTATTAGAACAGCAATAAAAGTAACTTGGGATGATATTCCTTGAACATAATAGCCCTTGTTACAGAAAAGGTTGTAGACACCTGCATTACGGGATGTTTCTGCCACTTTGTTGGTGGTTTATGCCTGACTGCTGCTCTTTCTACCTTGCCTGTAGAGTTAAACGGAGATATCAATCTGAGAGTAAATTTGCAATGAGAGACAATGATGGAAAGGAATTTAGTAGACAGCCACACTTTGGGGGTCATTCTAACTCTGGCGGGCGGCGGAAGCCGCCCGCCAGAGTTCCCCCCTCCAGAATACCGCACCGCGGTCAGAAGACCGCTGCGGTTATTCTGTGTTTCCCGCTGGGCTGGCGGGCGACCGCCAGGAGGCTGCCCACCAGCCCAGCGGGAAACCCCTTCCCACGAGGAAGCCGGCTCCGAATGGGAAGGTGCGACGGGTGCAGTTGCACCCGTCGCGAATTTCAGTGTCTGCACAGCAGACACTGAAATTCTTTGTGGGGCCCTCTTACGGGGGCCCCTGCAGTGCCCATGCCATTGGCATGGGCACTGCAGGGGCCCCCAGGGGCCCCACGACACCCCATACCGCCATCCTGTTCCTGGTGGGCGAACCGCCAGGAACAGGATGGCGGTATGGGGTGTCTGAATCCCCATGGCGGCGCAGCAAGCTGCGCCGCCATGGAGGATTCAGCAGGGCAGTGGAAAACCGGCGGGAGACCGCCGGTTTTCCTCTTCTGACCGCGGCCAAACCGCCGCGGTCAGAATGCCCTGCGGGGCACCGCCAGCCTGTTGGCGGTGCTCCCGCCGACCTTCAGAATGACCCCCACTATCTCCTACATTTTAAGAAGGTGCTGCCTTTTGGTGTAAATCCACTTGTTGGTTATACTTTTGCCTTTAACAAATGCTGTTGGGCAGTAAATTCAGTAATTACATCAGGTCAGCTACTGCAGTGGATGCAGTTGTCGAGGTGAGTGGGGTTGAGAGTTGATTAATATGATTCAATAATAACACCACTTTCTGACTAGCTGTACACTTGTTCCTGATTGGCTGTATTTTATTTGGATTGAATCATTGAGATGCCGTGTGCCGTACAGATTCTCAGATGAGTCCATACAGGCCTGACAAACTGCCATGCCATGGGCAAAGATGTAGATTTGAATCTTCGCCATTTGTGAGTCTCTCTGGAGGTGGCAGTAGCTCCTCAGGTAGCCGGTC
This sequence comes from Pleurodeles waltl, assembly GCF_031143425.1. Lineage (NCBI taxonomy): Eukaryota > Metazoa > Chordata > Amphibia > Caudata > Salamandridae > Pleurodeles > Pleurodeles waltl. The sequence goes on along the minus strand of NC_090437.1, from coordinate 405,549,025 downwards.
AGAGAAGAAAGCCCAGAATGTTATTGATTTGTACAAGGTAAGCTTGATAAGTGGACAATATGGGCTGCACCTACTCCATAACAGTGGTTGCCATGCTGAGACCAGAATACAATGCCAAAGATCAGAATTCTTGCACCAAAACAGTAACAGAATACAGACCAATAATAAAACACAAATGAGAGATGGAAATGGGTGGATGGGAGGGGAAACTGAAAGGGAATCTATATGGGGAAAGAAAACAAATGTGACGGAACGCAGAGGTCGAGTGGATGATCTAGCAAGAGCATAAAAGCCAATACAATTACGAAATGTTGTCAGACACAAGGCAATGTTCAGAAATACATTAAATATGCTCTAATGTTGTTAACCTGGAAGTGGGCACTAAACCACGAACCTCTTCCTATCTCAACTGTCATTTCCCTGTCCTACTGAGTTTCCAACCTAGATCTTGATGATAACAGGCACCCTGATATTTCCTCGGGGAGTATTCTCTGTTCATACCTCAATCCACTTGTTTTTGTGAGAAAATCCTGACAGGTAAGTATGGTGACATCATCATATTTTTCAATGAGTGAAATACAAACTAATTGAATATATTCAACTCCTCAGCTCTTATGACAGCAAGATAACTGGAAATATTAGTTGAGATACCACTCGATAGTTAGATATAGAATGCTCTGTCAAAGGTGGCTGTGCCTATTGTCTTTGAACAAAAATTACAGGAATCAATTTCATGATTCTATAAGAGAGGCTATTCAACTAAATTATTACAGGCTGCACTTTAGGCACAGGTTAACATGACACAATAACTCTACTGCAGCAGAACAAAACAAAATAAGAACCAAAATTCATAAGATTCATCACTACGTATCCTGTGGATTATGTAGTAACATAATAAGAAACCACTGGAATCTCTTATGATCAAACCCTATGCTGAATCAAGGTGTCACTGAACATCTATTACCTACAAAAGAACCTGGAATTTCTAAACAGCTAGTCAGTCCTTCTGAATTAAAGAATAAAAAACAGAAGCACATTGCCCTCAAACGCATCAACATGAACGGGCTTTTATACTTGTTTGCATTGCCCAACTTGCAAGCATGGTCTTAATAATAGTAAATGATTTCTGGACAGTAAAAATCACAACTATGATATCAAATATCTGATCAAATCTATGATGTTTGTTATCTATATCATATACTGTTCATATTCTGAAGCTAATGTAGGCATCACAAAAAAACTTTGAAAATAAGGATTGAAGAATGCCAAAGAACACTCAATAAATTGGATCTTGGACAACTGCTGATACATCATTGTAAACAGTTGCACAAGGACAATACCATGTTTATCTTTCAGGGTACAGAACATATCGTTCAAGATAAACAATGAGAAAAGCAAAAACTACTACTTTGAAAAAGAGAAACCTTTAGGATATTGAATTTACAGGCAAAAGTATATGGGATAAATCAAGATGGTGAATTACACACTTCACTTCTTTGAACTCACTATTATTGACTCTAAATACCACTGGGTTTACATCAAAATTATACGTTGCTTCACCTTTGTTTAATTGCTGAGTTTATTTTTGTTTTACATGTATAAATTGAAGGTACAATCTGACAAATATTTGTACATGAGATTTAGATCCATATTTCCTCCTATTAACGATTGACTGGGACTTCTCTACACTTTGTTCCTGGATACTCTAGGGTGTTTTCAGACACAACACAATATTACTTATACCACCAATAGAATGACATCCCCACATTTACCCATAATATGAATCTCACCACATAACACATTCAGTCATGGCAGAACCTAATGACTTCTTGCCACACATTACATGCTACACATTGCATGAAGCATACATGAGATGACATCACCCATAGCCAAAATGTCCATTGAATAAATAACATAGAACATGCAACTACCGGGTTACATGGTTACTGCTCATAAGTTCTGATAACTTGAATCATGAAACCAACATGATGATACTAATATCTCTAACCTTGTGACATGTGCATCCTATTTAACTGTCATGCTCTGAACATGCCAATATTATGATGCACTTTTATCGTACTTGATTTCACATCACATTACTTTTACAAACAATATAGGGGCATTTCCGAAGTGATGACTTAAAGTACACAAATATCACTACGGATACTTACTGAATTTGATTTCCTAACAACTTGACTCATACTACCAACATGGTGGTATTAATATCGCCAACTTTTTTTATTACATACTGTAGGAAGTTGGCTCTGTATATGCTATCTCAAAGTGACAGATAATGTGCACAGAGTCCAAGAGTTCCCCTTAGAGGTTGATAGTGGCAAAATTAGATAATACTTATGCTCTATTTTGTGGTAGTGTGGTCGAGAAGTAGGCTTATCTGAGGGTAGTGTTAAGCATTTGTTGTACACACACAGGCAATAAATGAGAACACACACTCAAAGACTTAACTCCAGGCCAATAGGTTTTATATAGAAAAATATTCTTTCCTTAATTTATTTTAGAATCACAAGATTCAAAATTCAGGTAAGTACATACAATGTAAGGTACTTGGCATAGGTAAATATGGAATTTTGAATTAAAACAGTAATGTACACAGTTTTGGCAAAAATGACAGCAAGCTATTTTAAAAGTGGGCACTGCAAAAATCAACAGTTCCTGGGGGAGGTAAGTATTGGTTAGTTTTTCAGGTACGTAAAGCTCTTACAAGTTCAGTCTCCAGGGCATAGGCAGCCCACTGTTGGGGGTTCAAGTTAACCTCAAACACCCAGCACCAGCAACACAGGGCCGGTCAGGTGCAGAGGTCAAAGTAGGGCCCAATTAGCATGGGCTCCTGTGGAGAATAGGGGTGCTTTGGTTCCAGTCTGCTAGCAGGTAAGTACCTGCGTCCTCGGGGAGCAGACCAGGGGGGTTTTGTAGAGCTCCAGGGGGGTCACAAACAGGCACACAAAATACACCCTCAGAGGCACAGGGGCGGCTGGGTGCAGTGTGTGATTCAGAGAGGAATCAATGGAGAGACCTGGGGGTCACTCTGGTGATTCAGGCAGGGCACAGGGGGGTGTCTCGGGCCAGCCACTGACTGGGCATGGACGAGGGACACCTCCTGGTCACTCATGCATTGGTAGTTGGTTTCTATCTGGCGTGAGGGCTGCAGGTGTAGTGCTTCTTCCAGGCATCGGGTTCCTTTGTTCTTGGTTTCTTGGACAGAGCCGCTGTCCACAGGAGTTTCTTGGTCCTTTGGGTGCAGGTCAGTCCTCTGAGTCCTCAGAGGTCACTGGTCCCGCTGGATGTGTCGCTGTGCAGGGTCTTTGAGTCTGGAGACAGGCCGGTAGGACTGGGGCCAAGTCAGTTGTCGTCTCCGTCGTCTCTGCAGGACTTTCAGGTCAGCAGTCCTTCTTCTTGTTTCAGGATGCAGGAATCTGATTTCCTGGGTTCAGGGTCCCCCCTTAAATACTCAATTTAGGGGGGTGTTTTGGTCTGGGGGCAGTAGCCAATGGCTACTGTCCTAGCGGGTGGCTGCATACTCTTTGTGCCTCCTCCCTGTGGGGAGGGGGGCACATCCCTAATCCTATTGGGGGGAATCCTCCAACACAAGATGGAGGATTTCCTAAGGCAGGGGTCACCTCAGCTCAGGACACCTTAGGGGCTGTCCTGACTGGAGGGTGACTCCATCTTGTTTTTCTCATTATATCCTCCGGACTTGCCACCAAAAGTGGGGGCTGTGTCCGGAGGGGCAGGCATCTCCACTAGCTGGAGTGCCCTGGGGCACTGTAACACCAGGCTTGAGCCTTTGAGGCTCACCGTCAGGTGTTAGTTTCTGCAGGGGGAGGTATGAAGCACCTTCACCCAGTACAGGCTTTGTGACAAAGGCACTCACCCCATGTGGCCAGAAACCCGTCTGGATGTGTTCAGTCTAGCACTAGTAGTTGGATTGGTATGCAGGGGGCATCTCTAAGATACCCTTGGTATGCATTTCTCAATAAATCCCACACTGGCATCAGTGTGAATTTATTGTGCTGAGAAGTTTGATGCCAAACTTCCCAGTATTCAGTGTAGCCATTATGGAACTGTGGAGTTTGTGTTTGGAAAACTCCCAGACCATATACTCTTTATGGCTACCCTGCACTTACAATGTCTAAGAATTTGCTTAGGCACTGTAGGGGCATAGTGCTCATGCAGCTATGCCCTCACCGTTGTATAGTGTACCCTGCCTTAGGGCTGTAAGGCCTGCTAGAGTGGTGACTTACCTATGCCACAGGCAGTGGGTTGTGGGCATGGCACTCTGAGGGGAGTGCCATGTTGACTTAGTATTTTTCTCCCCACCAGCACACACAATCTGTGAGGCAGTGTGCATGGGCAGAGTGAGGGGTCCCCAGGGTGGCATAATACATGCAGCAGCCCTTAGAGGCCTTCCCTGGCCACAGAGCCCTTGGTGCTAGGGGTACCATTTACAAGGGACTTATCTGTGTGCCCGGGCTGTGCCAATGGTGGAGACAAAGGTACAGTTTAAGGAAAGAACACTGGTGTTGGGGCCTGGTTAGTAGGGGCCCAGCACACTTTCAATCATAACTAGCATCAACAAAAGGCAAAAAGTTAGGGGGTAACCATGCCATCAGAGGCATTTTCTTACACATATGCAGTGCACCTAACCAATAGATTTGAGGAAGCCAATATTATGATGCATGTTTATTACACATGAACTTTCCATCACATTACTTACTCAAGTGTTGACATAGGATCTCTGTCCCTTATAGGAAAAAAATAATTAGCTCTCACAGTCTGTGCTCTCTGCAGCAAGGATTCCCTCCTCTCTAATGCTTGGGAGGAATATGAGCCCTCATGCCTCTTTCGTAAAGGAAGTTAGCCATAATTGTGATGCAGTGAGCCCCTCACTCTCCCGGGCCCCAGTGCCACTGCACCTGCTTCACTAATGATAGCACTACCTACCTCCTTGCAAGCGGTCTGTCATCTCTGCCATTTGTTACAAACATGGGTTTGGTCTAGCCCAATCCCCCTCCCTGCTATTTCTTTGGGTCACAAGGTAAGGTTTCTCCTCTGCATCCGTATTGCCCTTCCTTGGGAAACCTGAGGCCTACAACAACACTGGCACAGCAAGGATGCACTGGGTCCTAATGCAAGCAATGATTCATAGTATAAAAGGCAAAATTTGGATTTCATTGGCCCTACACTCCCCTCGGTTCAGATGCCACTGCACCTGCAGCACCAATTACTCCTAAAGGCTGTCTCCATTGCCCTTTCCACTGGGCCATCACCTAAGATGCAAAGCAAGCTGTCTGCCACTTTATGTAAAAAAAAAGAGAAAAGCCCAATATCTCGCCTCTCTTTTAGTTGAGCCCTGCACTGCAAAAGTGACATGGACATTAATGCTATCAAGGAAACCCTGCATGTAAACAGAGGTGGAAGCATGTGGGATCTATAAGGATTTTTTTTTTTACTTTACAAAACTGTTACCATATTTTTTATTAAAAGCAACCATACCATCTCTAAACAGTTAAAGCAGGCCTTGAGGTGCCTCTTGCTGAAAGAGAACGAGGGCCCAGGTCTCCTGTGCTATGAAGCCTAGGGAGGGACAGGGGCGTTATAAGAAACAGACCTTCTCACAAGGGCACCTGTTACCTGAAAGAAATGTAGATTTGTGCAATTGGTTATTCACCAAATGGAAAGGCTGCTTGGGAGCCAGTATTGGCTTTAAATTAGGATGTCTTTAGAAGCTACGTGGTTGCTATTTCTAAGAGGTAACGTAACAGTGTTATGAGCTGAGTTCTGCAATCCATTCTTTTAACGTACACTTATGAAAATGTTAGTATTAGGTACAATCAGATTATGTATACAGCTTGAATACATATTACTAAAATATAATTACTAAGAAATCACACAATACAGCTCAGCAATTGAAGTTGCTATGCGGCATTGCATGAACAGGAGTGAGCAGAACAGCGCCACATCCACTAAGATGCAGCGCTGCTCTGCTTTCCTCCTACTCTGGCGCACTTCGCCAAACAAACAAGGCCGTGCTTCCAGTCTATCTCCATTTACAAGTCTTACTGAGGCATTTATGCCACTGGAAATGCAGCCACAGACCCCAGCAGGCCCCACAGTCTGAAGACACTGCCTCATAAGCATAAAAAATAATAACTTATCTTTATCAAAGTTTTTCAGTGAGTGTTTGTTTCTAAACAGAGATATACTTCAAACACCTTGCTACATCCAAACCGTGCTAGTTGTAGGGCCTTGCCTAGGCAGCGAGAGCAGGCAACATGCCCATCATCTTCCATACCCATACCCCACTGGGATCCCTAACAGATGTGTATGCATTCAGCCAGTTTTAGTGGACTGTGGCTGTAGGCACGGGGAGCCAGGCCCCGTACCACTAAAACTGCTGGTTATGAAGTTTTTCAGTACAATCACATTTGGAGCACAGGGTACATGGCCTGTGCCTTGGCTAGTGCCAGTGTGTGCCAGTAGATCAGCTGTGTAGTGTCTTTGGGCTTGCCGGGTGGGCTACAGCTTATGGCAAGGCCCAGAGCCAGCACCATTTCTCACTTTACATGTTCTTTGCCATGTATAGGTTTTAGGGTAAAAGGATTTCCTTATTTAAAAAGGTTATTTTGCTTACTAAAAATAAAACGTAACAAAATCTGCAGATATACTCATATATTTGTTGTCCAAACATACATCTATGAATTTCCGGAGAAAAACACAGTGTTGTATTACTTTTATGGGCAGTATCTGCCCCTCTGGGACACCCCACATACTCCTTTGGGTTAGGGTATGCTCCCCAATTTCTTCACACCTCACTTTTGTTTAGGACACAGTCCATTTGTCATGCTGCAATGGTCCTGTGGCCCTGCATAAATACCTAAATAATGTTACAAAAGGGGTCCTTAACCACCAACATTAAGATGCACAGGGCAGATGGCACTCTAGGTTGGAAAATAGACAAAGACTACTGGCACAAGTGTGACTACAGAGCTGGTCTTAACAGGCACTTAATTGGGCCAAAGGTTACCCACACAAGGGATGACCAGTGTGTCCTTCCATGTATGTAACTTTGCAGGAATGTGTCCATATTTTGGTTTGCCAAGGATGACAAGTGAGAATCACTATCAGATTCCTGACATAGGCCCTCATTATGACATAGGCGGTAAGTCCCGTTTACCGCCATGCTGACTGCCGCCAACATACCGCAGCGGTTTTCCCGCTGCCCATATTATGACACACACATAGCAATCCGTCACTATACAGACACACACACAAGTCCGAGAGCCCAAAGGTCAGTGATAAAATGGCGGTAGCAAAACCCACACCATCACGCCAACAGAAATACGCCCATCACATTATGACCCACGAATCACCGCGGCAGACAATCAACTGCGGTAAACCATTGGTGGTACATCACCCATACACCATACACGCACCTCACAGCACACACCCCAACACATCACCCCACACACCCTCACACACACCACTCACACTACACCCATAGCACCACAAAGACACCCCAGGCTGTCAGAGGAGGAGCTAAGGGTCATGGTGGAGGAAATCATCCGGGTAGAGCCACAGCTGTTCGGATCACAGGTGCAGCAGACATCCATTGCTAGGAAGATGGAGCTATGGCGGAGAATCGTGGACAGGGTCAACGTCATGGGACAGCACCCAAGAACAAGGGATGACATCAGGAAGAGGTGGAACGACCTATGGGGGAAGGTGCGTTCCGTGGTTGCAAGACACCAGATAGCAGTACAGAGGACTGGCGGTGAACCCCCACCTCCTCCTCCACAACTAACAATATGGGAGGAGCAAGTCTTAGCAATACTGCATCCTGATGGCCTGGCAGGAGTAGCAGGAGGACTGGACTCTGGTAAGTCAAATCTCTATTACTATCACCCCTCTACCTGCATGACATCACATACCCCCACCCTCACCCTCACTCCATCACTCCACCACCTCACATACACCCCACCATCACAACACACCCCTCCCACCACCAAGCCCTGCATGCAACACCAATGCATGGACACCCATCACAGACCTGCATGGACACCCATCACCAACGCATACACACTTGAGACAATCACCTATCCAACCAAATCACTACTCACACAAGCCTAAGCCGCCAGAGCAATCACAACCATACAGGGCAACACACTTATGCACAAGATGGCACACACACAAACAATAATACTGCATTTACATCCCCACAGGTCCCCCACACAACGTCACCAGAGAGGAGGTACCAGCAACATCCAGTCCCCCCACAGTGATGAGAGCAGCTCTACACGCCTGGATCTGGATGATCAACCTGGCCCATCAGGGACCTCCAGACAGTCGGTTACCAAGGCTTAGTCCCATACCACCACAGAGCCTCCCCCTCAAGAAGCACCACCACAATACCCACCCAGCGGGCCCATACCTCTGTCCCCAGGACACGTTAACCAGCAGTGTGTCCACCACTACAGGGACCGCAGGGCACCCCACAAACACAGGACGATCAGGGACCTGGGGTCAGTGGGCACACAGTTCAGGGAACAGACGCACTGGACAACAGGGAAGCTGGGAGGACTGCTGTGCGACAGGGGGAGGACAGGCCCAGGGAACCGACTCTCCACAAGGCACCAACATCCTGGGAGCATGCCACCATTCCCAGGAGACGATGGGCCAGATACTGGCCAGTTGCAAGAGACCCAGTGGCTGCAGGAGGGACAGTATCTGGGGATCAGGGAGGACCTGAGGGACATCCACACCACCCTGGTCACCATTGCAGAGGTGCTGGCAGACCTAGCCAACACCATGAGGGAGGCAGTGGCACACCAACGGGCCCCTGACACTAGCCAAAATTATGAACAGCCCTCCACCTCCGCTGATGCTACTGGACAGGAGGTCCCGCCACAGGAACAACAGGCAACCAGCACCCCACCCCCTGCAGAAGGAGAACCACCCTGCAAACGGTGCCTGCGATCCAGGCAGAAGCCAGAAAACATTGCCAAGACCGCCGCCAGGAAATAAGACTCTCCTGATTGTCACCCTTGTGTCCCACTCTCTCACTCTGTCCACCTTCAACTGCCATTGATCCCCTTCCTATGCCCCCTTGGACAATGCACCTGTGATACAGATAGACTGGAACTCTTACCTGGACTCTTCACCACCCAACCCTCCCCCCCAGCCTATAGCAATACCCCATCCACTTATTAGCACATAAATAAACATCCTTGTAAAAAATACAAGTATTGTGTCTGTCAAGCGATTGAACTATTTATTCGTTTAACAATCTGTAGACATTGCAATTCAACTGTACAGTAATGTATACATAGGTATGACCTGTAGTTGGCTGCAGTCAATACACCAGGAGCCAGAGTGGGGCACAGATATCTGTAAAAAGACATGTCAAAGGGTACAGTAAGTGGCCATAGTAGTGGGAATATCAGACTGCCAGTGAAAATTTACAATACAAAAATGCAATGGAAGGTGAAGTTACAGTGTCTTACCTGTGTGTCACTGGAAGTACGGTCGTATGATTGATGTTCTGCTGTCCAAATCCTAATCTTCTGCCTCATCTTTGTAACTGTCCACAGGCTCCACCACTGCCACATGCCCATCTTCAGCCTCACCCTCCTGCAGAAAAGGCGCCTGGAGACGTAAGGCAAGGTTCTGCAACATGCAACATGCCACGATGATCTGGCACACCTTCTTGGGTGAGTAGTACAGGGAACCACCAGTTAAATGGAGGCACCAAAACCTGGCCTTCAGGAGGCCAAAGGTTTGCTCTATAATTCTTCTTGTTCGCCCATGTGCCTCATTGTAACTTTCCTCTGCCCTTGTCCTGAGATTCCTCACTATGGTCAGTAGCTATGAGAGGTTGGGGTAACCAGAGTCACCTGCAAATACCGAGGGATACCTATTAGCCAGACACTAACCCTTAGGGCCAACCCCATACACCAACATATACTGGGTGGGGACCATGGGCTCACCTATTAGCCACACCATGTGCCTCTGGAGTTAAGCCATCACATATGGGATGCTGCTATTCCTCAGGATAAAGGCATCATGCACAGACCCAGGATACTTTGCATTGACATAGGAGATGCACTGGTCTGCCAGGCACACTATCTGCACATTCATCGAGTGAAGGCTCTTTTGATTTCTGAACACCTGTTCATTTCTCCTGGGGGGGGGGGGTACAAATGCAATATGTGTACCATCAATTGCCCCAATGATGTTGGGGATATATTCCATTGCATAGAAGTCAGCTTTCACTGTGGCCAAATCCTCCACATGGAGGAAAACAATGTATCTGCACATGTGTTTAATCAGGACAGACAACACTCTGGTCAGCACTATTGAGAACATTGGCTGAGACATTCCTGCTGCCAAGCCCACTGTCACTTGGAAGGAGCCACTTGCCAAGATATGGAGCACAGATAAGACTTGCACAAGAGGGGGAATCCCAGTGGGGTGACGGATAACAGAGATCAGGTCTGGCTCCAATTGGGCACACAGTTCTTGGATTGTGGCCCTGTCAAGTCTGTAGGTGAGGATAATGTGCCTGTCCTCCATTGTTGGCAAGTCCACCAGGGGTCTGTACACAGGGGGATGACTCCATCTCCTATTCATCCGCAGTGATTGTAATCTAGGGGCAAAACGATGAGCATCTGGTCAGTATTCAACATTTCCAAAAAGTACAGTGCATTGCATGTTGTGACAGAAACAGTATGTTGTTGTATAGGCCCAAATGGTACCTATGTGTGCTGTGACGCAGTTAGGTGCCATGGCCTTCCCCCTCCCTGAAATGGCATCCGCCTGTCCTGTGTGGATGGACATGTGGAAATGAGGTAATGCCGCTGACGTTTTGCGCCGTTGCGGGAGGCGGTCAAGTATCACTGTGCAACTCCTCATTGGTTGTCATTGGGGCCTATGGGTTGCAGTAGCCAATGGTGATGTACGTCGGTGGTGAGGGTACGCACCGCCGCAGACGTGACCGCCATTTTCTATCTGTTCTCTCACTTGCTACCTGACCTTCAACAGGAGAGGACCTACACTGCATGTGCTACTATGACCTGTGTCTGGAACCGACCATGGCTCGTGTCACTGGGGAAAGAGCCCCTGCCTTCACCGCTGCACGGAGAGAGTGGTGGATGGGGTCCTACCCCAGTACCGAATGCTGTATGGGCCTCCAGACCAGCAGTTGAGTACACTGTGAGCACGATACATGGGTCATGAATGCATGGAGTGCTGTATGGGAGGGCCTGGTGTAAGGGGGGGTGGTTGAAGGGTCCTGGGCAGCATGCTGCATGTATGGTGGGCAATTTATGTGCGTAAGGGGAGGGGTTAGTGTAACAGGTCGGACGGTATGACTGATGCCCTTTTTCTATGTGTATTTCCTCTGCAGGTCAGCGCCCATCAGAAAAAGTGTATATGGCATGCCATCGCCAAGGATATGCGGACTCTGGGGGTCTATAGCAGACGGCGCACCCACTGTCGCAAATGGTGGGAGGACCTGAGACATTGGGCAAGGAAGATGGCAGAGGCCCAGCTGGGGATGGCCTCCCAATGATGAAAGGGGTGCCCGTCGAACCCTGACCCCCCTGATGTTTTGCATTCTGGCGGTGGCCTATCCGGAGCTGGATGTGCACTTGAGGCCATCACAGCAGCCGCAAGGGGGTGAGTACAGTTTCTCAATATACTACTTGCGCGTGGTGGGGTGGTCTCCGGGTGGGGGATGTGGGCCTGTTGGTGCCCCTAGGCCAGGCCGGACATTGCAGGGTAGGTTCCGTGTTGGGCAGGGGCTGATGAACTCCACCTCCAACCAAGCTACTGGGCAGGGCTCTGTGGGTCTCAGGTATGCTGCAATTGGCGTTAGGTATTACTGTCCATGGCATGGTGACTAGCATTGTGACTGGTAGTGCATTGCCTAGTGCGTAGGGAGGTTCCCTGTGTGTTGTGTACGCCAACGGTGGTGTTGTTGCTGCCATTGACCAAGTGAATCCTCTGTCTCTTCCCCCTTTTTTGTTTTGTCATCCTGTCGTTATGTGCATTAGCATAATCTGGCGGAGGAGCAAAGGCAAAGGCGACAGAGAGAGCAGCATACCATAGGGCCCATGAGGCCGAATCCACCGACGATGAGGGCACCAGTGGCACGGAGGGCGAGGAGAGCACCATGGCGGAGACAGGAGGGGACAGTTCTGAAAGTGATACCTCCTCCGATGGAAGCTCCCTAGTGATGGTGGACAGCTCTGTGGCCACCCCAACTACAGGTACAGCCACCACCCTCGTACCAGCACCGCCCTCCCAGCAGCTCCTCAGCAAGTTTCCCGTGCTCGCTGACCCAGGAGGGTAGGCATCTCCTTTGCCACAGGCACCTCAGGCCCTGTCCCAGTAGCCCTACTGCCCTGAGTGAGGAGGCTATTGACCTCCTGAGATCCATCTCTGTTGGGCAGTCAACCATTGTGAATGCCATCCAGGGGATGGCAGGGCATTTGCAACAAACAAATGCATTCCTGGAGGGCCAACAGAGATCATTCCGGGCTCTGGCCTCCTCCCTGAAGGCAGCCATTGTCCCTGTCTCTAGCCTCCCCCCTCCAACTTCCTCTGCCCAGTCCTATTCCCCTGAACCCAAACCTATCCCAAGCACACATTCAGACCAGCATGCACCCAAGACAGCACACAGGAGTTGCTCAGGCAAACACAAGCACCACACATCATCCCCCAGGCACTCACACAAACGCCATCCAGATGCAAACACACCAACATCCACTGCCTCCACTGTGTCCCCCTCCTCCTCCTCGTCCACCTCCCTCCCAGTAGTGTCTGCGCTCACACTTGCATGCACTACATCCATGCCGACTGCCTCCATCACCATCACGCCTATCACTAAACGCCCCTCACTTGCACTCACCAACTTCCATATCCATGAACACGTCCCCTGTGTCCTCTCCCACTGTGTCTGTACCTCCTCCTCCCAAAGTACACAAACGCAAGCACTCAGACACCCAACAGCCATCCACCTCACAACAGCTTCCAACCCATGCACCTGCGTTGGACCAGGGTGGGCAGAACCCAGGCTAGCAACTCAGCCACCCAGTCCACGACCATAGTAGTTTTGGCAGCTACTGCAGGTTTGAGAGGCTCGAAGGAAACACCCATCAGCATTCGCAGTGTGCCTGCACCAGCTGCCAAGGGGAAGGGCAAGGATGTACCACCAGCTGCCAAGGGGAAGGGCAAGGATGTACCACCAGCTGCCAAGTGGAAGGGCAAGGATGTCCCACAAGCTGGCAAGGGCAAGCAGGCACCACCAGATGGCAAGGAGGCACTACCAGCTGGCAAGGGCAAGAGCAAGGAGGCACCACCAGATGGCAAGGAGGCACCACCAGACGGCAAGGGCAAAGGGCCTGCACCTGCAGGCAGGAAGGACAGGAGGCCTGCTGCTGGGACTGAATTTCATCCCCCAACACCAACCATGACGCTTCAGCCATCTGAGGCTGCAGGGGAAGGTCTGGAGCCTCCCCCCACTACCGCCTGCACCGCCACCAGCACCACTGCCAGCAGCAGCAGCCCCAGTGGGAAGACGTCCGAGGCTGCAGGGGAAGGGCTGGAGCCTCCACCACTGCCAGCACCGACACCAGCACCAGCATTGCCACCACTGAGCAGCCGTCGCCACCGGCGGGCAGTGTGTAGTCCTGCCTCCATGGACTGTAGTGCATCCTGACCACTGTACATCGTGTGAGTCTGACACCCAGGTGAGTGACTGGCACCTTGCACTTCCCATGTGCTGCATCACAGGGCACAAAGCCCCCTCCAGAACCAGTTGAAGAAGGCATCCACTCACCCTATCCTTGCAAGGATAAAGCACACTGGGCACAAAGCCCGCCCAGAACCAGTGGAAGAAGGCATCCACTTGAGAGACTGTGGCCTTACACTCCCCAGAACCAAGCAGTGGGCAAACCACCCACTAGAGAGGCTGTGGCTTTGCACACCCCAGGACCAAGCAGTGGGCAAACCACCCACTAGAGAGACTGTGGCTTTGCACTCCCCAGGACAAGGCAGTGGGCAAACCACCCACTAGAGCAGTGGTCTTCAATCTTTTTAATGCCGCGCCCCCCCAGTTGAAAAATAAAAATCATTGGGCCCCCCTCAGAATTTTTAACAATTATTTTAGAAAGATGGCAATGTTTAAATAGGTCTAAACCTATTTAAACATTGCAGTTAAGTACTGTTACCTTTTTAAAACTGCAATAACATGCTTCTGCTTAAAACAAAGACATTTTATCTGTATAATATTTCTTTTGGCCAGAGTTTGGCGCCCCCCCTGGGATCCCTTGAGGCCCCCCAAGGGGGGCCCGCCCCCCAGTTTGAAGACCTCTGCACTAGAGAGACTGTGGCTTTGCACTCCCCAGGACCAAGCAGTGGGCAAACCACCCACTAGAGAGACTGTGGCTTTGCACTCCCCAGGACATCGCACAGGGCATGTAGCCCCTTCCAGGACCAGTGGTGTTGTACCATCTTCCGTTTGAGGTGCCCCCCATTCCCTGCCCCCCTGAGGTGCCTGTGTATTTTTGACCTGATGCCCCTGAAGTGTTCTATCCGTGTTGATGCAGGAGTAAGATTGGGCCTTGGCCTATGTGATGTGGCCCTGTGGCCCACGGACATTAGGGACTGGGCAGTGTCCCTCCATTTATATATCTGTAAATACTGAATTTAATTTTAGGACATATTTCTAGTATTTTATCTTATTACACTCACTTCAATCAATTCCTTTTGTCCTTGCATTATTCCTGAGGGGTACGGGGTGGATGTGGAATGTTGTTGCATCTGTTTGTGTGTATGCTGTTGGGGGTGGGGGTGTTGAGTGTTGGGTGTGTGTGTCACTCTCTTTTTCCTCCCCCCTCCCCGTGTGCTAAGCGGCAGTACTCACTGTGGTCATCGTCGCCAGCGTTGGTATTTCTGGTGTAGGGCGAGGTAGACTAGAATGGGGAACACCTGCAGTTCGGGCTCCATGGCTTTGTGGTTCTTCCCTAAGTCTCCAGAGGTGAGTCCTTTGCCTTCTGTATACTGTTTCCGCTGTGCTTTTGATGTCATTGGTACCGCCCCAGAATAGGTGGCGAATAGGCCTCTTGTAATACTTTGGGCGGAACATTGTCTTCCGCTTGGCTGTTGTTGCTACTGCCGTGGCTGGCTGTGTGGGCGGTTTCCGTCGTGGTCACAATTCCATTTTTTTTACCGCCGGCTTGTTGGCGGTATTACTGCCGCTTTATCACCGACCGGCACGGTTGTAATGAGAGCCATAATGTTTAGGGATATTTTGGTCCTGATGACGGCCACCTGATCTACATGGGAAACGTGACGATGCACGTAACATGTAGCCCAGGATAGTGACGCAGAGGCCATTATTACCCTTTATCATTCAGTTATAGTACTACTATAGCATTATATATTTTAACTTTATCAGGATGAGCATCATTAAAATGATTTTGCAAGGTTATACTTTAGGCTATTTTATCCTATTTCATCCCTATAATATCAAGAGCTCTTGGAGCTCTGGTTGAGCCCACCAAGATGTTCCATAGTTCCAAGCTAGGCGTTCAATGATGAAGCATGCTATGAACTTTTGCGGGAGAGGTCCCCTTTTAATCTATGCAGGGTCATGAAAACATAACTTCTTAATTATTCCTCTGTATTAGCAATATTTAACCACATTTGGTAAAGCATTGTAATGTACAGATGGTAAGGTTTTCCAATAACATTGCCTCTTTCCCTCCTTTGGGATTAATTCTACATGTTGTAATGAACACCACAAGATAAATGTTCAGTTGTTACCAGCCAACATTGCCTTAACATTCAAATTCTCCAGTAGGGCAAATATCTCAAAATCTATTGCATGGATTTACACTAAATAAATCAAAGGTACCACTCTGAGTTAAGCTCTACTTTCATGTCAGGTTTAATGTAAATCTGTTAAGTGGTGTTTGAGCAAAGTGTCCTATGAGAATTAACAATGTAAAAGCATGTTTTGATCCCCTCCCTTTTTTCCACTCTTCAGTAAGAGATCTGCATGAAACTTGATATTCCAAAAATTTGGGTTTATGCTATGTGATTGGAATGTTACATGCATATTTAACAAATGGTGTTGTTAGCACGTCGGTCCTTAATATGTAAACTTACAAGGGGAAACATATAGGTCGATGAACCTTTTGATTCATATAGGGTGTTCTTGCCATAGTTTCAACACAGAATCAATAATCAACACACAATAATCCATAACCATTAGTCAAATCAACAATCAATGGAGTCAGTAATTTTCACACACCATGACTCTTCAGCCATGAATAACCACACCTTTAGGTATAAGTTTGGTAAGTTTATTTCCCTATTCGTTAACAATACTAGGTCTTTCTCCTGTCATCAGTGTGACCTAAGAAGCTCTTCTCTAAAGGTGTAAGCAAGCATGTGAGATTATTTGTATGAGCATAAGCGGTCCCAAACGTTAGTGTAGGTTCAAAGAATCCTCTAACTAATTCTATGTCATTATCCTTAGCTACTCTACTCAAATACCTAATAATAGGAACAAACGAAAACACAAGGTCGTGATTGGAGTAAAAATATTGGATGTACTCCGGATTGTAGAATCTCATTAGTAACAGAATACAAATTATCCCATATGTTAGTGGAAGACTATGGTAAGTGACTCCTTCCTCGACTGATAAAGGAATCTGCGTACACACAAGACAATCCTTTGCATCCATCGTCTCAACATACTCACTCAATAAGCGATAGAAAACATTAGAAGAAAGTTCTCCTTGAACATTAGTAAAATCATGCAAATACTTTCGTCTAACTTGAATCTTTCTGAAGCCGTTAATGTAGTAGTCACAAAAGCAGAAGTATGGTTGGCTCCATTCACGTCAAGAACAGACATACCCACGATCAACATTATGGACAATATCCCACACATAATTGACAAACCAATGTTCATATATTTACAGCGCCTAACATCCCTAATTTGCTTATCTACGTCAGCCAGGATCTGTAAAGAATCAGAAAGCAGAAGTAACTTAGGAAAGTGCAGCAAAATCAAAAATAGACAAATCTTTCAGCCGATCGGTTTCACTTTCAGGGACCCTTCTCCTTGTCAAATTCGGTTAGCAGCTTTGTCAAAATCAGTTTTAAATGTCACATCAGGTTATCAATATCTTTTCTGGTTATTTCATCAGTCTCTTCCTCAAAAGATTTTCTCCAATTGTTTCA
This sequence comes from Pleurodeles waltl, assembly GCF_031143425.1. NCBI lineage: Eukaryota > Metazoa > Chordata > Amphibia > Caudata > Salamandridae > Pleurodeles > Pleurodeles waltl. The sequence continues at coordinate 405,531,751 of NC_090437.1, read as the reverse complement.
ATAGTTCGGTTCATCTATTTTCTTCAGGTCACTTCAAAATACTGACTCTGAACTTCCCCATCAAAACAATAAGACATAAACTTGTGTTGCAATACACATATGCCCATTCAGGACCTGCGTATCTTCGACTTGCTATTCTTTTTCTTTTCAACTTTCAATCACCATTCAACTCTCCTTCACTTAATTCTTCCTTTCTCGTAGTGTCTATTTCTTCCTCTATTGTTGGTTTGACAATCACTTCTTTCCTTCTCTCCACTTGCGAATTCGGCCACTTATCTCCTTTTTGTGTACCTTCTGTTAGTATTCTCTTCAGGATTGGACTCAAACCCTTTTCTTTCTCTGTGGCGTTTTCTCTTGACGGACCTGCAACAGGTTCAGGAGGAGTCAGATCACCTTGACTCTAACCCAGCTCAACTCCCTCCCCTTCTTGGTCTGGCACTTGCTCTGTTTGTCTCTCAGAATCGTCTGCTTCTGGGAGAGCCCTCTCAGTACTTGGCTCTCCTGCTGGTTCAGTTGCAATAGGTTCATAAGCACCCTCCTAGAGGTCTTCACTTTCGTCTCTCACAGGGGGGATAGAACCGTCCTCAACGAGTTCAGGTTCAGCTTCAATTCCTCCTTGCTCCTTTTTTGGGTTCCGGTCGCTTTTTCATGATCCAATGGACAGGCCACTTTCTTCGTGTGACTTGAGTGAATCCAGTTTGGAATCCCTGCACACTTCACAGCTGTCGCAGTCGTTAGGATCACCTTGTATGGTCCCCGACAACGAGGCTCCAAACATGTCTTGCGCACGTGCTTGCAGACAACAACCCAGTCACTGGCCCTCAGGTTGTGCCCTGGATCGTGGATTTGCGGCAGTGTGGTGGCCTCCACCTGCTGAGAGAAAGAGTGAACAACATTAGCCAGACTGTAACGGGACGGCCGCCGACAACGGGTCCAAAGTGCTGGCCGCGGCCGTGGTAACATACCCCCGGGGCACCCGAGAGACCCTCGGGGGTATGACGTCTGACGCAGAAGGCGTCGGGACGATAAAAGACAAAGAAGACGGACCAAGAGGAAGCGCGAGTGGAGAGACGGAGAAAGACGTGCCGCAAACGCAACCCGAGGAAAGGAAAAACGGAGAGACGGAGACCGGCCGAACGGAACCCAACGAAAAGGAGAAAAACCCCAGGGCGCCTCCCGCCCCTGTGGAAGAGAAGCCGGGAGACCGCCAAACAGCCGGCCGCGTCCCCGGAGGGGCGTGGCCTCCTCAGGTACGTTTGTACCGTAACTGGGGTTTTCTGACAGAGTGGCTGTCAGGAATAAAGGGCGGTTGGGGGGATAAAGGGAGGAAAACGGGGAGGTCCTACAGAGAAGGGGAGACCCTCTAACAAAAAGGGGAACCCTAACCTCGACATCCCTAACCACACGTGTAGGAACGCCACAACAAGAAACTCTCAGGAGAAAGGGAATTCCTGGGATCACACAAAAGAGTGAAGGGCACAAACAATTAAAGGTTATCCGGTCACAACCGCCACCCCTCCTACCTATCCCCTCACTACCCTACTAACCCTATATAGACTTTTTCCCGTACGCCCCACTTACCTGCTTTTGTTCTTCTTTTTCATTTCTGGGAAACCTGGGCGGCTGGAATAAGGGGAAGACCGGACCCCTCTCGAGGTTGGACCAGACCACGCCGGGATCACAGCAAGAGCCCTGAAAGGAAAAAGAAAGGGGTTTTGAGTAAATGTAACCGGATAAATCTTGTGAAAAGAAACAAGAGATTAAAACAGTCCGCAGTAAACAGAACTCAAATAAATCTGTTATCCCCCTCAAATCTTGTGCCTGTCGCATTATTCCAATATCTCTCTCACTTGGGATAACGAACCCATCACAGTGGTGTCAGAAGTGGGATATTGGAACTGGCGACAGGATAATTCGAGAACGTGGAGGGCACTCCCACAATAGCGGACATGATGCAGCAGTTAGCTGAGGGACAGAGACATCTACAAATTGTGTGGGAGGAGCAACAGAAAGAAGCCAAAGTGGAAAGGGAGGCGCTACAAAGCGCTCTTAAAAGTCAGGCCACTATCATGGCCAACAACCAGTTGGTACACGAAAACGCGATAAAGACCCTGACTGATACCATTGCAGCCACCCGGGTACATCCTAATGTACCCAGTTCAGTTTTACAGAGATATCAGGAAGGCGAGGATCCCGACGCCTTCTTTACCAACTTTGAGCGCGTTGCCACTTCAGCCACCTGGCCGCAAGATAGATGGGGCCAGTATATCGCTCCTTTGTTAACAGGGACCCTCCAAGCAGCATATCAAGCGGTTAACCCGGGAGGAACAACGCCCTATCAGGACATCAAGAAGAGCATCCTGGAGCGGGTGGGCTTTGACACAGAACATTACCGGGTTAGGTTCAGAAAAGCCAAGTGGGGCCCCTCCGAGAACCCTCGAGCATTATACTTTTGGATCAAAGATTTGGGCCTCAAGTGGCTAGGACCCATAGGGACGAATAGGGAAGATATTATTGAGGTCGTCCTCTTGGAACAATATCTAGACGCCCTACCTACCAATACACGCAACTGGATCAAACAACACCCAAGCCCAGATACGAACACTACCATTGAGCTAGCCTGTGCCTTCCATCGCTCCCTCGAGTTTAAAACACCCCTCCCGCGCACATTGCCTAACCCCCTTAGACAGAACCTGGGACAATCCTCGGCCATGGGGAAAAGACCGGTAGAAGAACCAGGAAAACCACGCGGGACGGAGAAGCCCTATGTACAGCAACCCCAATGCTATAGTTGTGGGGAATGGGGTCACATTGCCCGGTTCTGTCCTCTGAAATCCGAGAAACCTGAACCTATGGAAATACGGGTTACTAGGGGCAGGGTATTCTACACCGGGGGAAGAGAAACCCAATACAAAAAGGAACTTTCCATCAATGGGAGAAAAACAGTGGCCCTCATCGACTCAGGGTGCAGTCAATCCGTAATTAGGGCAGATTTAATGGCCGGCCATACCTTCACTCCGGGACTCACAGTATCCATTTGTTGTATACACTGGGAAACAAGAGAATATCCCCTAATATGGACTACCCTTTCATGGGAAGGAAAAGAGACCCCCATAAGGATGGGGGTGGTTGAACGTTTGGTTGAAGAGGCCATAATAGGAACGGACTTTAAAGACTTTCCGATACTGTTAGACAGTACACGGAATAAGGAGGACCTGAATGCCTGGTGGGGAAGTGCTCCTTTTTCTAAGCTACCCATACAAGCCCCTGTTGTTCGCTATAAACCTACTAAAAGAGAAAAACGAGAATCAAGGAAGTCCTATGTGAGAGGGAACGCGAGCCACGCTAGGGTAATTACACAGGTACACACCCTCACTGGTCTCCCCCCTACCGAAGTAGTCAAAGAGAAGATCCAAGCTTGATCAATGCCTGGAAAAATGCCAGACCCCGAAACCTAGATGATAAGGGCCCCTCCTTTACGATAGTTAAAAACCTGTTATACCGAATCACAAATAGTGGCAGAGAAGAAAAGAAACAACTACTGGTTCCTGAACCCTATAGACAGCAGGTGCTGCATCTAGCCCACAATCAACCGGGGGGTGGTCATTATGGGAGGAAGAAGACAGAAGAGTACCTGTTAAGGAAGTTCTACTGGCCTGGGGTCTTTTCTCAGATCAGAAAATTCTGTCAGCAATGCCCTAAATGTCAGTTGATCGACCCTGGACCTAAGAAAAGAGCCCCATTACATCCCCTTCCCATTATTGACGTACCTTTCTCTAGGATAGGAATGGACATAGTAGGCCCCCTTCTACCTTCTTCTAAGGGTTACCGTTATATTTTAGTGTTGGTCGATTACGCCACTAGATACCCTGAGACCATACCCCTCAACAGTATTAACACCAAAAGTGTTGCCAATGCCATGATAGGGTTCTTTTCCCAAATAGGTTTTCCCCGAGAAATATTAACGGACCAAGGTACCCAGTTTATGTCCAATTTGATGGCTCAGATTTGTCAATTGCTAGGGATCAGGCAGTTGAGGACAGCGGTCTACCATCCCCAAACAGACGGGTTAGTGGAGAGGTACAACCGCACCCTAAAAACACTCTTAAGGAAGTCAATTTCCGAGTCAGGTAAGGACTGGGACAGGAAACTACCCTTAGTATTATATGCCATCAGGACCCATGAACAAGCTTCTACAGGACATAGTCCATTTGAACTGCTGTTTGGACGGCAGCCTAGGACATTACTAGACATGGCAGCAGAGTTATGGGAGGAAGAGGAGGATGGAGAAAAATCTCTTCTGGAATACACCAGCAATTTAAAATCCCGATTACAAACGGTATGGGAAGATGTAAGGGGACATATGGAAAAAGCTCAGGAGAAGCAAAAGCGATATTACGACAGGAACACGCAAATGCAAACTTTTGTAGAGGGAGACAGGGTGTTAGTGCTTCTACCCAGTTCAGATAACAAACTTTTGGCTAAATGGCAGGGGCCGTATAAGGTGATAGGAGTGGTAACTCCTGTTACATATAACATACAACTCGCAGTTAATCCCAAACGATCTCAGATCTTTCATGTTAACCTGCTAAAAAGATGGGAAGAACCGCAGGTAGACCAGACCACGGGCTGTTTAGTTAATACTGTGAAGGAACTGGAAATAGGATGGTGTCCCACAGAACTTCCCTCACGAGACAATGTACCCCATCGAAATATAGAAATTACGGTTCAACAGAACAGACAATTAACCCAACTCCTCAACATTCATAACCATGTATTTTCCCCGATACCGGGTAAAACCGAATTAGTGCAACATCAGATTATAACGCAACCTGGTAAGATAGTCAGGCTACGGCCCTACCGTATCCCCGAAGCTAGGAAGGTCATAGTAGAAAATGAAATCAAAAAAATGTTAGACCTGGGTATTATAGAGCCTTCCCAAAGTCCCTGGTGTTCCCCTGTGGTGTTAGTGCCAAAACCAGACGGGTCCATACGCTTTTGTATTGATTTTAGACAAGTCAATGGCGTATCCCAATTTGATACTTATCCCCTTCCAAGGGTAGACGAACTCCTAGAAAGACTAGGTAAAGCTAAATACATGTCTACCCTAGACTTAACAAAAGGGTACTGGCAGATACCTTTAGCCAAAGAAGATAAAGAAAAAACGGCGTTCTCCACCTCCTCCGGCCTGTATAATTTTAATGTTCTCCCTTTTGGACTACATGGGGCCCCCGCCACTTTCCAACGACTCATCGATACCATCCTACGACCTCATACCAGATACGCTGCCGCCTATCTGGATGACATCGTTATTTATAGCGAGACCTGGGAAGACCATTTAACGCATTTAGACAAAATCCTTACAGCACTACGAATGGCTGGACTGACAGCCAATCCCTCAAAAAGCCGACTAGCATTTAATGAAATCCCCTACCTGGGATATCATATAGGAAAAGGTATCATTAGACCACAAATGAATAAAGTAGAGGCCATCCTACGCATAAATACCCCCACAACAAAAAAATAAATCTGTTCATTCTTGGGCCTGGTGGGGTACTATCGGAGATTTATACCGCATTATTCCACCTTGGCCGCTCCTCTGACGGACCTCCTGAGGAAAGGCCAGCCCAAAAATATTACGAGTCTAAACCCGGCACAGTCACATAGTTATCATACCTTACAAAGGTGTCTTACCACACAACCGGTTTTAAAATGCCCTGAGTTTGATCGTCCATTTCACCTTCAAACAGATGCCTCAGACGTAGGTCTGGGGGCTGTGCTTTTTCAGAAGGATAAAACCAATGTAAGCCATCCGGTGGTCTTTATTAGTCGCAAGCTTTTTCCCAGGGAACAGAAATATCCCATAATAGAATGTGAGTGTCTCGCCATTAAGTGGGCTATTGAAAGCCTTAAATATTACCTCCTAGGGAGACCCTTCCTATTGTATACGGATCACGCTCCTCTTACCTGGCTCTCGAGATATAAAGATACCAACGTTCGCATTCTGAGATGGTTTATGGAGCTTCAACCTTTCTCCTTCCAGGGTTGCCATCTCCCTGGTGATCTTATGGGACAGGCTGACTATTTGTCTCGGTTCCCGGGGCCTTTGGGGCTCGAACAGCCCCATTCAAGGGAGGGGATGTGTAACGGGACGGCCGCCGACAACGGGTCCAAAGTGCTGGCCGCGGCCGTGGTAACATACCCCCGGGGCACCCGAGAGAGCCCCGGGGGTATGACGTCTGACGCAGAAGGCGTCGGGACGATAAAAGACAAAGAAGACGGACCAAGAGGAAGCGCGAGTGGAGAGACGGAGAAAGACGCGCCGCAAACGCAACCCGAGGAAAGGAAAAACGGAGAGACGGAGACCGGCCGAACAGAACCCAACGAAAAGGAGAAAAACCCCAGGGCGCCTCCCGCTCCTGTGGAAGAGAAGCCGGGAGACCGCCAAACAGCCGGCCGCGTCCCCGGAGGGGCGTGGCCTCCTCAGGTACGTTTGTACCATAACTGGGGTTTTCTGACAGAGTGGCTGTCAGGAATAAGGGGCGGTTGGGGGGATAAAGGGAGGAAAATGGGGAGGTCCTACAGAGAAGGGGAGACCCTCTAACAAAAAGGGAAACCCTAACCTCGACATCCCTAACCACACGTGTAGGAACGCCACAACAAGAAACTCTCAGGAGAAAGGGAATTCCTGGGACCACACAAAAGAGTGAAGGGCACAAACAATTAAAGGTTATCCCGTCACAACCGCCACCCCTCCTACCTATCCCCTCACTACCCTACTAACCCTATATAGACTTTTTCCCGTACGCCCCACTTACCTGCTTTTGTTCTTCTTTTTCTTTTCTGGGAAACCTGGGCGGCTGGAATAAGGGGAAGACCGGACCCCTCTCGAGGTTGGACCAGACCACGCCGGGATCACAGCAAGAGCCCTGAAAGGAAAAAGAAAGGGGTTTTGAGTAAATGTAACCGGACAAATCTTGTGAAAAGAAACAAGAGATTAAAACAGTCTGCAGTAAACAGAACTCAAATAAATCTGTTATCCCCCTCAAATCTTGTGCCTGTCGCATTATTCCAATATCTCTCTCACTTGGGATAACGAACCCATCACACAGACCTTTGCAGTAATCCAACACCATATCATCTGTTATGTTGACAAGTGCATTGGCTGGAACTGCTGGCAAACCTCATTGCTCTGGATCTCATGGGGTGACAATCCTGTTTTCCTGTCAGGAGTGTTTCTCATTGACATCAACACCAAAGGTAATGCATCAGGCCATTTCAAATTCGTGGCTGCACACATTTTTGCAGTTCTTGATTTCAAGGTACCATTCATCTGCTCCACTAATCCTGAGGCTTTAGGTCGATAACTACAATGCAACTTTTGCTCGATGTTCAATGCTGCACACAATAGTTTTATCACCTCATTATTGAAGTGCGTTCCTCTATTTGATTCTATTCTGATCCGAAACGTGGTATCAGTTCCCTAAGCAGCAGTTTCCCTACAGTGAGGCTATCATTTCTCCTTGTAGGGTATGCTTCAATCCAGTGACTAAAAATGCACACAATCACCAACACATATCTCAGACCTCCACATGCAGACATCTCAATGAAATCCAATTGCATTCTGCTGAATGGACCTCCTGCTCTTCCGAAGGGGCTCAAATTTACCACTGTCCCTTTCCCCGCATTTAATTGCTGACAAATGACACATCAATGGCATACTACTTCAGCTGCTTGTCTAAACTTGGGATTAAACCAATCAATTTTGAATAGACGAACCACGGTGTCCCTCCCAATGTGTGCTATTTGGCAAAACCATCTGACCCTCCTCAGATACCCACAACTCATCCTGTCTTTGAACACATTCCATTTTGCTCCATGCTCATTTCTCTTTTTTGACGACATTACTCTGCAAGGTTTTTAACTCTTCTAATGTATCGATCACCTTTAATGCAAAGCTCGTACATGTAGTGTCTTCTTCAGACAACAATTCCCACTTGTCTTTTAACGATATACAGTTCAATGCGCAAAACCTTGCGACTTGATCCGCATATCCATTTCCCAAGGACACGTAGTCCTGTGACTATAGATGTGCACTGCATTTCACCACGGCAATTTCTTCCGGTAGTTGAATTGCATATAACAACTCCTTTATTCTCTCACCATTCCTCACTGGTGATCCAGTAGAGGTCAGAAAACCTCTCTGCGACCACAATTGACCAAAATCATGAACTATTCCAAATCCGTATTTGCTATCCATGTAGATGGTGACTCTCAATCGAGCAGAAACATGGCACGCCCTAGTAAGAGCAACCAATTCTGCTACCTGAGCAGAATACACTCCTCGCAGCCAGGACCTGTAATTGTGCACACTGCATATCCTGCTCTCAGTGTCCCTGTACTGTTTCTCAGACAAGTACCATCAACAAAAACAATTTGGCCATTTTCTTCCAATCGGGTATCTCTAATGTCAGGTCTTGGTTTCGTGCACAACTCAGTTACTTCGAGACAATCATGTTCAACATCTTCCTTTTTCTCAGTTTCAGTAGTATCACTTGGAGGTAAAGTTCCCGGGTTCAGCACTGTACACCTTTTCAGTGTCACGTTTGGAGCACCCAAAATGCTCGTCTCATATCTAGTCAGTCTAGCACCAGTCAAGTATTGGGTTTTCGTTCTTGTCAGTAAAATCTTAATCAAGTGGAGGACCATTACAGTCAGGGGATATCCCATCACTACTCCTTCACACTGTGAAAGGCTCTGACAAACTGTGGCAGTGGCTCGCAAACAACCCGGTAAGGCTGCTGCAACTAGGTCCAGGGTAGCTGAAAAATATGCTACTGGGCGATGAGCACCTCCATGGACCTGAGTCAAGACAGACAATGAAAATGCATCACGCTCAAGACAAAACAATGTAAATGGCTTTGTGTAGTCAGGTATACCCAACGCTGGAGCTCTGCACAAACTCTCTCTCAATTCAGTGAACACTTTCATCTGATCTTCATCTAATGCTATGGGGTCTGTGACATCCTTATGAGTCAGCTTCTACAATGGTTTTGCGATTTCCGCAAAATTCGGGATCCATTGGCGACAATAACCCACCATTCCCAGGAACATCCTAACATCTCTCACTGAAGTCAGGGGGTTCATATGCAGTATCATTGTGAATCTTTCTCTGGATATTTTCCTAAAAACCTTTCTCAATCTGGTGACCCAAATTCTTCACTACATTCTGGCAGTACTGCAACTTCAATGGTGACACTTTATGACCAAACTTTCCCAAATGATTCAATAGGACAATCGAGTCGTACTTACACTCGTCCCTTGTCTTCGATGCGATCAACAAGTCATCAATATACTGTACCAGAGTCGATTGAAAAGGTAATCCTAATGACTCAAAATTCTTTTTCAAGATCTGATAAAACAAGAATGGTAACTCCGTGTACCCTTGAGGAAGTCTACACCAGCAGTAGACTCGATCTAGGAATTTGAAACTGAAGAGAAATTGACTATCCTCATGAAGAGGCACAGAAAAGAATGCTTATGACAAATCAACCATTGTGAACCACTCTGCATCACATGGAATCTGGAACATTATTACACCTGGGTAGGACACTACAGGACAACACTTGAGCACTATGGCGGTCATTCTGACTTTGGCGGGCGGCGGAGGCCGCCCGCCAAAGTCCCGCCGTCAGAATACCGCTGCGCGGTCAAAAGACCGCCGCGGTAATTCTGAGTTTCCCGCTGGGCTGGCGGGCGACCGCCAGAAGGCCGCCCGCCAGCCCAGCGGGAAACCCCCTTCCATGAGGATGCCGGCTCCGAATGGAGCCGGCGGATTGGAAGGGGTGCGACGGGTGCAGTTGCACCCGTCGCGATTTTCAGTGTCTGCTTGGCAGACACTGAAAATCTTGGTGGGGCCCTGTTAGGGGGCCCCACGACACCCGTTACCGCCAGCCAGGTTCTGGCGGTCAAAAAAGCCGCCAGAACCAGGCTGGCGGTAAGGGGGTCGGAATCCCCATGGCGGCGCTGCCTGCAGCGCCGCCATGGAGGATTCCGTAGGGCGGCGGGAAACCGGCGGGACACCGCCGGTTTCCCGTTTCTGACCGCGGCTGTACCGCCGCGGTCAGAATGCCCATGGATGCACCGCCAGCCTGTTGGCGGTGCATCCGCGGTCCCCGGCCCTGGCGGTAGTCTACCGCCAGGGTCGGAATGACCCCGTATGTCATTTATTTATCTTAAATCCTGAACAATTCGGACTTTTCCACATGGCTTCTTCAAACCCATTATCGGTGAATTACACGGACTGCTTAACATCTCCTTGAAAACTCCCTGCTTTACAAAATCTGCAATTATCTGAGCCACTTTCATCAGGACTTCTTGTGTCATATTATAGTGGGGAAGCTGCGGAAACTCTGCATTCGGTTTTAAGGTGACCTTAATCGGCTCCACTCCTTTTATCAAACCTACTTCTTTCCCTGTCAAATCCCAAACATTTTCTTGAACTGTTCCCTGCAAATCAGAATGCAACTCTCTCACTGTGAACACTAGGAAAAACTCAATCAAAGGATACTCTTCATTTGTAGTTTTGCCCTTAGTCTCTGGAGCTGGATCTCCTCATCATCGCTATTTGTCTGGATCTCAATTCCATCGGTTGAACAAGTAATCAGACACTTAGTTTTACACAACAAGTCCCTTCCCAGCAGGGATACTGGACTCGAGTCACAGACTACGAATTCATGCAGCCCCTGAAAATTACCAATCTCAACTTGCACTGGATCTGTAATCTGGTTCGTCAAATACTGATTCGCTACCCCCACGACTTGAACTGTCTTTCCTGAAAGTAGGAAGTTCAGAACTTCTGCACTTCTCACTGTAGAGCGTGTAGCTCCTGTGTCTACCAAAAATGAGACTTTGTGACCCATCACCTTCCCTCTCACATAGAGTCCTCTCTGATCCACTTCTAAGGAAGCTGCTAGCACACATGGCTCCTCATCAGAACTATGATTCATCCAGTCACCAATTATTTAATTCTCACTGTGTAATGGGAATTGGTGTACTGCATTACTAATTCTTTCTTGTCTCTGACCTGTGACCTGTTGAGAAAGCATCATCTGTTGCTGCTCCATCGGGGCTTGAGGTATCTGCATTTGCTGTCTAGGTACCATGGTAACCTCCTGCTGCATCAGGTGCAACTGTGACACTTGTGCACTGGGCATTTCCACCTGTTGCATAGGGTGAAAATTCTGCATTTGATTCACATTATTCTGGAAATTTGGATTAGGACCCCTTAATCTCAGTCCTTTCATAGTCTGAAATGCATTGACGTCATTATTTTGCTGAACAACACCCTCCTGCACCATCATCGGACACTCCCGCTTCCAGTGTCCCACGGCCCGCAGACGTGACATGGCAATAACTTCTTCATTCCTTGCATATCACTCTGAACCACTACAGTGTTCAAATACTGACCACAAATCATATTGCCTCAGCGACCTCTACCTCTCATTTGAGGCTAGAACGGGACATTTCCCTGCTGCTGTGGCATCTGTTGCACAAAAGTCCCATGTACTCCTGTTTGAGCTGCCTTAATCTGCATTACCATTGCCTTCTCTTTCAACTTTTTCTGCTTCAACTCAATTTCATCACTACAGTATTTTGCATACTGCAACACCTCATCAATTGGCTTTGCCTGCCAGCAAATCAAATGACCCTTAATCATCTGACCTATCTCAGGTCTTAGTCCCTTCACAAACCTAAACACGAAATACAGCATGTCTTTTGGCTCAATTGCTTCCTTGCCACTATACTCTGTGAACGCCATCAACAATCTCTCATAGTACGCATGTATCAACTCCTTCACCTCCTGCACTGTCCTGTCCATTCTCTGTCAATCAATGTTTTTGGGTGAAATCCTCGTCTTCAGGAACTCAATCACCTTATGATAATGTTTAATTACCTCAGGTGATGGTTCACCTGTATTCTTATCCCTCTCTGGCTCACTTGTCGGCCAATCGATGGCTCTTTTACACTCGACCCACAAGTCTGCCGGAACTACTATCTCCAGTAAAATATTCAAATCTTCCCACAAACATTTCGAGAGCTTCACAAATCTGTCTGTCTGCTGATACCATTCTACCGGCTTTTCCCTCAGCTTTGGATAATCATTTGTGAATGACAAAATATCACTCTGTAGTGTCTGCCGCTGTGCGTGCAACTAGAATTCCTCTAGTTTATTGCACACGCAGCGGAGCCGCTCGCACGAGCCGCTTTCTCGGTGTTCCTGACGCGCGTGTGGTGCGCGAGCGATCCAGGACGCAGAGAAGGCGCCAGTTGGGGGAGCGGAAGGACAGAGAGTATCGGCGCGGCGCTGGGGTGATTATTTGGACATTTTTCTTATGCTGTGATTTTGAAGCAAGTAAATAAACAACGTTTTGGCAACTTACATCGTTCTTTGACAGCTGGTTTCTCCTTCAGCTTACTTTATGTGGCGACGAGCTGTGAAGCTGAATCACCCCAGGCTATTACATCGTGCTCAGTAACCCACACGTGCCTGTTGTTCTTCTACTCTTTAATCCTTGTGGATCAAAGGTTAATTAAAGGAAACTTAACAGGAACTGCCTGCTGTGTCTCCCATGACCCTCTAGTCAAAGGGGTGTATCTACAGGAAGTCTAGATCCTTAAGGAAACGTGGTAGCCATCTTTAAATGATAATTTTAACCAAGGACCCTATATGCTTTATTCAATTTAAAATTACTGCAGAGCTAGTAAGTTAGTAAAGACTTTACTATATTGTTTTTTACATTGTCTAAAGTGAAATTTTGGGTCCATTTAGCTGTCATGCAATCTGTTAACCCTCCACCACCATTTTTGGAGACACCTGGAGAGCCGATTATACCATGGAAACAGTGGTATGATGCTTTTGAAACATATTTGGTGGCTATTGGAGCGTCAAGATTCAGACCTGAAAGGAAAAAATGCTTGCTGCTGCTTTCCTTAGGGTTCGAGGGAAGATCTGTGTTTAAACACTTACCTGATCTTCAGCTGGAAGAAGGCGAAGAGCTGGACGAATTTGAAGAGGCTCTTAAGAAACTTGTTACCAGATTTGATACACCATCCAGTTTAGTCATAGTGAGACATACGTTTTTCAGGCGGGAACAGAAAAGTGGAGAGGACGTCAATACCTATATATCTGCATTGAGGAAACTTGCTTCAGATTGTCGGTTCTAAACATTTACTGATCAGTTAATCCGTGACCAATTCATTTGTCACTGTTCGGATAAGTCTATCAGACAAAAGTTGTCCTTGGGAGATCCGTCTTTATCGGATTCGATCAGAATTCCAAAAAGTATTGAAACTGCGATCAAATCAGCCAAGGAATTAGAACGTGCACAGGTTGAACAAATTAATTTAGTCCAGAGATCTGACGACAGACGCAAGATGAACATTCCATCTTCCAGCAAAGGAGAAGTGGCCAAACACAATAGTTTCTTCAAACAAAGTAACATATGCTTTAGGTGTGGTTATCCATCACATCTAAAAGGAGGGAAAATCTGCCCAGCAAAAAATGTTCAGTGCAGATTATGCGGTAAAACAGGACATTTTGCAAAAGTGTGTCAAAGTAGCAAAAGTGACAATACTAAGGTCAATGCTGTAGTTGGTGATGGTGATGACAGAATGAGTGAGTTGATGCATGAAATGCAAGAAATGATCTTGGCTGTGGGTGACCATGACATAAAAAGTGGTAATCCTGATCACTGCATTGATCCTTACATTTTAATACAGGTTCGTGACAAACATTTAAGGTTGTTAGCAGATTCTGGTGCCAGAATCACTATGATTACTCAGGAGTTATTTGAACACAATTGGGGAACACGAAAATTGTTTCCACCAGACAGGTCACCAGTGTCGTACGAAGGTAGGAGGATTGATTTAGTGGGGTACTTTGAAGATGCCTTGGTTTTCAAAGGACGACGCATTTTTGGGAAGGTGTATGTAGCTGTAAAAGGATTGAACATTTTGGGGTGGTTCCATCAAGGGTTGTTTGTCATGGTATTGCGTCCAGGTACTGGTGATCAGGTAACTGTAATAAGAGATTCTGCAGATACAGAAAATCTACTTAATGAGTTTCCTAAAGTTTTTTTCAGGTGAATTAGGTAGGATTAGAGGATTTACACATAAAATAAAAGTTAAAGATAATGCCGTTCTAATAAAACATAAATTGAGAGGTGTGCCATTTAGTGTCAGGGATGAATTAGAAAAAGAATTGGAGAGTTTACGAATGAAGGGAATCATTGAACCAGTTGATTCTTCGTTATGGTTGTCACCTTTAGTTGTCGCAAAGAACAAAATGGTGAACTAAGAGTATGTGTTGACTTGAGGGCTCTTAACAGAGAGATTTGGGTAGACTCCCATCCTCTGACAAAGATCAGTGAGATGCTCTCTTGCATTACTGGAGCGAAACTCTTTACAAAACTTGACCTAGCTGCTGCTTATCACCTGGTAGATTTGACACCAGATTCTCGTCACTTCACTGCCTTCGTTTCCCCGTGGGGGACGTACCAATATTGTCGCCTGCTGTTCAGACTGGCGTCGGCAGCGTCAGTGTTTCAGAGGATAATGTCTACGCTGCTCAAGGATATAAAAAAAGGTGTGTGTGTGTTTCAGGATGATGTGCTGATCCATGCTGGTGATCGACTTGAACATGATGAGATTTTGATGCAAGTCCTGAGAAGGTTCAATAGTGCTGGGATTGTGTTGAAAAGAGAAAAATGTCAGTTTCTCCAAACGTCTGTGGAATATTTGGGGCATGTCTTGACTGCAGAAGGTGTTTATCCCAGACCAGGTCTGGTAGAAGCAATTGTAAAAGCACCTGCACCTCAGGACAAAATTGGTGTAAAATCTTTTTTGGGACTTTGTGAGTTCTATTCTAGGTTTATTGAGAATTTTGCGACTATAATCAGACCTATTTCGAATCTACTCAAAACAAAAACAGAGTTTGTGTGGGATGCTGAATGTGCAGAAACGTTTGATGTTATTAAGCAAAGATTGGGTGGTGTTGGTGTGTTACAATCCTATGATCATAATTTGGAGTGTTGTTTGACTGTGGATACCAGCAGATCAGTGGAAATCTGGAGCATACTACTGGATTTGCATCAAGAGTGCTCAGACCAAATGAATTACACTATTCTGTAATAGAAAAAGAATTATTAGCATTTTGGTGGGATATAGAGAAATTTAAACCTTATCTGTGGGGAAGACATTTTTTGCTCAAGACAGACAATAAACCTTTAGTTTCTATTTTGAATGGTACTAACATCAAAAGTAGCACACCAAGAATTGCAAGATTTTTAGCCAGGTTGTTACAATTTGATTTTTCCGTTGTGCACATTTCTGGAGGAAGGAATGTGAGAGCAGATTACCTCTCTAGGTATCCCATCACTGAAGACGCTGGTGGGAAACAGGATATTCAGGATGAAAATTGTTTCATTGCAGCCATCGAATTGGAACGTAGTGGGTCATTTTCTGAAAAGTGCTGGAAGGAAGCATCGACAAATGATACTGTACTCACTAAAGTTGTGACGTATGTCGAGGAAGGGTGGCCACATGAGAAAAATTTGGATTTTAGTGTTCAACCTTTTTTCTGTTGAGCTGTCAATTGAAGATGGCATGTTACTGAGAAATGATAAAATTGTACCTCCGGAAACTATAAGATCTGTTATTCTGGAAAAAGCACATGAAGGTCATTTGGGTTCTACTCTTACAAAAAAAAGAGTAAGAGACTACTATTGGGGGCCGCAAATGGACAGAGACATTGAAACATTAGTCAAAGATTGTCACGTCTGTTCCACAAGTGATAAGACCCTCAAGACATCAACGCCTCCGCTTAAGCCTATTGAATGTCCGTCAGGTCCCTGGGAAAAGATTGGTATCGATTTGTTAGGGCCGTTCAACGCACTTCCATCTAAATTGCATTACGCTTATGTTGCAATTGACTACTTTTCTAAGTGGCCGCATGGGAAGTTTGTAGGTCATGCTGATTCCACATCGGTTGTGTCCTTTCTGAAAGATATTGTAGACAGTCCCCACAGTATAGACACTCAGGAGAGGTAAATTTGGGTTTTTGAGGTAAGTATTTATTAGTAATTTGAAATAAGAATTGATGAAAAGTCAGTACGACGTTTAGCGCCAGTTTCTTCTCTGGAGTGGTGAATATCTTCCTTCTAATCTGTGTCCCTTTTCTTCCTTTTCTCTAGGTGGCGTACCGGATCGTCCTCGTCAGGTCCCGGATGTGACATATAAGAAAAAGGGAACACATACCGCTGGTGAGTGGAACGGACGCCTTATACCACGTCTTCTACTTATATGTTTTGCTGGGAAAAGGTTTAAGGAGGGGGGGGGTTTTATGTGTGATATAGGTGCCAGTGAGGACTTCAGGGCTTGTGTATATTCCGTACTTTACCCCTTTTGTGCTCTCCCGGTGCTCTCTAAAGTGCCCTTCTCTCCTCCCTCCCCTCACCCTGCCTTCCTCCCTTCCCCAGCGTCTCTCCCCTTTTATTGTGCCCCTCGGTTTGTCCAGAAGGACCGTACCTTGTAGAGCCACGACCCTCCAGGGTCGTGGCTGGCTCTGTGGAGGTCCTCTCGTCGGTCTGGGCTGGTCTCCCCTGCTTCCGGTCGGGCGCTGTTCCTCTGGGTTCGGGTTCCGCCGCTTCCAGGCCACTGGGGTCCTCCTCCGATGTCCTTGTCGCCGTCTCTCTCTTCCTCCTTCGGTTCGCCGCCGCCGCCGCCGTTCTCCTTTCTCTCTCCCTTCCCGGCTCTCCCCTTCTCGACCGGAGCTTCCGTCTTTTGGCCGTCTGGTGGCCAATCCGGAGCCTCCTCGTCACCGGAGGTTGCCGAGGCAACGTCAGGACGCTGGCCTCGTTGCGGACGCGTTTCCAGGGGAACCTGGGAACGCGGCCGTAGCGGTTCCGTTTCTGCCGGTTCCCCGCTGTTGCCCGGGGCGGCCCGGTCACACACCCTTCCCCAAGAACTGTCCTGTTCCAGGACAGGCGAAGACAGAGGAAATCGGGACAGATAATCAGCGGGGGCCTGGTGAGATCCAGGGACGTGCCGAACCTGAAAGGAGAATGGTTGCAGTTCAAGGAACCATCGCAGTATCCTGGAGTTAGAATCTTTATGCGCAGCCAGCCATGTAAGAGGAGCGTGATCCGTGAATAGTATAAACGGCCGCCCTAGGAGATAGTACTGCAAACAGTCAATGGCCCACTTGATAGCCAAGCACTCTCTCTCTATAATTGGATAGTTACGTTCCCGGGAAACCAGTTTTCTACTGATGTAGACCACCGGATGGTCAAGCCCCTCGCTATCTGGCTGAGTCAGAACCCCTCCAAGCCCAACATCCGATGCGTCAGTGTAGAGGTGAAACGGCTTCGTAAAATCTGGGCAGTGCAGGATGGGATCGGAGGTTAAGGAAACTCTCAACTGTTCAAAACTCGCGTTTTGCGTCTCCGAAAAAGGCAAAAGTCGATTGGGATATCGTTTAGTGAGTAGGTCCGTAAGAGGTGCTGCTAAGGTGGAGTAATGTGGAATGAAGCGCCGATAATAGCCCACTAATCCTAAAAAGGAGCGTAATTCCTTTTTCGTGTGTGGAAGAGGGGCATGTAAAATGGCATCCACCTTCCCATTTTGAGGTTGTAGTGTACCCTGATTAATCCGATATCCCAAATAGGAGATGTCGGTTTTACCTATCACACATTTCTTGGGATTGGCCGTCAAACCAGCAGTTTGAAGGGCTTGGAATATTCTCTGTAGGTGTATTAAGTGGTCCTCCCATGTTTCACTAAATACGACTACATCATCTAGATACGCAGCGGAGAATGCAGGATAGGGTTTTAGAATCCTATCCATCAACCTCTGAAAGGTTGCAGGGGCTCCATGAAGCCCAAAAGGCAGTACTGTAAATTGATATAACCCGGACTGGGTAGAAAAAGCTGTTTTTTCTCTATCTGGAGGAGCTAAGGGAATCTGCCAATACCCTTTAGTTAGGTCGATAGTAGACATGTATTTTGCTTTCCCTAGTTTTTCGAGAACATCGTCCACCCTAGGGATGGGATAGGTGTCGAATAGGGAGTTTGAGTTCAGTTTGCGGAAATCTATGCAAAACCTGACGCTACCATCAGGCTTCGGTACTAGGACAACCGGTGAACACCAGGGACTAGTGGACGGTTCGATGACCCCTAGGGATAACATTGTTTTGATTTCTTCTTCGATTATGTGTTTTCTAGCTTCTGGAATACGATACGGGCGTTCTCTGGTGATCTGCCCTGAGCTTGTGCGTATATTATGGTGAATTAAAAACGTCTTTCCTGGTTTCTCTGAAAAGAGTGGTTGCCATTGCTTTAAAACCTTAAGGGCTTGTTGCTTTTGCCCTTCAGGTAAAATATCGTCTACTATGGGTAGGGTACTTTCAGTATCGGGGTTGGTAGGGTAGAACTCGATATCTAGGGTCTTGTCGGGACACACAAACTGACCCATTTCTACGGAACGTTCAGGTTGTGCGGGGGTCTCCCATTTTTTTAGCAGGTTTACATGATATATTTGTGTTTTTATTGGACGGGAGGATATTTCGATAAGGTAGGTGACAGGGGAAACTGCTTTGATTACTCGATATGGGCCCTGCCATTTGGCCAGGAGTTTATGGTCGGAGGTGGGTCTCATTATTAGGACCTGGTCCTCGGGTTGTAAAACCCGTAGTTTACTTCCTTTGTCATAATAGGACTTTTGTGTTTGTTGGGCCTGTTCCAGGTTTGCGTGTACGTCGGTCCATAAGCTGTGTAGGTGGTTCCTCAATTTTTCCGCATATTCTAACAAAGGAGTCCCTGCTTCCTCAGCCTCGGCCTCCCAGGATTCTACCGCCATGTCTAAAAGGGACCGAGGTTGGCGTCCGAAGACCAACTCAAAGGGGCTATGCCCCGTGGATGCTTGCTCATGTGTCCGTATGGCGTACAACACTAGGGGTAACTTTTGATCCCAATCCTTCCCTGTCTCATTGATAGTCTTTCTCAGCAGGGTTTTAATGGTTCGATTATATCTTTCGACTAATCCGTCCGTTTGAGGATGGTAAACGGAGGTTCTGATCTGAGCTATCCCCAATGTTTTACACACTTGTTTCATTAAGGTGGACATAAAAGGGGTCCCCTGGTCCGTGAGGATTTCATGTGGAAACCCAAGACGAGAAAATACGTTAATCATAGCTTGGGCCACTGTCTTGGTTGTCATACTAGTCAGGGGAATGGCCTCTGGGTATCGTGTAGCATAATCTACAATGACTAAGATGTAGGTGTGTCCTTTTGACGAAGGAATCAAAGGTCCCACTAGATCCATCCCTATTCTTTTGAACGGGATATCGATGATGGGAAGGGGTAGGAGAGGCGCCTTCCTAGGCCGACTAGGTTCGGTTAACTGACAACGGGGACATTGGGCGCAATACCTACGTATGTGGGCGTACACTCCAGGCCAATAAAACCTTCTGAGTAAATATTCCTCGGTGTTTTCTCTCCCAAAGTGTCCTCCCCCTGGGTGATTATGAGCTAGTGTAAGAACATGTTCCCGATAGTGGGTAGGTACCAGAAGTTGGCGTTTACGTTCTCCCCGTCGGGTGGAAGTAACCCGATATAATAAGTTTTTTTGCACTATAAAGTAGGGACCCACCTCTTCTGTCTCCTCTGTTACTGCCGACCTCCAGGCATTGTTAAGGGAGGGGTCCTCTCTCTGTTGTTGGGAAAAAGTACTAGGAACTTCATGAATTTCTGCCACTATCTCTCCATAGGTGTTGTCACCTTTCGTCTTCCGATAGTCCCCTTTTCCCTGTCGTTTCTCTCTTCGTGACAACTTTCTACGATATAGCGGACACTCAATATCACTCTCTGAAAAAGGTGCCTCTCCCCACCAATCCTTAGTTTGTTTGCTATCTCTGACGTAGTCTAATAGTTCTTGGAAGTGGATGTAGTCTGTCCCAATGATGCATTCCTCGATTAACCGGGGCATTATCCCCACTGGGAGGAAGTCCTGATAGGGTCCCCACCTGATCTGGAGTACCTGTATAGGATACTGGGCCTTGTCCCCGTGTATGCAACATATAGATACCCATTGTTTCTCTTCTATATCATTATTTATCAAGTCTTTCCTAATTACTGACTGGCTGCAGCCGGAGTCAACCAGGGCATATACACTTTTCCCGTCCACTTGTATCATCATTTTAAATTTTAGGGCGCCCTTCCCAGTACATAACACCCTTCGCCTTGTCATCCCTATCTCCATGGGTTCTCCCATTTCTTGTTTCTGGGGACACATACGTGCGATGTGTCCCCATTCACCACAACTATAACATTGGGGTCCCATGGTAGGCGGGCCTTCAGGAATCTTACGTGGTACTAGATAGTTGGGTGGACTTTTTACAAATGTCTTTGGGGACGGTAGAACTGGTTTAATGATACTTCGCGTGGGACAGTTTCTGACATCGGTGGATCGATGAAAAGCACAGGCCAGATCGATGGCCGTCTCAGTATCCACTTTTGGGTGTTGTCTTATCCAGTGTTTTGTGGATGGATGTAGACCATCGAGATATTGTTCCAGTATAATGGTTTTGATGACTTCCTCCCGACTATCTCCAATATGGCCTAACCATTTTAATGCTAGATCCTTCACACGAAAATAAAAGGTTCTAGGGTCTTCGTTGGTGTCCCATTTGGCTTTACGAAATCTCATCCTGTAATATTCTGTGTCGTGACCCACCCTTTCTAGTATACTTGTTTTTATGTCTTGATAGGGGTTGACACCACCTGGGTTAGCGGCTTGATATGCTGATTGTAAGAGACCGGTGAGCAGGGGGGCCACATATTGTCCCCATTTATCTTCTGGCCATAGGGCGGAGGAGGCTACCCGTTCAAAGTTGGTGAAAAAGGATTCCGGATCCTCTCCCTCCTGATACTTCTGTAATACGGAACTAGGTACATTCGGATGTACCTTACTAGCGGCGATAGTCTCCGTTAGTTTTTTCATCGCACTTTCATGGACTAACTGGTTGTTCGCCAGTATGGTCGCCTGGCTCTTCAGCGCAGATTGTAAGGTTTCTCGGTCTTCTTTGGCCTCTCTCTGTTGGGCCTCCCATACTAGTTGTAAGTGTCTTTGCCCTTCCGCTAGTTGCTTAATCACGGTCTCTAACGATGGACTCTCACTCATTGTGTATACTGTCTGGACTGTTTTATGGAGAGGGATTAGAAACAAGATCCCACTTCTGACACCACTGTAGACAGTCCCCACAGTATAGACACTCAGGAGAGGTAAATTTGGGTTTTTGAGGTAAGTATTTATTAGTAATTTGAAATAAGAATTGATGAAAAGTCAGTACGACGTTTAGCGCCAGTTTCTTCTCTGGAGTGGTGAATATCTTCCTTCTAATCTGTGTCCCTTTTCTTCCTTTTCTCTAGGTGGCGTACCGGATCGTCCTCGTCAGGTCCCGGATGTGACATATAAGAAAAAGGGAACACATACCGCTGGTGAGTGGAACGGACGCCTTATACCACGTCTTCTACTTATATGTTTTGCTGGGAAAAGGTTTAAGGAGGGGGGGGGTTTTATGTGTGATATAGGTGCCAGTGAGGACTTCAGGGCTTGTGTATATTCCGTACTTTACCCCTTTTGTGCTCTCCCGGTGCTCTCTAAAGTGCCCTTCTCTCCTCCCTCCCCTCACCCTGCCTTCCTCCCTTCCCCAGCGTCTCTCCCCTTTTATTGTGCCCCTCGGTTTGTCCAGAAGGACCGTACCTTGTAGAGCCACGACCCTCCAGGGTCGTGGCTGGCTCTGTGGAGGTCCTCTCGTCGGTCTGGGCTGGTCTCCCCTGCTTCCGGTCGGGCGCTGTTCCTCTGGGTTCGGGTTCCGCCGCTTCCAGGCCACTGGGGTCCTCCTCCGATGTCCTTGTCGCCGTCTCTCTCTTCCTCCTTCGGTTCGCCGCCGCCGCCGCCGTTCTCCTTTCTCTCTCCCTTCCCGGCTCTCCCCTTCTCGACCGGAGCTTCCGTCTTTTGGCCGTCTGGTGGCCAATCCGGAGCCTCCTCGTCACCGGAGGTTGCCGAGGCAACGTCAGGACGCTGGCCTCGTTGCGGACGCGTTTCCAGGGGAACCTGGGAACGCGGCCGTAGCGGTTCCGTTTCTGCCGGTTCCCCGCTGTTGCCCGGGGCGGCCCGGTCACAGATATATTTTTTGAAGAAGGGTTTCCCAAGGAACTTGTGTCTGATAATGGGGTCCAATTTGTTTCAAGTGAGGTTCAACGTTTTCTGAATGATTGTGCTGTCAAACATTTGAAGAGTTCACTTTACCAACCGCAAACAAATGGTTTGGTTGAACGCTTTAATAGAGTGGTTGGTGAATGTGTCCAGTGGGCTTTAGCTAATGGGTGTGTGGTTGATGCAGCTGTAAAGAGTATGCTCTGGTTCTACAGAACAACGCCCCATACTAGCACAGGGTTGTCTCCGTTTGAAACGCTGAGAGGGAGGAAGACTTCCACGTTATTTAGACCAGCTTGGTTGTCAAAAAATTTCAAACATTCTATGTGTAAGGAACACATCGATGTCAAGGTTCGTTCGGGTATGAGGAAAGCTCAAGAGAGACAAAAAACATACTATGACAAGAAAAGGAGTGTGAAAGAGTTACGGTTTGCGGTTGGAGATTGGGTGCGGATCAAACTATCTAGTTTTGTCAAGAAAGGTGACTCAAAGTTTTCAGAACCTTTGAGGGTTGACAAAGTGTGTGGTAATGCTGTTCATGTTGGTGGACGTAATTGGTGGAATGTGGGAAAAGTGGTAAAAGTTTTACCAAGAGATGTTCCTTTGTCACTTAGCGACCCATTGGAGCAGAATGAAAGGGTGAAGAAGTCCTTGATTGTACAAAAACCTGGTATGGTTGAATCATTAAATCCTAAGGTAGGGGACGCTTGCTCCGAACTGTTGCCTGTTAGGAAAAGTTGTAGAGTCCACAAATTACCAGTGAGGTACCGTTAAGCGAGGTTTTCCAGGATTGCTCAAGCTTTAATATCTATCAAGAAATGCAAAACGTGATGTTTGGAAATGTAAAGCGTAAGATGTATCATTATCTACATTTAGAAATGTCTAGCGTAATATGTATTATTACCTGATGTTTTTTTTTGTTCTCCAGTGTTTTATGATAAGGTAAAGGGGTAAAGGTTTATTTTTTGTTTTCATTGGAGGGTTGGTCTTGATTGGTTTTGTTTTAAAAAAAAAATAAAAGGAAAACTAAATGTAGTGTCTGCCGCTGCGCGTGCAACTAGAATTCCTCTAGTTTATTGCACGCGCAGCGGAGCCGCTCGCACAATCCGCTTTCTCTGTGTTCCTGACTCGCATGTGGTGCGTGAGCAATCCAGGACGCAGAGAAGGCGGCAGTTGGGGGAGCGGAAGAGCAGAGAATATCGGCGCGTCGCTGGGGTGATTATTTGGACATTTTTCTTATGCTGTGATTTTGAAGCAAGTAAATAAACGACGTTTTGGCAACTTACATCGTTCTTTGACAGCTGGTTTCACCTTCAGCTTACTTTACACTCCTATGCCAAGGTACATGAACAAACTGTCCCCCTGGAATCTCTCTCATCGGTAAAATCTTTACTGGGTTCTTGCCCTGTTGTACATTCTCAGTCACCTCTATGGAGTCTTGTTTCTTTTTATCTTTCTTCCTTGCCCATCGGCCTTCCCACTTTTCTAGTGCTCCCCACACCTGAGCACTCTGCAGTAATTCCTTGAGGTGTGCCGTCATTCCGGCTGACCTCATGTGTTCAACATCCTTTACCTCAAAATTCAATCTGTAGCTTCTCTTTAGATGCTTCGTTTTCTCAATTTCTATGTCAAGCTTCTCCGCCAAGTCTGCTAATCTCTGATGTACCTTGCTCACTTCTCTTGTAATTCTCGGGCATAAGTATCTCAATTCCACCTTTGTGTATGACTCTAATCTATTCACCCCCATTGTTCCCTCTACCAGTTCACTTGCTTTCGTGGTTAGTCTGATACAATTGATCTGCTCTTCACCTTTGGAAGCATTCTGCGGAGTATTCAGCTTGTCCAACCATTCGGTCAGCTGCTGAGCTGTCAGTCCTTGTAACGAAATGTTACTTGCGTTCATCAGTGGCACCTGCTGTACCACTGCACTTAATGCATGTGGTGTCAATAATTTCAAGCTCATTTACAGTATCTGGAAGTGCAACGAGTGGACTGAGATCTAACAATGATCTTGACCCATCAAAAGTCTGGCCCATAGAAGAGACTACCTGCACTTGTTCATTTGGTCCCCTCCTCACTAGACTCTGGGACATCTTCCCTTGCTTACCCACGTCTGGTTTCTTCTGCGCAAATAATCGTTCCACTGGACCAACAGTAATCGGCAGCGATATTGCATCTGAGGCTGCTCTAGCCCCTGAACATTGTGGGAGAGTAACTCCCATGCTCTGATTCATAATTGGTGTCAAGTCCGACTGTGTCCCTGTCATTGGCATAAACCTCAGCATCCCCTGTGGTTGTACCTGGGGCAACCAAATCGGAGTCGGCTCAGACTGAACCAACAGTGGTCTTGAAACCACTGGCTCCGTCGGTACCACTAAATTCGAAGTCGTCTCTAAGACAGGCACCTCAGGGTAGATTCTCTGTATAGGTGGCGGATGCATATGTGCCTAAACTACTGGAGTAGTCAACACATTAGGTCCTTGCACCACACCCTGTGTCTGGCTAGTATTAACCTGTATCGGACTCACTGTCCCCATTGCCTGTGCTGGGGCTGTTGGATCAGCACTAGTACTCGGAACATCATCATGCACCGCATACAGTGGTGGTCGATCTCTCAGTATCTGTGTAACAAGGTCCTCAGTATCAGAGCCCTCCTCCACTATGGAAGCCTTTCTTGCTTCCTTACTTTCAGATGCACCATTATTAGATTTTCTTGCTGTGTTCTTTCCTTCCGTCTCGTCTTCCTGCATAATTGCTGGAAACAACTTAACATCCTGCAATGTCACTGCTCTCCATTTCTTTTGCTCCCAATCCCTTCTTGCCTCTGCTAGTGACTTTTCTACCTTTTCCCACTCTCTGCTCGAATTTCATTTGCTGTTGCTGTCTAGCCACCAGCTCCCAAAATGCTAATGCCTCAAACTGTGCTGGTCGCGGAAGGGGCTTCGATTAATATAGCGCCATCCGCAATTGCTATGAAATTCTCAAATTGAACGTCCCATTCTCAGGAAACGTTAAGCTTCCATTTTTCTCTGTCAATATGCACCACTGCTTCAACCAAAGACAGGGTGCGACACCTCCCTCCTCCATTACAATGTAAGCCAGAGTATTCTCTGGTGGTGTAGGCTCGTCTACGCTCGCTTTAATATAAGTATCTCCCTTTAGAGCACACTTTAACGCCTTGAAAAACTCAATCTTTTCTACTTTTTTCTTAATTCAATTTCAGATTAGGAAATTACTTTTACTCCCAAGATTCCTTTCACCCACTTTCTTAACCAATTGACTCTCACGGACAGCTGCCACTACCTGACCTATCCCAGCACGGCTCCAATGACGTCACACTCACACACACTGAGGCTGACAAAGTCTTGCGGCTCATCCTCCTAAACTCTAATTCGCACAAAACTAATGCAAAATATTGTGAGCACTAACCAAAATCCAATAACCAAAAACAAATCTGCTGGTTTACTATAGGAAGGTAACACAATCGCTTCAGAATCCTTACGGATTTGCACTGATGGCCCTTTCGCTCATGCAGCTATTCCTCTTTCTTGGTCTCCCAGATTCGCAAGCAAAATTCGACCCACAAATTTTACTCTCCCCTGATCAATGGGTCTGTCCTGGTGCACATAGGACTCGCCACATCTCAGTCGAAATTTTTCTCTCGCCCACTTTAACTCACACACTGACTTGTTGACCCAGGTGGCATCTCCGTGTGCACATGGGAGTTCATATATATGGGGAGCTTGGCATAGCTGGCCTCCGGGTGCCTACTTTCACCAGGGCATCATACGCTTAAATGAGACAGGCACAACTTGCCCGTGTATGCATACTTGCACACGGGTGTTGCCATGTGTAAGTGGAGAATGGTAACACTCGCCTGTGTTTGCATACTTGCACCAGGGTGGTTTTCCTATATAGTTACTGGAGCTGACCTCACTGGCCAGGGTGTGCACATTAGCGCACGGGATTCAAATAAAGGAACCGAGGATGATAGAGTAGGCTAGTGTTGGCACACTTGCACCTTAGTGGTGGCTTTAATGAAAGTGTCCCATGTGCCGCGGCAGCCATGGGTGTGCACCAAGGCGTATGTCCCCTAGGGAATGCTCAATACCCATGCATGTTTGCACTACCAATGAGAGCTGCTCTGCCCATAAGTTAACATGGGAGAATGAGGCTTATTAAGTCTGGCTGCCATAGTGGATACCAGGAGAGCAACCTCATGAAGTTTAGAATCGTTGGATTTAGAATGGCAGTTTTGTCATTGATGACCTAGAAATGCCACTTCTAGGAAGTGGGCATTTTTAGGTTCTGGTGTCTTGTAGATTAGGCTTCATTCCATGGATCACGGGGGAAGAGCGCATTTGTGTATTCCCCAGGTGACCGCTATAAAACTTGGGCATCCAGAATGACAGATCTCTGCCATTTGGAGCCTGGATAGATAGGTTGGGGGAAGAGATTTTTGACACATGGCCTCTCGGAGCAAGAGCATGACCCTACTGAAGATAAAGATCTACATTCCAGAGCCCCAGGATGGGCCCGGGAAGACATTTAGGGGAAACATCTGTGGTTCAAAGGAGAACCCTTTGAACCAACCCCAACTTCAAAGGAACCACCTAGTATAACTAGGGGTACTCAACATTTGCAAGGCAGATTAACCTTTGCAGTGATGCTTGACCGGTGCTGCTGGACTGCGTGGGCACACTGCCAGAGGAATCTGTTGTGCTCAGGATAACTGTCCGAGGAGGGATCTGAACTCCCCTTCCTGCTTAAAGGCTGGCTTGGGGGATGATTGGCTGTTGGTGTGTAGCATCCTAAGGTTTAACTCTCCAAGGGCAGGATGGCTTGCCCCCTGTTCTCTGAGGAGGTCTCAGGGACATCACAGACGTCCTGGGAGGGACTTACACCGACAACCGGCAAATATCTGGGGAACAATGCCCTCTGCTGCACCTACATCATATGCTGGACTTCAGCAGCGTTAGCGTAGCTTAAGTATTGTGTCTGGAGAACGGAACTGCCTGGTGTGGAGACTGACAAGGACTGCCCACACGAGAAATAAACTATCGAGGGTCCCTGGTATGATAAGTAGCCCATCCACGGAGAAATACTTGAGTACAAGAAAAAGGAAAAATGGGCTACAACCAATGTAAAATACAATCAAAAACAATAGAGCTCGACCCAACACAATACCATAGATTCAAAAAATTATATTTATTACCAATGTATGCACATCCAAAGACAGACACAGATAGATAAATTTATGCAATAATACAGATATTTACACGGGAGAAAAAAGAACAATTACTAATATGAAGCAAACTCAATATATACATATACATATACCACAACATATAAAAACACACAAAAACAAAGTGCCACACAGGACAAGACAATGGAAATAGTGAAAACAATAAAAAAAGAAAAAGTAGTAAAACTCTAAATTTCATAAATATATCTAAATACAGACTGAATATATACAAATTCTCTTTTTCTTGAAACTTTTTTGATGGTCACAAGGATGTCATTCTAATGACCATAGAAAAAAGATTTTGGCACCAAGAATTGATAGTTCATCTAAGAAAACAGTAGGAACCAGGCCTACGTGCCTTTCGGCTGTATCCCTCCAATTTATGAGGCCGCCTTCATCAGGACAGTTCCTTTTCGAAATGTAATATATATAATGCCATAAGCTTCATCAATTCAATTGTTTCTCCCGTTGATATACATCCTGACAAAAACAAGAATACAGAAAATATATATATATATAATAATCAATTGATTAATTAAATCCAAGTTCATGAGATACAGTGAGCCACCGATCGCCATGTCTGATCCAGATCCAAAGCCAAAGATAAAAAATGAAAAATAAAAAAATGAAAAAGGTGAAAAAAGACAAAATGAGAGTAACAATAGAACAAACATAGTAGTGAATGAAATAAAAAAGAGCCAAACGATACTAGTCCAAAGAATGTTTTTATAAAAAAAAATATAAAACAAGAAGAAACACCACAAAAGGTGACTTAAACAAGACGTCCTGGGAGGGACTTACACCGATAACCGGCAAATATCTGGGGAACAATGCCCTCTGCTGCACCTACATCATATGCTGGACTTCAGCAGCGTTAGCGTAGCTTAAGTATTGTGTCTGGAGAACGGAACTGCCTGGTGTGGAGATTGAAAAGGACTGCCCACACTTCAGGTGAGTGGCCCTTTATCGTGGGGACCACTGCACCCCGAAACGTCTTGTTGGTGTGAACAGAATCACCTGGTGCGGGACACTGTGGGGCCCGCTATTGTTGAGTGTGTTGTATTTCTCTTGTGTAAGCTTCGGCTGCATGCTTGTTGTGTGTGGTGCCCTGTTCATTTGTTGTGACCCTCGGAGGTGAGGGTGCAACCTAAGTTGTGCTGTACTTGGCCTCATGTGGTACGGCGGAACTTGCATCTAAGTGTGTGACTGGGGAGTCGGATGCAACTAAAGTCATTGCGCACTAAACAGTGTGCCTCATTCCAGAGAATTATGGAAACCAAGTTCGGAGAGCGACTGTGTGGACTAGTGCGACTCAAGTCATTGATTGCTAGGTGTTGTGTCTTCTAGAGGAGTGCAGGATTTACATCCTTCGTGGGAGAGTCTGGGATTGTCTGGTGTGGTTCAAGTCATCACAGAACAGACTAATTCCTCTTTCTGAGGAGGAACCGCATTGAGAATTGGCTTGTGAATGAATGTACAGTCAGGGTGACTCAGATCATTGGACCACTGATGTTGTGCCTCCTTTTTGTGGGGGTATGGCACTAAGTACTTATTACGTGGGATCAAAAACATCTGGTGTCACTTGAGTCTTCATGCCCCAGATGCAGCATCTCCTAGAACAGGAGGTTCAGGCCAAGTAACTTGTTGTGTGCAACTGGAAGTGTTGAGGGCGACTCAAGTCAACAAGCCCCAGCAACATGTCTCTGTTCCGGAGGTCCTTAAATTGGTAACTATTGGTGACACTGAAGTGTCTAGCTGAGCTGGGCACCTCAGTGTCTAATGGCAGCCCCAGTGACCCTCTCGCTGTGTGTTGCAGACCTCTGAGTAAACCTCCTCTGGGGAGCCCGAACATCTCCTTACTAATTGTTTAACAGCTGTCTTTCCTTTCACCCACCTTGACCCCCGAACCCAGAGAAGTGAGACTTAGCCACGAGTGGCCTAGTAAGCAGGGAAAGATTGATGTAATCTTTGGTTCATGGAAGGGTGGGATAGCTGAAGGTGGTTGGTGGGTGAAGGGGTGCTTGGGGCCCAGCATGCTTGTAAACACAGTGGCATCCACTATCCAGATATCAGGGCTCCATATTAGGGAGCTGGAAGAGAATGCATATGAGTGAGTGTCTGCACGTACCAACTGATCCCCGTGGCACCGCACGATAGTGCAGAGTGGATGTGCAGGAGTGGGTGTGGGTGAATGCGAAGGCAGTACCGTGGTGTTGCTGGTCACGTTCATTCTGTGTGGGAGTTCTCACAGTTGACATTACGTCTTAATAGTGCAGCTTTGGCTGCAGTGCTACGTGAAAGTGTTGCAAAACTTGTATGTGCATTTTGCTGTTAACGTTGGGAGCTGGGTTGCACCCTGAATTTATGTGTTACACTGATTGTGTGGAATTCTAGAGTGGGTCTTGTGCTGACGTTAGGCACCTTATGTGGTTGCGAGGAGGAAATGCACTGTTTTTCTCATGTGTACATGCAGTAGCTAGAAGTAAACACAGTTGGGCGTCCTATCTTGACTTCTATTGCTAATTGGAGCCCATAGCAGGGGCAGCTCCATCATTTGAGCGGAGGAGCATCGCCCCACAAAAATGCCCCCAGAAATGCCGCAGAGATGAAAAATTAAATGGTAAATAAGTTAATTCATTAGCATTTTATTTCTTGTCAACCCATCCTGAACCAAGTGTCAGAAAGGGGCAAGGCCTGCTGAGTGGCAGCAGTGGTGGGTGGTCTGTGGACTACTTTATAGTGCGCAAGTCACTTTGGCCGGCCATCTTGCAACGTCAAGCCTGTCATGCGCACTATAAACCTCTCAACCCAGCTGTTTTAGACAGCTGTGTTGGGAGCCTGCAGAAGTCTATAGTGCCCTCAGGAGTGCTGAGAGAAGCACTTCCCTCCAATCCTGCTGCTTCTTTCATGCTGGTTAACAGCATAAGAGCAGCACTAGAATTCTGTTAAGTAGGTTAGCAGGGGCTCTGGACGTGACATCAATAAAAGAATAGGACCGGAGCAAAGAGGTCGTGTCTGTGCAAGCAGGTGACCTTTTATTGTTATTCTTTCTTTGATCTATTTATTTTTCGCACCCGCCCCTCCACTGCCATAGTTGCCAGCCGCCACTGGCTCAGAATTAGATTAGGTTAAGGCTGTGTTGACAATGCATGTGTTAAATACAATCTTTTTTATGCATACACTGTGTGTGAAGTCTCATTTGTGCCGCACAGTGTGGTTGTGTTGGGGAAGTGCTGTATCTTTGGTTTACACATTGCCTCTGTGATAAGACTGACTGCTCTGTGCCAAGCTACCCAAGGGTGAGCACAGATTATACAGTGAGTGTAATCACCCTCACTTGACGGGAGTGGCAGGTTCTACCTGACTTGGGCCCTGCTTTAGCCAAGCAGAACGTGCCACCTCCAACAGTGAGCTATATAAATATTTGCATCTCATATTACATACATGGTCACTGGAACTAGGCGACAGGGGAGGACTACATTATGCAGTTTTGTTGGCAAACTATATGGCAAGAAACGGCAAACTATGCAGCGTAATGTGGCACATTTTGTAACAGTTTAACACTCAAATATACCAATAGACAATTGAAAGGGGACCAGTTCTGTTTTGTAAAGGATCTGTGTAACAATCCATGTAGCTGAGTTTTTTGTCATTTTGATCCATTTGAGCTAGAAACGCCTTTTGGGTAAAATCTCCAAATTACGCAGCAGATGTTGAATTATGTTGCAAATAAGGCAAATTCATAATTAAGCAAAAAAATGTCACATGTGCACAATTGCATAATTCCAGTATCCCTGATTATATATCATATACAATATTGTGGTGTTTGTGTGAGGCAAAGTATTTCCAAGCATGTTTCAAGTGGGATGAATCTCAGTGGAAATCTGATAAAAACCTGTGCATGGATTAACCTGGAATCTTGTAGTTGTCACATGTATTCAGGCATGCAATGCCCTTTGGGCTAAAGGGTCTTTGTCCCCTCCCCCACCCGTCGTGTGCTGTAGCCAGGGCTGCAGCTTCATGTGTGCTTGTCTCAGACAGGGCACTGCTTGGGAAGATGGTGTAGGAGACACATTTTTTTTTAAAGAGACACTTTTATCTTTCCCTCCTGCTGGAAAGTGCATTCAAAATAGGAGTAGAGGTCACCAGTAATGCTTCCTCAGGGCCAGTAAGGACTAAATAAATAGAATTACAATTGTAATAAAATGCTAGTTCACAGACCCCATGGTGGGGGCTTTCACTGTGTATGGTAATGTACTTTAGCATTCCTCACTGAGACAATGCTTGTCCGTTAACACTGTAATGAAGGAAGCAGCATTTGCACTTGAAAGGAGACCTCTGCCCTGTTCTCAACCTGACTGTTAACCTGATCCTTCCAGGCAAAGAAGGTACAAGTGACAAATTATATTGCGTGCAGGACTACTGGAATTGTGTGATTGTGCAGTTGCAGCGTTTTTTTGCATAACCATAGATTCACCGCATTTGCCACATACTTCATTGCCTGCTGCATAATCTGCATATTTAAACAACAAACCTCAAACAGTTCACAAGTTCCTAAAAACGCACCAACAAGTGTTACTGGGCAGTGGAAGACCCTTTGTAAAGCTTTACTGTTCACCTATCTGTTGTGTATTGCTTTATTTGGGTCATATGCTTGTACTAACAAGGTGCAAATAATGTCCAGATAGTGTTAATAAGTGTAAAAATGACAAGATAATGAAATAATAGTATCAAAACATGTGCCATATTAGCCCTCATAATTTGCCTTTTCTTGCAGCAGAATTTACTCAACCCTACCGCATAACTTGGCTGTCTCCTGTTGCATATTTCCAGTGGCCCTGACTATATGTAATTACATTTATATAGCCCTTACTACCCTTGACAAGGGGTAGCAACAGCTATATACAGGCAAAAAGAGGAAAAACTTATATTTTCTTTTTTTTTAAATAGTATTGCAGTGATTTTATCTACATCATTTTGCATTCTAGAGCACTTGTGTTTTCGCTTCTAAACATTCCAAGTAATGGCTAAAAAGTCAGAGCATGCGAAGTGATATTGGGAAATATAATTCTGGACAGCAGTTACTTTGTTTCGGTGGTTGATAGTAGGTGGGACAAGCATTTATTGGTAGAGTCAGGGACTTTTAAAAGATAGCCCTGAGGGCAGTATCTGAGTAAAATGCTCCTGGCTGCCTGGTCTATCTTAAAAGGAAGGCCAGTCATGGCTCAAACGTTGACGTTGCCTCAGAGTCTGTTGGGTAGCACTGGCATCAGGTTGGTGGTTTGACAATAACGTCATGTCAAATAGTTACTTTTATAGGAAGTTACTCTAACACTCCGTACAAAGGCAGCAAAGGAGAGCAGCCCATCACTGTACTCCTCTACCTCATGATTGCTATCTAGCTCAGTGTGGGTATGGCAGGACATGTGCACCACAGTAGGGACACACTTGGTTTGCAATGTTCCACTCTGAGCTATCAAGGCCTGCTCAGTGCTGACCTCTCACAGTTCATCTCGCAGAATGTTGAGTGCCTCTTGCCCCGGGAATTTGTTAGCTGATTATGTAATAGACTGACAAGTGCATCTGCATGGCACTCCGCATTGACAGCACCTGGCACTGCACCCACCAAATTTTTCTGCTGCAGCAGCTGGTGCCTACCGACCCTGCATTCTACTACCCTATGCCAACTTCAATCTGGTAACTGTAATCCCATGAGTTAATGCACCTTCTCCTGAGACACAGTACAGATACCTTCCATTGTTTGAATGTCTGCCTTAAGAGGGGATTTCAAAGCTCAGACCACTACTCCTCCATAGTGTAATAATTAGAGCCAAATCCGGAATTTACCTGACCTTGTAGGGGTCCTATTTTCACACGGGGCGTTGCCCACACTCTGGATCCTGCTGAAAGTTTGAATGTTCACACACAATGGTAAGAACTGCCAGTGGGCCCCACCTCCCTTCTACCACTGGTCCTTGCATAAATGCTGGTGGTTCCAACATGGAGGCCCCTTTTGTTCATATTAGGTTTTTGTCTTTTGGTTTTCTGCCATGTTTTTTTTCTCGCATACTGCAGTGCATTTTGTTTCTACCACATCATCCATAAGCAGTCACCTGGGCTTCAGCACTGTTCATTCTTTCAAACTACTTTCTGTCCCTGTACTCATGTTCTCCATCTACTGCTTCTTTTTTCATGCTCCCAGGAACTTAAAATTGAAGTTGCCTGCACTCCTAGAGATGCGCCAGAATACCTAGACGGCATAAGTGAGTTCCTGCAGATAAAATGAGTTCCTGCATGTGAAAGTAGGTCACAAACAGATGCCCTCCTATTGAAGAGTGGAGCTCATTCACAGATATTTGACCTTGTTTCGTAGTTCTATTTAGCACATATTCTACCTGAAGGTAATGGAGCACTTTACAGGAGCACCAGTGATGTTACACAAGGTCACATTTATATTTTCAGCACAGGCAGATAAAGGGATTTGCCCAGAATCATGGTATGTTAAGCCGGCACCAAGACTCATCAGTATCTGTTCAGGTGAAGGGACATGAGCTCATTACTGGCTGGTGGTGCAGGTGGTGCCACCCAGCTGGAGCTACAGCTTCCCAGTGTGAGGGGGGCTGCAGGTTCATGGGCATGTTCACATCCTACCACATTCATGGGTCTTTGCCTAGGTCTCCATCTGGTTGTCCTCAAATCTCTCAATGTAATCATGCAGCAGTGTATCTAGTGCTATTGATGCTCACCATAAAAAAATTCAATCTAATTTTTACACAGCTTCAGCTCCCTCATAAGCATGTCTGACAACATTATTTTCCATAATGCATCTCTGGTGCAGCATATGCACATTTAAATGTTGGCCTTTTTTATTCAGAGAGAAAGAAAACGCGACTGAGTGTAAATGTGGCCTTGTCAGGTACCTGAATTTCGTAAAATATATTTAACCTAAAACTCTCAAACAGAAACTGGCTTTAGAGTTGTTATTTGTAATATTGATCCTTTTTTTATCACATCAGCACAGAGCTATTTCAACAAAAGATTGTAGTGCCAAATAATAAAAATGTATTCATCAATCCTTTGTATACTATTTTATATGATAGAAAATACCCCACAAAAAAGGTACTCATCTTCTGGACCACAATATATGTTCCACCCTGATGGGTACAAAGGAGATGCATCACTACTGATAAATCATTACATTATCTAGAACTATGAATATTCATGTGATATATCACGCTATACTTTAACCTAAAGTGAATATGCATATACACAAACATGAACTTTAAATGAGAGATAACGTAATAAAGGTGTGACCCCTATTAAATGCCTACATACCACAATAATTTGCATTTGGTCTACTCACGAGACAACACAAGAAACACAGTCTAATATCTATTGGAAAATATCAAAAGAATATAGGGGTTCACAAGGGTTGGTGAAGGGGAACTCTGGGAGCATTTTCAATTCTTAACCCTTTTTTAATGTTTTATTACATTAACTAAGGAAGAATATGTGGTGTAGTGACTAAGTCAACATGGGAATCTGGTTTTGGATCTAGCTTGGCAGTTGACCTAAACTTGTGCAGTGCTGTGCAAATCACTTAGGCCCTCATTACGACTTTGGCAGTCTTTTCAACAGACCGCCGAAGTTGCAGGCGCCAGAAGACCACCAGTGTTGGCATTATGAAGACCGACAAATTACGACTTCATTTCGATTTCCGCTAGTTTATAGGTGGAAATCTGACACTGTCAGCCTGGCCGACAACGGTAGAGAGGCGTTTTCCACCGCCAGTACCACCACGCTAAAGGACTCTGCCCACCGTATTATGTAATATGGCGCAGCGGTTTCCTGAATGACGGTGTGGTGCCGCCAGTGAACAACACCAAGACCCATCCCCTCCCAGCCAACCACCTCGCCGAGACAGGAAGGTGGCCTGTCAGAAAGTGGGGTGGGGGGCTGGGGTGTTGTGTGTGGTGGGTGCGTGTATGTGTAGTGGTATGGGTGTGCGTGTGTACTTGTGTGTGTGTGTGTATGTGTGCGTGGAGGGTGTGTGTGTCTAAATGGAAGTGGAGGGGAGTGTCAGGTACGAGTGAGTAGGTGTATATATTGGGATGCGTGCAAGTAGGGGTGTTTGTGTGGGTGCGTGAGAGCGAGTCAGGGTGTATGTCAGGGCGTGTGCTGGTGAGTAAAAGTGTATGTCAGGGAGTGTGTTGGTGAGTGGGGGTGTATGACAGGGCGTGTGTTGGTGAGTAGGGGTGTATGTCAGGGAGTATAGTGGTGACTGGGGGGTATGTCAGGGATTGTATTGGTGAGTGGGGGTGTAATGACATTAAGTATATTTGACCACTGACTTTGTGTTTCACCACTGTGCATATTAGTTGTTCAATGTTCACCATTAGCACATTACATTTTGTATTCGGTTTAGCTGCCTATTGGCTTTAACGTGGCATTAGACATTACATTCTGTATTCAGTTTAGCTGCCTATTGGCCTTAACGTGGCATTAGACATTTTGTATTCAGTTTAGATGCCTATTGGCTTTATCGTGGCGTTAGACATTCCAGTTGAGACATTGCAGATGAGCTGTGTTTTTCCACATGGTAAACCAAGCTTGTGTTTTTCTCTCACCGAACACTAGCATGATAAGGAAGCGCATATTTTGTGTTTTTCTCTAGTGCAGCCTTGGGAAAGACAGCCTTGAAAACTTGTCCAACTTTCAACGCTTGTTTCTTCCAACTCTGACCTACAGTAGCCAGCATGTTTTGAATATTAGAGAGAAGGGCCTTTGAGCAGGCTTTTTCAGTATTCAATCTATGAAAGGTGTCCCTGGGCAGCAGCGAGGTGAATTTTCCGAGACTTCAGTCAGGAGCGGACGTCAGCTGCCTGACCTGTCCCGTAAAGGTGGAAAATCTGTTTCTAGCAGCTGAACAGGAGTCATCAACTTGCAGGCATGAGAAAGATGACGAGCAGTGATAGGCCCTACAGTGATGAATTTTGACTTTTATTCTTTGCTTTGACAGTTATGCTATAATATAATCACATATATTTGCTGTGTATATTGCAATTGAGAATCACTTTGATATATTTTCCTTTCATTGCTGTGACTATTTTTAAACGTGTGCCTCCAACCTACTAATCTCTTCTCTCAGGAACCTCATGGTGAAGTAATAATAAATGTCTTCTTTAAACTAAGAAGTGCATTCCAGAGATTGTTTTCAGCTCGGTCATTAGTGAAAGCAAAACATTTTGGCGTAGTCAATTTCAGGATTTGAAGGGGAAAAAATGTTTAACAAGTTAAAGGAGTGATTGTTTCACGTTGTGCCCTAAATTGTCCTGCATTGCATGGTTCTGTTATTCTGAAGTGTAAAGCAAAACAGTTTGGCGTAGTTGATTGCAGGATTTGAAGGGGAAAAAATGTTTAACAAGTTAAAGGAGTGATTGTTTCACGTTGTGCCCTAAATTGTCCTGAAGTGCATAGTTCTATTATTCTGAAGTGAAAGCAAAACAGGGGGTGCGTGCATGGGTGTGTTGATTAGTCGGGGTGCGTGTATGAAGATGTGTTGATGAGTGGAGGTGCGTGTCTGTGTGTGAGAGAGTGGGGTGTCTGGATGTATGTGTGCGGTTGGGGAGGTGTCTGCAGGTGTTGGATGGGTGGGGGGTGTTTGCAGGTGTGTGGACGTGTGGGGGTGCGTGTGCCGGCAACATGAATGTAGATTCCTGTCGCTGGGTGCATTACCGCCAGAGTTTTCATGGCGGGGTGACTGCCGCGGAAACCCTGGTGGTTTGCCGAGTTGCAACACCGCCGGTGGTCTTACGGTTGCCACCGGGCCGGAGGTGCTCACCTCCACCCCTGCAGTCTGACCGCCCTAGTGGTACTGGTGGAGTTGTGGGTTTGGCTTCTGCCAAACTGCCAGAATTGTAATGTGGTGGTCTTTACCGCCGGGTCCACGGGGGTAAGACAGCCACCACGAGTGTGGTGGTCTTCAGACCACCATACCCGTAATGAGGGCCTTAATCTCTAATGATGCCTTAATTGTATGTAACTTTGTGTAATTCAAAGATTTAGGCCCTCACTTGATGTATGC
Source organism: Pleurodeles waltl (assembly GCF_031143425.1). Taxonomy (NCBI): domain Eukaryota; kingdom Metazoa; phylum Chordata; class Amphibia; order Caudata; family Salamandridae; genus Pleurodeles; species Pleurodeles waltl. Next base: position 405,494,147 of record NC_090437.1, on the reverse strand, counting down.
AATCTTGCTTTGTATTCCATTGCTTCTCATAATATACAACACTCTGTTCTTCCCCACCTAATAAAGTGCTATAATAACATAAACACCTATGGTTTTACATTGTGAAGTTATCCTGCTTACTCCGCTCTGTGAATGTTCCTCCCATTTGCGCTCTTTGTGAACCCCCCTCATTTTGTGACATTCGTATATAAGTCTCATAAAAGTTACTTTATCCCAGTAAATGTGATGTCTGCCTGAGCACTTTCTTGTATTTATTGGGAAATCCCCCATTCACATTGTCTAGTTCCATGGAAGTGTTTGTTTATTAGATGCTCTTGGTAAAAGAAGACATCTTTCCAATAAGGCTTCAGGGCTTTCTTTACTGTGTGTCAGACATGCACAACATGCACAAGACTTGCTCGGTACCAACCATCTTGCAGACATCTGAAGCTCGTAGGTGTTGTGAATACTCTCGAAGATCCAGCAGTGCTTAATGTCTGTGTGCAAGTTACAGGCAAAGCCAATAGATTTAGCTATAATGTGCTCAAGCATGAAAATACAGACATGCACAAATGCTGTTTTCATGAATTTGCACACTAAACTGACATATTGGCATGTGTGCTCTCACACAGGCTCTTAGGATGAGTTCACGTACATTGCGTGACATGGTAGCCCCAAAACTGTTGCTTGAAGTACTCGCCCCACCGCCTCCACCGAAGTTCGGGTCTAGTAGTGCCCCTGTATTTATCCATATCACTTGTTTCACCAGGACTGCATGGCTTTGTGACACAGCTGTACAGTTGAATATTTTATTAATGCCACAAGTGAATAGGAACACATAGAGAAAGTTATTGGTATATTTTTTCAAGTTTATTCTACAGTTAGTTAAAACTATTGCAGTATTTAATAAAAACAATAGTTAAAAATAAAATTAAAAGAAGTTCACAAATACCAGCAATATAAACGTGGAACTAAGTGCAAAGTGCACACCAATAGCTAAAAACCAAATACAGTGCATATCAATTTGAGATAGCCCCACAGCTCTTTAAAACAAAGCCGGCTAGACCAGTGTTGCCGGTGGATTGCGTGTCCCTGTATTTATTAATGCAGACAAAATGTAACTTGTACAGACAGCATTAACTTCACAAACCCTCTAAAAGCTTTTCATCATTGCAGCTAAGGCAGCTTTCAACAGGTTCCCTGCAAGTTCTCACTTTTAATCGTAGAAAAACAGATTTCGAGAATAGTTTGTGTTTATTTTCTATGGCTGGGAAGACACGGAGACAGAGACAGACTTTTCGATTTAGTGTTTCCCAAAATAGATAAAGTATGGTCTGTTACACGTTTCCATCTTTTTTTCATCTACACTGCCATCGAACAGGCCAAAATCTCAATCCAACATAGTCTATTTGACAAGATTTTCTCATTAAAAATGCCAGGTATGATTGTGGCCCTGTTTTTGCATATGAATTTCCCACGCAGTTTGACATTCGATGGCTGCTAAATGTTAAACGACCTTTATCAAAAGATAAACGCTTCACCTTCCTTTTAAAGATGATCTTAAATTAATTATGCAACAAGCCTAAATTTCAAACTAGGGCATGCCCAAATTATGTATACGCCTTGTAAGAATTCGGCTCCAGTTCAGTTGATTCTTATTTGAGGCATTCAGGTATACCACAAAATTGCTTTTAAAGTTTTAAAGAGCCTTATTTGGTGTATGTATTCCTATGCTAGCATCTCAATAGTTCTGCTACACAGGTCTAAACTTCATTTAACAAGGTGAATTCTGATCGAATCTGTATTTGGGTTTCTGATGTAGTAAGATGAAACAAATGCCTACATAGCTTAAGTTGTCCAGCGTTCAGCAAGGCAGGGGGCGAGGGAGGGTAGGCTGCATGGAAAAGTCTTGTTCCCACACTGTGGAGTAGATTGGAATTCTATGTCAGGACCGGGGGCTCAGATTATGCTTCTCTTTCTATGCTTTGTTATAAACAGCAGCCAATAGGAGAAGATGTTATTAAACCAAAACATATCCCAGAGTTCCAAGATCTAACGTCATAACCATAGAGTATACAGTATGTAAACATCCGAGGCCAATGAACTTCCTCTTTCTTTGCTGCTTCCGCAGCCAGTTAAGTGCCTCTGCGTGTTCTAATACTTTGCTTCATTTTGTGCGTGTTTGAAATGTGTGATCTTTAACACGTGCACTAGCGTTGCCGCGCTGTGTTTATTTTTAACATTGTGGAGCGGGAGCTTTTACGAGGTGTTGCCCATAAATTTCTTTTCAGTCCTTCGGGACTTGGCTGGCAGACTTGTAGGCACGTGCACACTCGCGTTCACTTGCTTTTGCTGCCGCCCATTTCGAAATCCTTGTCTGAGGATCGGAACGGTGCAGCTTCATGGAGCGAGTTAAAGTAAAGTGATTCCCAGCATTTCCCTTCAGTGTTCTGCCTACACTGGGCCATTATAATACAAACTTGGCTCCCTTACGCCCTGAGACCTGGTGATTGGCCCAGGGTTGGAAAATAAGCATAGGATTTGCCTAGAGTGCTGCGGGCTGCTCCCTCCACGCTTTACATTCAAATTTATTAGCCTGCTGGGGTTTTTGCACTCCCCCTGACTGTAGTCTCTGGCTACACCTAAATGTACACGCCTTGTGACGTGTTTACTATCATTACTATGGCTCACTCTTACTCCTACGAGGAGGAGGAATATTTTGGGGGTGAATCCCCATCTTTTGAGGAAAACCTTGTGGGTGCCTTGGATAACAGTGTCCAGCTCTCAGTAAATAAGGCGTTAGCGAAGGCTCTTGGCCCTCACACGCACCACTTTGAGAGCTTTGCACGTCATAAGGGATGGCTTCCTCCCATTACGCCTTCCAAGGACACACAAGCAAGCCAACCATCTACATCTAAGGGTAAAGCGAAGGCCAAGAAATGGGCTCATTTAGAAATCTTTGACAAGCTGTCTGCTTCCATTCAAAAAGAGCATGGATATAGCTCCTCTCAACAGCATGACGCTTATGGGACAGATCAGTCTTCTGGCCATTCTTCCTCCAAGCACTCGTCTGATTCTGATTCGAAGGCAGAGCCCAGTGACCGCACCGGCCCAAGCAAACGCAGAAAGACAGAAAGATCTAATAGTCCAGCTACTAAGACCCCTCGAGTGTTGACCTTTAATCCGGAGGATATTATCCACCCTCGCTTCTCAAGCTGGACTCCCCCTCAAGAAGTAGCTTTGTACCTCCAAGACCACATAAGGGCAGGATTCGACAAAGATGTAAGAGCAAGGTTACGGGCAGAATGCCCTAGACCAGACCTGGAAGGTAAGGTCACGGACACCCCAGACATTGACCCCACAATGGTCACGTTTATGAAAAAATGGGCCAAGGACCCCAAGAAGGGCCTTGACCATGCATGGAGGTCCTGTCAAGAAAAGCTACTTGATCTTTCTGGACCCTTAGCTAAAATACTAGAAATGGCATTTGTAGCAAAAGAATCTGTCTCCCCTATTGATCCGGACATTCTGGTGGGTTGGGCTCAGCGAGCCATTTGCCAACTGGGAAACGCTAACGTGGCAATCTCTACGGAGAGAAGGCACTCCATCTTGATGCGCATTGACCCCAAGCTTAACAAGCTTGTTACCTCTGAAGCAGGTCAAGTAGCCCAGGGTCTTCTTTTTGGAGCCCCTTTCATTAAAGATCTTTCTAAGTTTGCAGCTACCTTCAATTAAATGGACAAAGCCCAGTTATCCCTCGAGAAAGTGTTCAGGGAAACTCTTTTTCGGAGAGCCGGACGTATGCGGGGTCACTTGTCAGGCCGCTCCTATTGTCGAAGTAAGCCTCAGCAAGGCCTACTAGTGCAATGTGTTCGCCCTTCTCTGCACAAAGCCCTTTGACCATATAGGTAGAAGTTGGCACAGAAACTGAAATAAAAGACAAAGTTTATTAAACCTCATGAGGTGGTACCACAGTTCAAACAGCACCCTTCGGTAATGTTTGAAGTAGCACACTGAACTAAGAGAGCATGGTCCTTTTATACCCACGCAGGGGCTAAAAGAAGGTGGTACAATTATAGAAGCAAGACTTATATACATATAAGGTCATATGGAAATGCACAGTCGACAGGTAGGAGGGGCTAACAGTTTTCAAGGACTAGTAGACACATTACTGTTGGTTACTAATTACTAACAGCTGCAGACTTTACTGGGCATGTGCAAAGTGGGAGATGCTAAATATAACTTGTCACTAGACAGATTTTCAAGAGTAGTTAACAGGAAAGTAGGACAGAGCACATGGCGAGTACATGGCAGCATGTGGCAGAGATAATGGCTGCCATGGATACATAATGGATTCCGCGAAATGTTCACAATAGTTGCTAAATACAAGATGTCTTCTGCTAATGCTTAATCTAATCGCTACTAAATTACAACACTATTATCAAGGCCCCAGACGTGATTCCACTGCCCGCGGACGTGTGTATAACAAAGACCAACAGACAGACTCGACATTCTAGCCCTCTCGGCCCCGCGGAGGCAGGGGCCGTAATCGAAAAAAATTCTACAAGGGCCAACAAGCAAACTCCCGGGACTTTACCAACTCAGGTGAGACTCATTCCTCCATCAGAGGTGGTTCTTGGGGGCAGGGTGTAGACTTGCATTTCAGAACGGCAGAAATCAACCAAGGACCCATGGGTGTTAGAAACTGTGCAGGGCTTCAAGTTGGAGTTTTATCAGTCCCCTTTCCAGCACTCCCGCCCCCTTCTTCCTGTTACGACCAAGAGGTCATAAGCTTGGAGGTTCAAGCCCTACTAAAAAAGGGAGCGATCTGCCATGCTGTTCCTCATCCAAGAGGTTTTTTAAGCCCTATCTTTCTGGTAGACAAGAAAGGCGGAGGGTCAAGATTAGTTCTCAATCTCAAAGAATTCAATGCCTGGATAGTCTACAGGCATTTCAAAATGGAGGAAATTCATCTTCTAAGGGATATCCTTCAAGAAGGAGATTGGTTGGTACGCCTGGATTTAAAGGATGCTTATCTGAGCATCCCAATTTTCCCTCCTCATCGTCCCTTCCTTCAATTTTGTTGCCTAGACCAACTTTTTGAATTCCAAGTCCTTCCTTTTGGACTTTCCTCTGCTCCTTGGTGCTTTACCAAGGTGATGAGACCAGTAGTGGAGTCCCTTCGCGCCCGGGGGGGGGGTGCATCTGATCGTTTACCTCGACGATCTAATCCTTATGGCACAGGACCCTCAGTCCTTCAAGACCACTTGGCATGGACAGTTTATCTCCTTCAGAGTCTGGGTTTTTTGATCAATCAACCCAAATCTTGTCTTCTGCCGTCCCAGCAGATAGAGTTCCTGGGTTTTCGGATAGATTCAGAGAAGGCCCAGTTGATTCTTCCACCTCAGAAGGTTTGCAATATAAAGAAGAAATTGCGTCTTCTCTTATCCAAACAGAGGGTGTCTTTGACGAACTTAGCCAGGATGGTGGGACTTTTATCTTCTTCAATTCAGGCAATATTCCCAGTCCCCTTCATTACAGAGCCCTCCAACGTCTCAAGATTTCCCATCTACAGAAGGGTCTGTCCTATGGGGACATGGTTCCGCTTTTAGCGGAAGCTCGTTCAGAAATAGTTTGATGGCTAGATCACATGGAGGCCTGGAACAGGCGTGCAATCTTCGGCACTTCCCCAGATGTGATTCTGGAATTGGATGCCAGCAGATGGGGCTGGGGAGCCCGTTGAGGATCCTTGACCACAGGAACTCGATGGTCGAAGGAGAAACTCCACCTCCACATCAACTGTCTGGAGCTTCTGGTCGGCTCTTTTGCGACCCGGAGTGTATCACCCCTGAAATCAGATTGTTGCATTCTTTTGAGGATGGACAACATTTCGGCAGTCAGGTATGTAAACAAAGTAGGGGGCACGAAATCTCAGACCCTGGCTCGGATAGCCATTGAGTTCTTGCAATTTTGTCTCCATCACTGCATTTCTGTCATTGATAAATACCTACCGGGAGTGAACAATGCAGTTGCAGATTGTAATTCCGGATTCCTTTGGGATGGCAGCGATTGGAAGCTCCTTCCGGAAGTGTTCTTTTACCTGAACAGGAACTGGGGTCCTTTCACGATAGACTTATTTGCATCTAGACTGAATCGCCAGATCCCCCTCTTCTTCAGTTGGAGACCAGATCCAGAAGCAATGGCCACGGATGCCTTTCTTCAGGACTGGTCTCTGCATCAGGGGTATGCTTTTCCCCCGTTCAGCATGATCCCACGAGTCTTGACTCAAGTTCGCCGTCAGGAAACCAAGATTGTTCTAGTAACACCCCTTTGGACAGCTCAAGCCTGGTTCCCTATGACTCTGGAGTTGTTGTGCGATTTTCCCCTTCTGATCCCTCCGAGGGACAATCTCTTGCTGGACCCTCTTGGGATTTCCCATCCGTTAATTGTGTCAGGCAAGTTACGCCTGGTGGCGTGGAGACTTTCTGGCAACAATGGCTCTTGCCAGGCATTTCTGTACAAGCTTCAAACTTCATTCACCAGGCCTGGTCTTCCAACACACATAAACGCTATGCCTCCGCCTGGAAGCGATGGGTTCATTGGTGTGCGGAACGGGATGCAGATCCCTTTAATGCTGATGTCAATCTTGTAGTTAATTTTTTGGCATCTCTTGCTGCGTCAGGCTTAGCCTACAGATCTGTTAATAATTATAGACCTTCTATATCGGTCGGCCACCTCCCAGTCTTGGGTAAACCGGTTGGTGAACAGTTTATGGTTTACAAGTTGATGAGAGGCATCCGTCTGTCTAATCCTCCTTTACCTAGATATTCGTCTCCTTGGGACGTTAATGTGGTTCTTGCCTTTATTTCCTCCTAGCCAGGTAATAGATTACTGTCACGTAAGCAACTTTCGGCTAAACTTACTCTGTTGCTGTGTCTCATTTCCTGCAAAAGGGTGTCTGATGTTAGGGCTCTTGGCTTGGCAGGAAGGAGTTTTCCCCTGATGGGGTGTCTTTTTCTATTTCCAGACGCACTAAGACAGGCACTAGGTCTGTGTCTTATCCAGCTTTTCCCCATAATTCCAAACTGTGTGTTGTTCAATGTTTAAAAGATTATGAAGCAGGCCACGGACGAATTCAGGAGAGATCCTGGGGGTCAATTATTAATTTCTCTTCAGAAACCTATTAATCCAGTCTCATCGGCTACTTTGGCCAGATGGACTAGATGGCTTCTTTCTGAAGCAGGAATTGATGTTTCCATTTTCGCAGCACATTCAGTTCGCGGTGCTATGGCCTCAAAATCATTTAATTTGGGAGTAAGGTTAGAGGATATTATGAAGGCAGCGGACTGGTCCTCGAAATCCACATTTAAGTCCTTTTATTATAAACCTATTTTAGACATTGCATTGACAGTGGTAAATCAGCTTTGAACTAGCATTTTCTGAACCTCTGGTCCTGACATAGAATAAAAACAATTTGAGCTTTCGCGTCAAGAAATGTCAATACTATTAAGGACACGGAGGCGAGGATTATCCCTCCCTATGTTTACCAATAAGACAGCATCTTATGAGTTAAGTATCTTGTTTTATTTATTGTCTTATGGTATTACCCACCCAGTGATGTGGCATATATTAAACATGTTTACTGATTCCAGATTTTTCTGGCCATACGGTATGATTGTTTTTTCTACTCCCCTTTTTTCTAGGGTTTGACCAGAAATGATGTCTGCTACAATTCGATGAATTCTTGGAGGTCCTTCCGTCTTGGAATTCTGTTCTCATTGGATGTTGGATTCAAGTTAATCTGCGGGTTCGCTTTTGATAGACTTTCACTGACTTTTACTGACTGAGATTTTCAAAGAAAGAGGAAGTTAATTGGCTTTGGATGTTTATATACTCTATGGTTATGACATTAGATCTTGGAACTCTAGGATATGTTTTGGTTTAATAACATATTCTCCTATTGGCTGCTGTTTATAATAAAGCATAGAAAGAGAAGCATAATCCTCGCCTCCGTGTCCTTAATAGAATTGAAAATTCTTGATGCGAAAGCTCGAAAAATGTTTATTTTGCCCTCACAACTTCCAGTAAAGGGCTTGAGGAAGAGGCAGTTAATTCTGTCAATAACCCGGAACTTATGGCTACAAACGATAGTGAATTAGATTTCAAAGTAGTTTGATATGTTGATAAGCAGTTCTCTTGGGCATTTACATTCCAATGTATTTGTATGTTGTGGACCTAGCAATGGGGTGTGTGTTAAAGGACCACTTTCCATTTTTATTGCACTTTTAGGGGCTGTTACTTATTTGTTTTAGAGATGTTTACAAGAAATGTGACTTGCAATAGGCTTCCAGGGCTGTAAGCAGACATTGAAGGGCGACACATATCCCATCTAGCACAACAATGTCATCAGCATATCCTATGAGAGGTACGGACCTCCCACCCAGTTTTGTGTGGCATGATCTGTCATTCCTAAGAGCTATTCTGAGGTGTGCCCTTAATTAATGCCATTATGTGTTTTGTTTTTTTAGTTGAGGATAAAATTACCTTGTCATTTTATCAAAGGCTATTTGAAAATCTATGATGCAGGCATATAAGGGAGTACTACTAGAGAAAGCATAGGAGTCAATCAGCATGGTTAAAGCTACTATGTCGTAAATGGTTTGTCCCTCGTTGTGGAAAGCAGTAGTTTTTTGTTTACCTACTCTGTAAGGTCACTTAATTGAAGTAACACATAGGCTTTCACATCTGTGCCGATCAGGGCAATCATTCTATATTTTTGGGTCTGTTTTACAGCCCTATTTATGTAGAGGGTGTAAGAGTGCACCCATCCACAAGAATCTAAATAGAGATTATTTTTTTTGAAAGTCATCTTAACAGACGTGTTGGCTATACAAATATGCAAGGTTTGACTGTGACAGAAAACAGGACATTGAATCAAAATAAAAGTGTTCTGCATTTGTGAATTAGAAAGCTATAGAAGTGGCCCAAGTTTGTAAACTGGGGCAGATTTGATCTTTGTTAGACATGCTGTATAAATGTTTTGCAAGGTACAGAAGAGTGCATGGGTTGAGCCTGCTGCAGTCAATGTTTGTTTTAATATTTCTTGGAAATTAACATGAACAAAGCCCCAATAGACCATGAAACAGGCCCCAAAACAGCCAAAAAATGACCCACACACTGACTTGTCAGACCAGCCCATTTGGGCACTGCCTTGTTACCCTACAGGCCATCCAACACTGAATACATGGTTTGGATTTAGGCTGAGTTCAAAACGGGCGGTATCTATAATGAATGATGTTGCAAAGCTTTTTTTGTTTTACCAAACTGTGCCCATACTTTTTGTTCAAAAAAATCAACCACCCCGGAATGGTTAATGTGACTTTGAGTTGCCTCAGGCTGAAAAAGAAGGAGGGGATCTCCTGAACTGTGAAGTGAAAGGAAGGACAGACTGCTAAAGAAGCAAGCTTTCTCTCTCTTCAGTGTGCCTGCTACCTAAAAAAAATCACATTTGTGTAATAGGTTATTTAGCAAATCGAAATGCTGCTTGGTAGTCAGTATACGCTTTAATTGACAGAACCATTTAAAGCGTCCTGGTGTCAAACAGTTACTCTTTTTGAGAGGTGCAATAAAGATATTAAGAGCCCTGCATTGTGACCTTTTAATGGAAACCTATTAAAAGGTTTGCAACTATGTACAGCCTGGTTATTACTAAAAATATAACTTTTGAAAGCTCTTAAGCACTTAGGCCCTCATTATGACTTCTGCTGTCTTTTTCTCAGACCGCTGAAGTCATGCCCACCACATGTTGGAGGTCTTCTGACAGCCATATTATGGCTGCTGGCTGCTCTATGCCACTATTTAGTGTGGAAGTCGGCAGCAGCCATGCTGGTGGTCGGCGGTCTAGTGGAGCTTGCTCCGTCGCTACCGCCACGTCACCACAACACCGCCGGCCGCATTACTACATTGTAGACAGCATGGTGGTGTTGTGTTGGCATGGTGCTGGCGGCGGAGCAAGCTCCATGGACCCCGTTCCCTCCTGGAGGACCACTGCAACCACCAGGTAAGGTGATCGACCGACGGGGGGGGGGGTGTTGAGTGTTTGAATGGTGGGGTGGGGGTGGGGGGTGTTGTGTGTGTGTGTGTGTTTTTTGTGTGTGTGTGCAAGTGCCCGTGTGACTGTATGGATGCGGGGTGAGGGAAGTGTTGTGGCCATGTGTGCATGTGTGTGTGAATGAGTGAGCGTGGATGTGTGCGTGCATGTATGTATGTGTGGTGTGTGTGTGCATGTTTGCAAGTGTGGTGTGTGTGTGTGCGTGGATGGGGGCGGGGGCGGGGGTACAGAACGGGGATCAGGGTGGGAGGCTTCTGATGGGGTCAGGGTGGGAGGGGGCACCTACATAGAGGGGTGTTGGGGAGTCTTGTAGTGGCAACAGGAATGAGTGTTCCTGTCACCAGTATCCTTACCGCCACGGAATCCCTGACGGTAAGGATCTCAAAATACAGCGGCGGTGTTAGGTGGACCACCCGGTCGAAGGTGGTCTACCTTCGGCCAGGCAGTCCTACCTCCCTGGCGGTATAGGTGGTGAACTGGCTGTAATGCAGCCAGTTCACTGCCGTTGTCATAATGTGGCGGTCCTGCACCGCCACGCTGTCGGCGGTCTGGCCACCACCGCCGGCGTGGCAGTGCAAGACTGCCAGGGTCTTAATAAATGACTGCACATAAACGTGGCTTTGCATTCAATGCTTGCACAGAGACATGTATTTAGTTTAAACTGCTGACAAACGCATACTTTTAACTTTTTTCCCCCCATTCCTTTCCTCTTTCTTAGCTCTGACCTATGTCATGGCCAAAAGTGTATATCTTTTTATGAGGCAAATGTCTTATTGCAACAGACGGAATAGAGAGAGCGTTTAGTCTTAGCTTCTTACCAATTTGACTCATGGAAAAATTTCTGCAATGTTAAATTAATCTTAAAAGTTGTTTCTTTATGAACAGGCTCTGTCACTGAATGTGTATGAGAGTGGGAGTGATTTCATTGTGGAATGTATTGTACTTGCCTTGACTTGTTTTTGTCTTATAGAGCATAAAGATGGGAGAGAATAGTAGAATATTGATAATATTGCAGCGAATAGTTAAATGTACCTTGTGTTTAGAATGTTTTTTTGTTAAACTTACAAAATCGATGGAAGCTTTCCTGTTCCCATGAAGACATTAGCAACTTATTGGTTGAAATCAAAAGTTATTTCCACAAGACTCGCAACTTGTTTTATTAGTGTATAAATGCTTGTTCACAGGCTAGACTAGATTTAGATGGTAGCCACTCTCTATCTCTGAGTTTCTTGAGAGCATGTTACTCAGATACTGTTTGACTTGACTCTTTGCTGATGCAGCTTGGATTTGCTCTGAGAGCTACTTAATTCTGTTCTGATTTATGCTGTTAGGAGTTTACAGAGATTCGTGAACCTCTCTTTAGGGTTTCACTTCTTGAGGCAGTAACTCTTTATGGGTTCTGGTGATGCTTTCTTTATACATTAAATCAGCTTACAATAGTGATTAGAGTTTATGGAACGGGCTTCATGCATTGTTCTGTACTTGCATTGAGACTTGACGAATTGCTAATGGAAGAACTTAATTTATACCAAAAGATTTAATAAAAACATTATTTGCTTAATGAAACCCTCATTTTTGACTCCTACAAATGAAATGTTTTAATTGATATACTGTTGATTTGCAGTTCCTTGTTGAAGGTACTTACACGACCCCCACCCTTCAAGGCTATCCCCTCTGGGGCTCAGTGTAGGGCGGTGACTTCATACCTCTTATTGAATCTAAAGTGAAATGACTGCGTTTCTCAATACGTCCCAGGAGCGCATTAAATAAGTATTGGACCTCTCGCAAGCATTATCTTTTAAATATAAAAAGCAAAATGTAACCATGGACCAGCTCTCAAGGCTAGACTTCTTGGTCAGGGCCAGACTCGCCTTTTAGTCCACTGGGGGTTTGCCCAATGGGCTGGGTGGACAGGAGGCCGGGTTTCGAAGCTCAAGGCCGCTCCTGGAGCCTCTATCACTTCCCTAGCTGCCCAATGTTAACTGCAGCAGGCCTAAGGATGGATGTGTTAACGCGTCCCTTTATGATAATTTATTACACATCAGTACTCGTTTTAGGCCAATGAATCTTTTGACCCAGTTGAGAGACACCTTAGGATGAGATAGCTAATCAATATGTCAATCAACACGTCTATGATGTCATCAATATTTATCACAACAATACATTTCACTTTAGTCAAAGTCATTAATCAATTCAAAACACTACCATGACTTTGCAGTCATGAATAACCACACCAGTTTCGTAGAATTTTATGAAGTTTTATTCCCTATTGATTACAATTCTAGAAGCAAATACGTCAATCTTAAAACCAAGAAACATAATAGCATAGTCACAATATGGCAACTTTGATAAGATTTTATTAAAGCGAGAATCACAAACATCAAAACATAACACGGCGTGAACACAGATCAATTAAGCAGCGTATTAATAACGCGTCAGTTCAACAAAACATAGATTCGGTCGTTTGTCTATTTGCGTCAGTTTTAGTGAACACCTGTCCTAACCACTGATTAGCGTTAGCATGTTGGGCTTCATGAAAAACGATTTAGAACACCAATTTGGAAAACATCTAACTATGGACTCTGTCAAAAGTAAGCAGTTGGTACCTAGAAAGGAAAAGCAAACAGACAAATTACAAATGCATTGTCATAATTACCCTCCAAAGATTAGGACAGCACACGCGTTCAGTCTTCGTCTTCAGGACATCAGCCAAATCGCCATCTGTCAGAACTCAGCTCGGGGGCAAAAAGGGCACTTCCCTCATAAGGAGGTAAAGTGTAAATGGGCAATCTAAGGACAAGGATGGTTTAAGTAAAACCAAGTAAGTCACCAAACAGAGTGACAAAGTGTCTGGATAAAATCAATAGCATTCCCTACCTAATTCTAAATGGCACCCCGTGTCATGGGTTTTTATCCCTTTTTTGTGGTACATTCCCCAAAAATCTTATTGGACATTTGTTATACCCCACTATGTTTAACCTATCAGAAAACACATTAGGTCACCTACTCTTTCACCCCATATTGATTTACAAGTCTCTGATTGGTCCTCTTATTCGATGTCTTCAGAGGTCGCACATCCGGTATGATTTCATCTTTCTGTAATTCTTTGCACATCTTTTGGTCAGTAGCTCCATTGTCTTCACCGGTTTGAATGACCTTGTGCATTACATTAATCTACACTGTTTCATTTTGTTTTAACATTATTCTACAAGCAGTGAAAAATTCATGGGAACGGATCTAGCATGGTTACATTTGTCTTCTAGTTTGAAGAAAAAATAAAGGTCATGTCCTCTTGTGAGTCAGCACACTGCAAGATAGGAAAAATACATTTAATATGAGAGCCAAGCATCTAAGCTTCGGCTCATGCTAACTTAAGGCCTATAAAGGATTTCAGCACAAATTCAATAACACAATTATTGCTAGTTAGCATAAACTTATTCAATGTTTTGATACATAACATTTTGATCATCATTATTAGTCTACGTATACATTGGCGGCCACTCCCCGTGGTTACATTTCAGGTGCACGTTTAAGCAGGATTACTATTACAGTTTCTATGTGACATTATCACACATTAATTCATAAACATTTATGTTAATATAGATTATATAAGCTACACTCTCTCAGATGCTTCAAGAGAGAGGGAGACATAGAGAATATGGAGTGAGAAGAGATGGGGAGCGATATTTAGCATTACCAAACCTTGATTTTAAGGAAATTCGACCACTGGAGGTAGGTGTCCCGTTAAGTTGCGCTTAAATTGGAACAATTTTAACCGTTAGTCAGCTAAAAACAACAAAGTGTTTAGCTACAAAAAACATCTACTTTTTTTCTAAATTCGGGAACGCTGACAGGTACGCAGTTTACAACTGTGACTCCTTTATTGCATTGGAAAGAGAAACATTTACGTTTTGAACAGCGCGGGTCAGACATTTTCTTGAACTTCCTATATATTTCAACAGGTTTTTGTTTCAGTTCTATTGACAGCTAACAGGTGGCACTGGAGAAACCCGTGTAAGACGTCACTTCCAGAAACAAAGGTACGCGTAATAGAGACAAGGGTGAAAATCATGGGAATAGAAAGCGGACTGACCGCTTCCCGTGTCACAGTATGAAAAGTAAATAACAATGATAGTTCGGAACGAGTAGCATTGAGGCAAACAAGTGCTACAGTTTGGGTTGCTGATGGCTCTGGGAGCTTGTAATAGCTGTACTACAATTTCATCTGAATTTACGCTGCTATTCGTTCTCCTGCCTTGACACTGCGCCTCAATGCCACCCCCAGCCAGCTGCTACATGAAAAGTTGTAGAGGCCCTCTAATCGCTCTATAGTGAAGGCGAACCGGTGCTGGCTAGAAGTCAACGGGTGCAGTCCACTTGTTCGCATCCGTTCACAGAGCGGACATTTTGGAGTGAAGTCAGCGTAAAAAAAACGGGTTCGAGAAGTTCAAACACACCAAATTTTACTGTATTTTTAGTAGAACAAACACGACTTTACAACTGTACCGCGACAGTTTGGGTCGATTTTGTGAAACAAATTGTACTTTCAAATAATTCATATTAACTGAAAAATAATAAAAATACGTTTTGAAATATTTCTACCTCGGGTTACTTTGGGTTGATTTTCCTTTATGCGCTGTCATTTCTTAAGAGCCTTCCTGGCACTAAGATTCCCAAAACAGTCTTAAGATGGCCGTCGGGTGTGCGGGGGCGGGGTCTGTATCGCCCCGGTGTCTGGTCTCACAGGCCCCGCCCCCGTGGCTGCCGCTGGACTGCATGGAATGCAGGAGATGGCGGCGGCGCAGCGGGCCACAGGCTGCCGGAGCGGCGTCGGAAGCGCTAACCAGAGAGCTACTGGAGAGGAGGTGCAACTGGAGCCCATAGCCGACTCCTAACGCGGAGGAAAGGCCCGCACCGTGCGAGAGGTGGCGGCAAGGGACTATAGCGCTGGACTGGGGGACTGGGACCGGCAGCCCGGAGAGGCGACATGTACTTCTTGAGCGGGTGGCCCAAGCGGCTGCTGTGCCCGCTTAGGAGCGTGGAGCAGCCCTTCCAGCTGCAGCCCGACCCGCAGCGCGCGCTCTTCGCCGTGATATCCAGCAGCCAGCTGAGCGTCTGGAGCAGCCGGGTGAGTGGACATACCTGGGGATGTGGGGTACTCTCTCTAGCCCTCTAATGACATTTGTAGAATTTCTCTATCGTTGTCATCCTGTTCAACGCGGTGTTTCTTTCAAGGTCGATCACCTTTGTGATGCTTCTTGAACCTTATTGCAGTATGCAATGGTTACAATGTAGAACATCGGGAAATAATTGGTGGGTGGTTGCTGGAATTGTTGTTCACATTCTATGGAGTGCATGTGGCAGTGTGTATAGAAGCAGGGGTATCAGTATGTATTATATGCAGGCGTAGCAGCCAGGGGATTTAGTAGGAAAATGTGGGTGCTGTAAGCAGACGCTTTTATGGGTACCAGGCTTCTTGTCATCTTTGCCAGTGACTGGCTATTTGTGTTTGCTATTTTACGCACATTTGAAACACTTTTATACTCCCTTCAGTACCTGCTGAGACTTGAACAGAATAGTTCACACCGAGGTGATCGAAATCTGCCAAAATAGGCGGACTTGTCCTCGGTTGGAAACTATGGCCAGTTTCACTTGTTTGGTATGAGCTATCTCTGAAGTGAACTCTCGTGTCAACTTACAACAGATGTCCTCCGTGCGTGCTAGTGTTACAAAAACAAACACGTCTGTCAACCACACAGACGAGCTGTTTGCTATGTCGCTTTTTATTTTACTCGTTCTTTACATAACTGCGTTGGATTTTCGTCAATTTGCTGTTGAAGCAACCAACAACCGAGACGTGGAGCAGGGTCAGGTGTTTTTTTGAAATAAATTACTTAGAATAGCTCGCCACTTTTAGCCTACGCAAGTTTTACACAGTTTCAGTTTTATTGGTGATGCATGATTACTTAAAACCATTGCAAAAGGTAAAAGAAAAATACAAGGCAAAGAGTACCAAGATAAAAATGATACAGGCGCCGGTTAGATGCATTATACCTCTTACAAAAAGAGGTATGATAAATACATTAAAGACGTTAAAGGGCATACAAGAGTTATCGTAACTGCGTAACCAGCTGCTGTCGCGTAAAGTGACATCGGTGAATACAAGCTGGTTCGAAGGGGCGTAGGTCGCCTCTGTTATAAGTTTTTGAGTGCAGTTAAGAGCCTTAGGTCCTGTGGGTCGCATGAAGACGAAAGCAGTGAGTTCGCTGGCATATTTTGCACATCTTGACAGGGATCTTAAATCTGTTTGTGCAAAACCTATTGCAGAAGCCTCCTTGCTAGTGCAGACCCCCTTCTGTAAAAATAACGACTTCAGCGATGACCGCCTAGCAGCCTCTAGAGTGGAGCAGCAACACAGTAGGTGGAGCCAGGATTCCTTGCTGAAGTCACAGAGCCTACAAGCCCCCCTTTCCCCCTGCTGGGACCAGGCTGGATTGAAGTCTGCCACGGGTAGAGCTAGCAGGCGTAAACACATTATGTTTTTACTTGTGTGGGGATTAATGGCCTCAAGGAGACAGGGCTGAGGCCTTCTCATCAGGTATGATGAATTCAGGGGGGATAGAATGTATGTTGCCCGCAGTGATGCAATGTCTTGCTGAAATGTTATGAGACGCACCTGTTTGTTAATTACCCAGTACCATGATGCCAAATCCACACGAGTCAAGTGCCAGGGCTGCTGTTTCTATTTGAAAAAATTGGATTGCTTCTGCACTTGACTCTGCTGAGGGGACCCAGGTCTTCCAAAGATGCCTTTCAGGCAAGCTTTCAAAGAGTTTGCTGGAGCTCTTAATGTGCGTATGTAATGTTTCAGAATCTCCGAAGCACAGGCTAGTTGTTGACTTGTCAGTCCAAATTCCAGATGGACTCTGGATATTCTCAGATGTCTGCGTTCTTGAAACACCTTTTTAACTCGAGCGTGCAAGCGCTCTGACTTGTTGTAATCTATCTGTGGGCTTTTAGCTGCGCCCACTGCATGCCCATCACTATCACTCGTTCATGGGCCTTTCAAAAATCCTTTATTACTAGTAAATGATTTACGTTCGTCCCTCCTTGGGCAGTATTGGTACCGCCTTGGCCGTCGACCCTGTTACATGGATAATTGAACGTTTGTCGATATATTTTAATGCGAGCAAACTTCCTTTTTTCTTTGTCTCTCTCCTCATGGGGGATGAGGCACTTTGAATTAGCTCGCTTATGTCAACCGTTTTACTTTTCATTTTCAATTTATGTGGCATGAAAAGTCTAGTTAGGAATTTACGACGCTAATAGCTCTAACTCGAGCAAACACGAGACCCATTGCATTGCTAAATGCTTGTTGTATCCTAGAGTCTGCAGATGGTACAATGTGGTAGGGCAGAACTCCGGGAATGTCTGGTGCCCGTAATGGAGCACTGGTAAAAGTCAGGCCTTTATAACTTTCAGTATAGGGGCCGCAGAGGAGCTTTTTAATTTCTTGTTAAGATTTACAAGCAATTGGGCATGGAACAGGTACGTTAACTGATTCGCTCCCGGAGCACCACAACCCTCTTGCATAACAGTTGAAATTGTCATTGCTTATCGGCTGTATCAGTCTGCATAATTGTAAATAAGCTAAAACTTTGTAGACTGGACTAAAGGATCCTAAATTGGCCTTTGATTTCTTTGCAACTATACTAGAATTTGGGCTCCGGTTACATTGTTTTTTCTTTATAGTTGTCAGAAGTCTACACATTTTGCAGTTCTTCAATTTGTTTACAGTTTGTAGTTTAGCATCGCTGAAGCCCAGTGTTTTGAAAGTGTCTCATGGTTTTCACACGCCAAAGCCTTTGGCCTAGTACTAGTCGCTCATGCCATTGTATGATGTTGTGAGTACACAGACCTTTACTCTTATACCTAAATGTAAAGGATCAACTTGTGGCTTTTTAATTTGATGCTGAATCCTGCTTTGACAAACCAAGTAACGCATCTTGTTTTAATGAGTTACTTTATGATCTCCTAAGCAATCCCCCCGGACGAGTTTTTAACACGGGGCACATATTAATGTTCCTGTTTACACTGGATTGTTAAAAGGCACGTTGTTGCTTAGATTTCTGAAAGGACGATGCAAGAATTATGTAGCAGTTTGTTAAACATTTTCAGTTGTCTTTTGAGCCCAGACTTTATGGTATAACAGTAAAACGTCCTAGGCTTCGTACTATCCATTTGCATTGTTCTTAAAGACCAGAAATAGCAAGTCTACAGTTCTAGCTGGTTTTATAAATATACAGGGATAATAACCACTTAGTGTGCAACGATGGAGTGGTCTACTTTGGCTTTTAATTCGAGCATGCATGGCTAAAGTTGACCAAAAGGGCCTCCCACCCTTAATCTGCAATTATATTTTCTGTGGTTTAAACTTTGTCATTTGTGACGCAGTCAACATCATTTTGATGTGACCGTGGCCCTCTTAGGGATTGTCATGCATATATTTCTGCAAAATACTTGTCCTCATGGTGCCTAAGCACCATGTGGTAAACGTTTACTTTGGCTTTTGAAATCTAAATGAGATGCAGCAGTTGCATAATTCCGCTAAATACAAGGTTATAGACTTTATAAAAACAAATGTATTGTTTTAATTTAACTAAATTTGCAGTAGTCTCCTTGTGAGTGCTGGAGAGTGGTTGACCACTGGTTCAAATGGCACAGGCAGCCCTCTTCCTTTGATGGTCACTGGATAAAATATAATTTAAACAGACTAAAGGGGACAGATCTCAGTGTGCTTGAAAGAGGGGTAATGCCTGAAATTAAACTGAGTACCAAGCCAAAGAAACCTGTAACAATTGTGGTCTTGTTAAATGTAGATATTATGCATTATTGGAAGTCACTCCATAATACCATGTTAGGGAAAGAAATTCTCTTGGTGAGTTCAATTCACAATCTTTTTTCCTCCCTTTTTTTTCACACCAGGAACTTCAAAAGTAAGCTGTAGCAACTCACAGCGAAATCTTGGTGAAACAGGTCTATGTAAGCAGCACAGATCCTGAGATGAGAAAAATATTTTAATTTCGAAATACGTTTCTCTGTATTAAACATGGCCTGTTGTTTATCAAAACGCCGTGCTTTTTTAAAAGTATTTTTCACAGGAATGTTCTAATAAACATTTCCCATTTTATAGTATTTAGTGAATTACATTATTGTAAATAACAAATTTCGCCCAATATGAAAATTAGAAAAGAAGTTCGTCAGTTCAATTTCTGTCTGCACCTGTTGGAAACTGATTATGTCAATACCTTGATAGATTGAAAATATCAAAGCACATTGCTTGATGTTCATTTCCCTTTGATCGGTTACATTTGTTCACAGGAAATTTAGACTAAGCATTCCATTGTGCAGTTAGTGGTTTATTAAGTATTGTGAAAGAGCACAATCCCCCTTTCTGAATTCCCACCAATGATATTTACAAACCTCACTGGCTTCAGCTTTGTGTTCTTTTATCATGCAATCAAAATACGTTTGGTCGCATTATAGGACCACTCAATATAGTTAAGATGGTTAACTTGATAGGCATTGCTGTTTTTCGAATACCTTTTAATATGTTTTGGTTAGAGCCTGCACCAAGATTGACATTGATAACTTTCATTTAGATTTGCTTGTTTGTAGATGTGTTTATGTACAGTCCCCATATGAAATTTTTGTCTCTGGTACACAAAACTCTAATGGAGAGGGCTTGTAATGTGGGAGTTTTCATGTGGCGCATACTCACCAATCACTTGGTCTCTTAATGCTTCAGTGCAGAGATCGTGTGCAGTTGTGGTTTTGTCATGAGTTCCATATGGGGTGCCTTTGGCACTCCCTGCCCTAATGAGTAGTGTAGTGACAATGAGTGGACGATTTCCCTACAAGAGGGCATCATGAAGAGGTTGTGCATTCTGAAATAAATATACCAAATGTGCAATTTATATGTGGAGATTAAAGATCTTGTGTCTTGAGGTTTATAGAACGCTTCATACCATTATAAACTTTGAGATTGTATTGTTGTATATTGGCAATTTTGTATCTTTTCTACCACATACATGGTGCTTATTTGCTGAAGCGTTTTATGAATGGTTAGCATGTTTTTCTGTGGGGAAACTGCCAAAAGTAGAGGAGTTTGTTATGGAGGTTGTTAGTGTGTTATGGTTTTTACTTACACAGAGTGTGACAACTGTGTGGTAGCTGGCCATGTAATTGGTCATGCAATGGGCTATATAAAGCTGCCACAAACTCATGCAATTTGTTATACTATTTGTCCTTAAGAGGTTATACAATCTGTTAAGTAAGCAGTTATTCATGTGATTGTTCATGCTTACGTAAGAATGTTGCTACTTTCGGACAATTTTGCTACCCATGTGATATTATGTGCAGTTATCCCAGAAGCAACAGAATATAAGCCACTTGTGGTAATTTTAGATCAACAGGAAGTACTGTATGAAGTCAACCTAGAGTGACAGACTCCTAACCCCTGGTGGCAGTGTCAAACCTCCAGGAAACACTGTATACAGGCACCAGAATCTTAACCCCTCGGGCAGTGCTGAACCATCAGGAGATATCATGAGGTTTAGTCTAGTGAGACAGAAGCACCATGGTAAATGATCTGTTTACCTCGAGTAGTATTACATTATTAGATAGGCATTATTGTATACTGAATGTCACAATTGTCGGCTGAGAGTCTAGGGGAAGTGTTTTAACTTAAGTGAAGAGGCAGGTGAATTGGCAAGAGTCTGGGCAAAAGAGCAATTGAGACTGTAGCCTGATGTCCAGTTTGTAAAATGTGCTTGTATACGTTTTCACAACAGTGCTAGATTTTGACTATTTTTTGCCTTTAAGCATGGGGGAAAGCGTCAAGGTCGACTAACACGTTTCAAAGGTACCACGTGTGGGCTTTGCGTCACCTGTTTGTTTCCTAATATAATAATAAATGTGCATGAAACCTTCCCCGAAAAAAATAACTTTCTTCATCCTGATTCCTGGAAGTGATTTGCTGGAAGATCATAATATTAAAAGGGGTTGAAATGTATTGTGGAGGGTGCGTTACAAAGCTGAAGAGTAGGTCTAAAATTCCCATATTATTTCTTTGCTCTAGGATAGCCCAGAAACCCCTGAATACAACTACATAAATATGTTTAAATTCCTTGAATACAGCTACATAGTTATGCCTAGTAAAATGGCACAGATGCCTCTCATCTGTGAGCGTTTCTAATTTGGATAATGACGGTAAATGCTTTTCATATATATCTTAAAATAACATGCATATGGGTTTTATTTTTTCTTAATTTTATTGTTTAAGGGGCAGTACATGTTAGAGCTGGAGACTTCTTTGGGTCTTGTGTAGGTATGTTATCACAAAGCACTACAAGTTCAGTGAGAAAACTTATGTTAATGAATTTTATGATAGGATCTAAGAATAAAAACTCTTTAAATTTGTCCCTCTATAGTCGCATCTCAAACAATATTGCCCCCACAGCACAGATACGGAAGTAAGAAGCATGTTTTTGGGGTACTTAGGGTTGGAGGTGATGACCATAACTTCTCAGTTTTTTCAGTCTTGCATCAAACCGTAGTATTCTTTGATGTAACTTTTCTAATTTAAGCATACATTATCGTGGAGCAGAAGCCCCTCTGTACTTGTTAGAAAAGATAGATTTTTTTTTCTTATCTATTGCAGTTCTGTTTAGTAGATTTGTGGTAATGTTAAATAGAATATGTCAGTACAGAATGGGAAAGTAAATGTCCCTGGCATTCGTAGACATTAAGAGGTACTGAGTGTGGATTGAATGTTAATAAATAATCACTCTATTAATCTAAAATGTTAGTTTGCAGAGTTTCACAAAAATCTGGTGACCCCTTGTCAGAACCCCTTTCGGAGGGCGCCAATACACTCGGGGGCTATAGTGGCCAACCATGGTAGTTGAGGCTTTTGAGTCCTGATGTCCTGGGCCTACCTTCTGTGGATCCTGAGTGACTGGGCCAAGTACCCTTACTGCACGTGACTCTCAGTGAAAGCCATTGACAAGCGGTCAAAGGATCTGTTAAGGGAGGTGGGGACGGGAAGGTGTTGATTCAGGTAAGTAGACACTACTTATAACATCAAAGTGCACATTGTACACACACTAAATCACTGTAAAGTCAAATACTTCTGTAAGAAAAATAAGTATTTTTTTTCTAACTCTACACATGCAAAGGAATAGCTACAACCGTGGGCATTAACACAATCCCCTTGAGGTTAGGGCACTATTAATTGTCAGGCAAATCTCTGCCCCACCCGCTGTCTTGTAACGTAGTTGGAGTTACTCCCCATTCACTGGTGGCCGCATCCAGGGAATGTTTACTAGTAGGCTGTACTCAAGAGTTCCTCTTTGACTTGCCAAGATTTATTCAAAAGTGTCACAGGGCTATAGCATCATTAGCAGTGAGACCCCCGGGCCCCCTAAGTCCCAGTTCCTTACCTGCTCTGGTGGTATTGAAGCGTTCAGCGGTGTAGCGAGGGCCCTCACCACAGCCCCTGCTCGCACACAAGGTCGCCAATCTTCGGCTGAGACAAGTTTTGTGCTCCTGCCTAAATAAGTTCAACGGTGGCCTCTTCTGGCATACGGGGTCACTGTGGCGCCACCAAGGGACTAGGATGCGTAGTCACAAAAATCCCTCAAGTGACCTTAATTCTGCATGTTCCGAATATCCTACCTCTGGACAAGTCATCCCTCGGGTGGCACAAATAGACGACCTGTCAATTGCTGCACCACAAGAGAGTGTCCAGAAGAATGTCAATCACCTCCAGTAACACCATTTACCTTAAACATAAAACAGAAGTAAAAGTGTTTCGGTGGGCACGTGGTTACAAATGGATTGGTCAGGATATACAACAGCACATAAACTGAAACTTGAAACTTAATATTTTGAACATGAAAGAGAGCAGGCTGTAAACAACAGACCTTGCAGCATATTATGGGCAAAAACAGAATAAGGCATACTGGACGGAGAATCCTTAGCCGTACATTCTACGTCTGACTGAGCTGAGTTTGTCATGCTTCAGTGGATGAAAAAACGTTCAGACTATATGTATAAAAAAAAATAGGATCTTAATTCTAATCCTGCCATGACCTTTACTAGTGTATTTATACCCAACAATTAATGTAATGGACCAGGCGAAAAACAAAGCAAGGTTCAACACAAGACAAACCTCTAAGTAAAAACGTGAAATTAGACTATGTGACATGTTCTAACGAGGCTAACTTATGACCCTAGGTGCAACTGCACATGTATTTATGACGATTTATAGAGCTCAAACCACAACAGGAATAAAATGGGCATTGGCAAGTGAATAGATCTCTCTTTTACCCATATATTAGTGTACATACATAGCATATTTTACGTAAATAAAGAATTTGAATTTGTTACCATTTGTAAACTCTTTGCTCTAGTGCAATTTTATATCATATTTGACTTTCCTAAACCACGAGGAAGTCTCTGCTTTAAAAGGCTGAGCTACTGTGTTTTCCAATGCTTGCAAGGTATGTGTGATCAAAGTTTCATTCAGATAATCGGGGGTGTTCTGACTGTGGGAAGGTTTTCATTAAGGGGCACGATTCAGAGCTCTAGATCCAAGGTTGAAGGCAGTGAGACTCAGTGGGCCAAAGGAATGTTCAGATCACATGCTCATTCAATGTTATGTGTATTTGTAAAGCGCACTATCCCCCACTAGGGTATCCTTGCACTAAGCAGGTGTGGCTGTGACTAGCACATGCTACAGTAGGTTAGTTAATTGAAAAGCCAGGTCTTCCGTGGAATTCAAGAAGTGAGGAGGAGGAGGCTCTGATGTGGAGTGGGATGCCATTCCACACTATAGGAGTGAAGCAAGAAAAAGCTTGTCCTCTTGGTCTGGATTCTGTCTGTGTGGGCTGCATGTGAGTAAGGGCGCCTGCTGAGCAGTGGTGTTTGGGTGGTTAGTAGAAGGCAATGAGACTGTTCAAGTAGGTGGTGGGTAGATTGTGTAGTGCCTTGAATGCATGTGAGTCTGAATAGAGACCATTTGTGTATCGAGAGCCAGTGGAGCTCTCTGGTGTGTGGTGGGGTGAGTGCTGTGTGTGAGGATGAGGATGAGTCTGGCTGCCAAGTTCTGGATGATTTGTAGTCTTCTAGTGCATTGCTTGGTGATACTGGCATAGAGGATGTTCCCGTAGTAAAACTTGCTGGTGACTATGGCATGAGTGATGTTTTTCTAATGTCACTTAGGAGCCATATGAAGATCTTCCTCAGCATCTACAAGGTCTGAAAGCAGGATCAAGTGACTGCATTGACTTGTGCAGTTTTGTCCAGTTTGCTGTAGATAATTCTAAGGTTCCTGGCTTGGGTGCTGGGTGTGAGTCCAAGTTTGGCAGGCAATCAGCTAGAGTCTCATGGAAAGGCGCTCTTGCTGAAGATCATGATTTCTGTCTTGTCGGTGTTGAGCTTAACATAAATGGCTTTCATTCAATCCTTGGCCTTTCTCCAGTGCGCATATAATGATGGTCACACATGTTCCATTTGTAATTGCCAATTCTAATTATTTACAACAAGGTCATTGTTGTTATTCAATTAGATCAAACTGCTTACAAGCATGCACAAAGTCAATATGTCTAGCTTGTTTTAGCTTGTATTTGTTGTGTGATAGGTCTGGGTGCAATGGCAGAAAACTCACAAAGAGGCACCTAAATACTGGATAAACAGCATGCTACATGCTAAATGCCTCTAAATTTGGGCAACTATTTTTACTACCCAATTTGCAAATAGGGGGTGGGGGCAGCTTTATTTTGGTGCCCTGGTCTATGTTCTATCCCAGTCTGACCCTGCTGTAAGGCATAACCTTATTTACAAAGCAGGAACGCTAAGTTCTGTGACAGTTTATCACCCACATGCTGTAATGCTAACAATTGCCAGCCACAGATTAGGGAAGACAACCTCTGGAGCAGGGAGGGCAGCTAGTGTAAGTTTTCTGGTTACCAACATGTCTGCTACCTTTGGAGGAGTGAATTAAATTATATATTGTGGAACGGGCAATTTCACTGGCTATGGAATACAAGGCTATCACTGAGAGTTTCAACTTACTTAACTCACTCTTTTTTTTCTCCCACAGGAGACTTCCATTACCCTATCAATAGGGAACAACTTTTCAATTTTTGCTGATTCCTTCTCAACATGACTGACTCACAACCACAAACCCTACACGAAGTGTAAAGAGGAACATGCTGGACAATTGTAATAACTTAACATGGAAAGAAAGTAAATAAAATAAAAAAAATACATTTTACTTTTCTTCCTTATGTGCCCTAAAACATCTTTAGTGACTGGGCACTTTAAGGTTAATCTAATGCGTTTAAGTCCAAAGACAGATCAAGTGTATGTCTAGAATATCTCTTTACTGACAGGAAAAGCAGACGGTAACATATTTGTATCCCCTTTTCACAACAGCTCAAAAGAAGATAAAAAATATACATCAGGCCCAAGACATGACAGAACCCTGTTAAGAGTGCAGTAATAGAAAGCTCAGCATGCTAGCGAGGTCACCCAATGAAATCAGTATGCCAAAGAGTATCAAAGAGAAGAACTCTTTGCATACAACCTTTTTAGGTCGAGCATAGCTGCGCGCATGCGCTGCTTTTCTGACGTGTTGGTATGTATCTGGGCTTTTAACAACGCCCACCTCACGCCCATCACTATCACTTGTTCGTGGGCTTGCCCTTCAAAAATCCATAAATGACATTGGTAAATGGTTTACGTTTGTCCCTCCTTGGGCCGGTTTAGTTTCCGCCTTGGCTATCAACACTGTTACATGGCTAATTGCACCTTTGTCGATAAGTTTGACTGAGAGTGAACTTCTTTTTCCTTTTGTGTCTTTCGTTATCACTGATGCTCATGGCGGCGATGGTGCTGTGAATCGGCTTGCTTATGTGAAACTGTTTTACTTTTGATTTTCAAGTTATGTGGCAAGAAAAGTCCGGTTAGGAGTTTATAACGCTAGTAGCTTTAACTCGAGCAAACGCGGGACCGATTGCATTGCAAATGCTTGTTTCAAATCCAGCTCTATGAATCTATGCACACAAAAGCAGTTTGTAGTTATGTGGGGTACACATTGCTTATGGTTCTCATACCCCTTCCGTGCCTGTGAAACCAACACACAGGCAAAAGAAAAAATCCTTGAAATCCAATGGGGAATTGTTAACTTCTGCTCTTTGATAATGGGTATTTTGGGTCCTTTTCTTGTGGTACTTGGCTTGTATCCATGAGGAATTTAATATATTTCTCGATGTCAACCAGGATGAAAGTCAATCACTAATGCTATGTAAATGCACAGAGCAGTTCTTAAACACACAAATACTGAATTATAACTAACAATAAAGGACAGTATGTCTGAATGCCTTATCCCCTCATAACATACCATAAGGTTTTACTAGGAAATTCAGCAGCAGCCTTGCAATTGCACAGGAAAACATCTGTTTTTGTAAAATGCAATTACCGTTTAAGTGCATAAGTGTGTCTTTAACGTTCTTAGGTGCACTACACCAGCATCCCCTTACAAAAGATATAAATAACTTCCCAAACCAAGAGGTTTGGCAGGAAAATTACAAATGACATGTTTTAAAAAAACATTCACGAACAAGAACCCAAAGATTATAGAATATACACACCATCTTGACTGAGTCACTTAATTTTAAAGTCTGTGGACAACGAGACTTGAAGCACACATTATTTGTGATAAAGTAATTTCCTGCTTTCCCCGCCCAGAATTATCCCTGCAGTCCTGTACCGTTATGTTTCAGATATGCACCTAAGCTATTTTCATTATTCGTTCTTTGCTTTATGCTCAGTAATACCAGGGTAGGCCTACAGTTGCTGCTCAACCAACTTGCACTTTAGACAGCTTTGAACAATTTGGAAGTAAATCTGTTAAAAACAAAAGTGGTTTCTTTTGGTAGGAATAGGACTTCAGGAAGCAACTGGTACTATAAGAGCAACAAACGTATTTCAGTTCATTGTAATAAATATTTAGGGGTGCATTTTGATGCTAGGGGTAGCTTTGTTAGTCAGAGAAAGGAGGTTGAAGTAAAAGCATTGGTGCTGCAGGCTTCTCTTTCAAAACTATTTAAAACCCCCACGGGACCAAATTTGTTGCCACTATTGGAAGTCATGAGAGCAAAGATCACACCCTCACTGACCTATGACCAGGAAGTCATGTTGGGTAGAGGTACATGTCTGTTAAATAGATGTTGGTTATTAAGATATACAAGAGGGTTTTTCATTTACTGCTATCCTTATCTCCTGCGCAGGTTCGACTTGAATCTGGTCTTTTAGATCAGCGGGCAGTAAATGCAGGTGCCTTTTTTCCACTATTTCATAAGTTACTGGGGGAAAGAATGGGAAGTTTGGAGTCAGTTTTATGGCTCGAAATTAGAGCGACTTGTGGTAAAAAGGTCACACGCTTGTTTTTTGATTGATTGTAAACGTTTACTAAGAGTTGAGAATCTTTGGGTTAGTAACCCATCACGTTCACGTTTAAAATTTAGTATTAAAAAGAGTGTTCAGCTGTGGTCTTTCCACTCGGATCGAGCTCTCCTTGACAAACGCAAACATGATTGGGTGGTAATCAACACATATCAGCCAGCGACTCCTTTGTATCCTGAAAATATGATGTTGAATGTTTTGTTTGCTAGGGGCACTGCGAGCAGTGATTGAAGGTGCATAAACATTCTCCCTGCTCTTGCTCTTTCCGGCTCTGAATCAATTTTGCACAGTTGTTGAGTTATTTATGGCTCTTATTATATTGATGGCTGCTATTCCATGATGGGTTAATCAAGGCACGTAAGCACTTTAAAGTTTCACACAGTAGCCCACTCCATGTATAAGCATTAGAATTTGAATGTGTCTGCCGCTCATGGAGAAGGTATATGAGGACTAGGGAAGCAATTTATGGACTCATGAAGTAGTCTTAGTAACAAATATGTGCAATCTGTGTTTTTTAGGTTGGATCTCTTGCTATTATTGAAAGGTCCTGTTTTGATGTAAATGTATTGCTTTTTAGCTGATACATTTCCTGTCGTCTCTTGTATATGTATTTAATGTAATTGAGTATTTTATTGTGAGTATAATGTTGAGTATTAGTATTGCGTTGTTTTGGTAATGTGGGGTTTTTAATCTGCTTATGTATCAGAAAGTGAGTGTGTTTTTGCATTGTCTTTGGGTTTTAAATTGTAATGGATTTTAATATCTGCACAATAAAATTTACAACACTATTTTCATCATTGTTGGAACATGGGTGCTGGGACGGAAAGTCACCTGCATGGTAACAACGTGTACCCCTGCCCTAAGTTCCCAACTGTACTGTTCTCTGGATCCCTTATGGTGATTTTGTTTGTCATTGGTAAATACAGATCAAGCACGTATGTCATGATCTAGCCCTAGCTCACAGACTGCTATCTTGTTGGACCGGGAGGAACACCCAAAGCTCTAGTCACTCAAGATTTAAGCAGCACAAGCATGGTGGTGGCAGCATACCGTGTAGTGATCAGTAGTAGTAAATAGGTCCTTTTAACACTGTCACTGGTTTGAGGTCTACAGGCTCACTAACCTTTTTGAAAGTTCAGCTGCTGTTTGCTTAACTCCTCCTTGGCCTACATCAGGTAGATGTGAAGTGCTGCACAATGGATGAGTAGTGACTGTGCCGGATAAATGTGTGCCTGGGAAGAGCACAGTAGTGCTCACACTGCACATAATGGTGGACAGAGCACATGCCTTAATGTTAAAGGCTTGACTAGATTTTGAAGTGCTTTTTAGGGAACTTATGTATACTACACAAGGACCTCCCTGATTGCCCATGATAGCCAGAGTAAGTGTAATATGTTAAACAAATGTCCCCTAGGACTTATTCACCAACATTTCCACTTGCTTTGAAAGTGTGCAAACTGAATTAGTAACTTGTAGCATAACCAATGATATTGAAAAAGCGTACAGGACACAATATCTTGTATAATGATTGTTTTCACATCTTTAGTATAAGAAATAGTGTTCTTGTGCAATTTTGCTTCTTTATTAATATACATTTTAGTAATCTGGTAATATTATTTAGTATTCTAAGAAGCAGCGTTGCCTCAGCTCCATTCTGCAGCCCTCCCAGTTAGGCCACGTCTTTTCCTTTCTTCCTGTACTCTATTCATCTGTGTGCTGGTTAAGAGTGATCAGACATATAAAGACAGACCATTCCTGTGTGCTCCAGACATACAGTACACTGGGGAATCCAAGCGTGCAAGCAAACTGCATGCTAAAGTGTTCCAGAAACATGGGCTCTGTCTGCTTTGAGGCTGTATAGTGAGAACAAGATGTTTCCGAAGCGCACAAAGTATGTGCAGATTACAACTCTGCAACAGTCTCCGTTATTAACCAGATGGCACAGATCCAAAGGTAGCCTGGAGGTGACCGCTTTTAACCTATCAGGAAACTGTGGTTTATGGACCTAATGCAAAGATCTCTGTGCGTGCTGCAAGTTATACATTCTAGTCTCAGTAAGATAGTTCTGTGGGTTAATCAACACACTTCAAAGGTTTGTGGGTAACATACTGGTTACAGGCTCCAGTCCAAGGCCCAAATAAGGAAACTTTACACAATCCTGATGAAATTGTTCTGTACTAGCAATGCACAGACCAAACACATAATTGAAATATTTTCTCCCAATGTCACTTCAAAACCACCCTAATACCTCATCAACCCGAAGCATATTTGCCAGAATATCAAATATGTGCACTTTTGATCTGAACATTTTCAGTGCAACAGATGTTGGATGGGCCATGCCCACTGATGTGAAACTACATGGTTCGCACTCTGCAAAGCACCCCACCACAAACTGCAAGATATATTCAGAATATGCCAACAATTCCCTATGAGCCCTATGTCTCTATGCATTATTTCTGAACATAGGAAATTCTCTTACGTGTAAACCAACTGATAAGTGCATGCAGTGAACATTTACACAACTGCTGTATAAGCACACATGTATGCGCATCTCACGTATAATGTAATGCGCAAGGTATGGGCACATTCTTTGCCGGCCCATTCTAACTAATTTGCACAGTACATTGGGTAAGTCCATTTCTTTGCTTGAAAAAAACTGAGTGCAATACGAAGTAGTTTAACTCGCCCAACTAGTTGGATCTGTCAAAGATTATCATCCGACATGCTAATTTTCTTTATTTCTCTACTGGAATTCTCTCTATACCTGGCTGCTCTGAAATCATTTCAGTTCTAAAATATTTTTTTCCATCACATTCTTAATAGTTATTTCTGCAAAGCACACCCGCTTTGCTCTATGCCAAGCACTCTGTCAACTGAAATATGTAGTGCAAATTAATTCCACAAAGACAGAATGGTTTAAAAATAAATTTGGCAAGGTCCTTTGCAGGGACGGCACCAGCGTTGGCAAAAAACAAGCCTACTTGGGTATAAATTAAACATGTTGCTTCTTAAGCACTGGACCATCAGCATCAAATATACTGTAAGCAGATGACTGATTTTACCATTAGCTGAAGATGAAAGAAAAAGAAAAGGGCTTTCTTGGACTTGAGTTCAAAATGAGAGACACAAAAAGCTGATCGCAAATTAAAACAACTGTTCACAGTTATACATCAAAAATACGTTTGTGCTTTTTTTGTTGAACTACAGACAAACACAATTTGCTACACCAATAAAGAAGATAAAGGATCATGGATAAGGTAGGGTAAAGTTCAGAATTTATATGTAGTGATGTACATTGGTATCCAAAAGTTGGATCCCACAATGTTTAATGGGACAACACACAGAATACGAGTTAAACTGTGTTCATGTTTAACACACAGAGCAATGACCACCTATCTAGCAGTGGGCAAGGTATTCTTTTAAGCAATATCTATGTGCTTTGAGTCTATAAGCTTCCACCTGTAAACTCCTTGGCTTGTCAGGGGCACAACACTACTCAATGCCCACGCCCCGGAGTGGCCGTCTGATAGGTAAAGATAAAAGTGGATAGACTAGTTAATTGTTATTTGCCCCAAATCTCCACGTGATCTTTACACAGAATGGGAAGTGGTAAGATTGTAAAATTTCTGTGGATCTCCTGCATTTCGAAAGTTTCCAAAATAAAAAAGATATTTTTTTCCTCATTTTCAAATCTCAGTTACAACATCTGAAAGAGATGCTACAATTTGAGCAATAGTAGCCCACCACTACACAGGTTTTTCGGCTACGTTGGCAGAAATGCAAATTTCTTCATATCAGACAAAAATCTAAAATCCTTCAATATGGAAACTGGCCACAGGCACAAGATATCCCATTTTGGTCTGAACACCTAGGGAAGCGTCTCCACAAACCAATGCAGCAAAAAAAGCATAGGATTTATCCGAGACAGAGATGCAGGGGTGTAGAATCTAATAAAATATCTACTTGTCCATAGGACTAGTTGGTTCTTAAATCTACTTGTCCTGTAAAAAAATAAATACTTGTCCCTTTTGGTGCTGTGTAGTTCGGCAACAAATTATGGCAGCAATCTCATTATGTAAGAGCTCTGATAATAATCTCTGATTAAGCCAGAGCTGCTTCTGTAGTAGGGCTTGAATAATTACAGTTTCAATCCCTACTATAACAATTTCCTTATTTTCCCTGTTTTTTGCAGAGCTGCATACTGGGACTGGAGGAGGCAGTAAGCAATACTTCCAGGGCTGGAATGCCTTTGAGTATGCAAACCTACTAACTTGCATGTTTTTAAGATTATCACCAGCTCTTCTCTAATCTTTTCCCATATTGAGAAAGGTTGGAAATGTACTCCCGACATTTGCAGAAGTAGAAGTTCTTCCAGGGTTGGGAAAAAAGTGGCTGGAAGGAAAGTGAACTTGTAAACGCTCAATAGATTTTCACATTAGCAAATCTACACAGGGATATTTGATCTTGCTAAAATACAGTTCACAAATATTTTCTAGGAGTACAATTTCCTGGTCTGCTTCTGTAAGTTCTTGTGAATTCATGAAAGCCACTCATTCAAAGACGTGTACCATTGGAGCACTTCTGTGACTTTAATTAAGAATTGGGTCCCTAATTATGTCTGCCGTTAACCAAGACATTTTGGTTTTTTTAAACTTCTGTCTGTGGGTTGACTTTACTATGATTGATCGTATTTTGTAGTTCCACCAGGCGCATATTGGCACACAAAGTAGTCTTGTTCAGTGCCAGGAACTACTGTGGCAATCAGTGACGTAAAGAAACCGGAGGGGCCCGTCTGCAAAGAACATGGGGGGGCCCCCCACCAGATTCATTCAAGGCACATGCTGTGCTCAGGGGCCCCGTAGAGGGGGTCCCTCTGCACCGCAGAGTCTGTGGGGCCTTTGTTACGCCACTGGTTGCAATATGTATTTTTTGAGACCGAAAAAACTTTTTTGGGTTTTTGCCAATGTTCGTTACAATGGTGAGGGCTTGGCAGCTCCCACAATAATAAAGTGTTAAAAAGTCATCCCAGAACAAGACGTGCATTGACGAAACCAAAAGACTCACAAATGTCGGATCGGTTGGCTATGCCAGTGCTTGTTCATTTTCATGCTTCCCATAATCTTGTTAAAAATGGTTTAACTGATTTTCCATTTACAGTATTTTTGGAAATACTAGCGTGCATCAACACATTTTATTAAATGACACTTTAAGGAAATAGCACCTAAAATTTCATAGTAGCAAAATGTTTTTTTCCTACTTGCATTTTGTTTTCTGAACCTTTTATTTTGAAAGCAAAGAATCACCACTCTTGCTTACAAACTTCTGAAAACATTTGCAATTAATCAGAGATGTTTCTGAGAGCATTATACTTAGCCTCATATTGTTAAACTTTTCAAACTTGTGTACACTTTTTTTTTTTTACTGGAACTACTGTCAGTAGTGAGTGTGAACTTAAAACGTTTATTTACAGCGCTCACCCTAATAATAAAGGCTTTTCATTAATGAACTATAAATACAAGTTCGAACAGCATTAACATATGAACACACATATTACCTTAACTGCAGACAGTTCCCTTCTCTGTAAACTGGTGACCAAGGTGTCTGTGTTGCGGGGGGTTGAGCCTACTTACAAAATAAAAATGAAAACTTGTTGCCCTTGACCCCCCCAAACAATATGTCCTGGGCGTCGGGCTATGGGAATTCCACATCCCTGTATAATGCATGTGTCAATCGCCGAACAGAACACCTACTATGTTCTGATGGCGAATGAAGATGTTGAGCAAGCTATGAGAAAGTCCATGATTTCCTCAGATAGAGGAATTAAAATTCTTCCGCTACCAAAGTAATGGCCCATGGAAAGTAGGTTTCCATGCACAGTCACTAAAAGGTTTACCTAAAGACGCCTCAGTCAGTTTCCCAGTACTTCACTTTTGTATGATACTAATAAAGCAAGTAGGAAAACACAAAGCTGTCTGAGATGAGCACATGGGACAGTAAATAAGACCCTACTCTCTCTTTTCCTGCTTAGAGCAGACTTTACAACGACAACATATTCAAGCCTTTTTGGGTGTTTCAGAAATGCAATCAGCAAAGTACCGCTCCTGCAGCCTTGCCACATCCTCTGAAACATATGAAGTGGAGCTGCTGATTCTGTAGCAGTAAGACTTTCAATGATGAATAACTGAAAGTAAAGAAAAGACATGAGCCTTCCTGTGATGGTCTGATGATGAAACAACCTACACATTGTATGTTGCCATCTGCATCAGGTGGGTAAACAGTTTCTTGTAGCAAATGTGAGTTTTATGACTCATCATATGACTGAAGAACCTGATCGTTATATTGACTTCTTGTAATCAAGTATACAGGTGGGCTTGTGAACTTGAGCCACCTGACCCCAAACTGTAACCGGGGAAGTGCTCCCATTATGAATTGTGGTGAGCACATACACATCTCGTCTATCCGAGAACTATACAGTGAGCAGTTCGTTGGAATGCAATGCAGTGCTTAGGGATTTCTGGAGCTTCTTACAAACAAGATCCTGTGGGAATCCTTTGCGGTGACATCGAACTGTACCACAGGCTACCGTGCCAGCTTTGTACAGCTCACTGAACAGCTCTACTCCCATATAGAAATTGTCCACATTAAGCTTGTAACCTTTGTGAAGGAGTTGCCGGACGAGCTCCCATACAATCCTTCCTGTGACTTCTAGCATGGGAGGGCAGTCTACATGGTTTAGAGTGTATACATTTTCAAGCTGCACACATAGCCAGTAAAGCTCTCACACTGCATGATGCCATAGTGAGCTCTTTTTCTTTCAATGTTCTGCCTGAATAGCAGCCACCCTTTGTACAGGATCAAGGACTCATTGATGGCTAAATTCTTTCCAGGAGTACAAATTTCTGGAAACCTGGCAGGCAAATGTTCCACGACAGGCTGAATTTTGAACAACCTGTCATGGTCTGGATAGACCCGGGCAGTGCAGTAGAATTGTCATTGAAATGCAGCATGCACTGCAATAGCAAAAAACAATCTCTGCACATGTACTGTGCAAAGATGGAGGTTAGTCAAACCGTGCGAGTAGACCAGTAGGGCTGGAAGGTTGGTTTCTACACTGACCCCATTTTGAGCGTAAGGCCCAAAAATATCTTCAGCTCCTCAAGTGATGTGGGAGTCCCATAGCGTGCCCTAGAACGAGGCCCTAGAGTTCCTCCATGCTCCCTCTGA
The DNA here is from genome assembly GCF_031143425.1 of Pleurodeles waltl. NCBI lineage: Eukaryota > Metazoa > Chordata > Amphibia > Caudata > Salamandridae > Pleurodeles > Pleurodeles waltl. The sequence continues at coordinate 405,459,301 of NC_090437.1, read as the reverse complement.
AATTGTTTTTTGCACAATTTGCTCAAGGAAGTCAACATTCAAAAATAGATGGACGTAGCCAATTGGCAAAAAGTTTGCTGTATCTACTTTGCATCCAGCGTTGCCAGTGAAAAGTGGTATTTGGCGGCTGAATTAAATTGTGGCGCTGACAAGAGAGCACTCAGTCTGTGTTTGCTGCTGCACATGCTTGCTCTCTGGGTTGGTCTACACTGTTTTGGTCTCCCCGCTGCGCAGACTGTAATTGCTAAGGGACAACATTATTGCCATCATCGTGTCCCTCAAAACCGCTGGAAGAGGTGTCGTTGGATGGGACTCTGACTGAATAATCACGTCCTGATTCTGCTCCATGTCCTCTATCTCAGATGCTGTCTCAGTCTCTAATCCTGCCTCATAGCTGTCCTCCATAAACTGAGTTACGGCTTCTGTAGCAGTCATCGTCCAAGATGGCATCTCTGCTGCTGGCTAAAACCGTCCTCCTAAAACACTATTCTACATAGAAGGCAGATTTGTTCTAAAAGACTTGTGCAACTGTGAATAAAGATGAAGTCATGTTCCCTTATTTTCTTTCCTAAATCATCCGGTTCTCCATAGAGACTATGCCACAATACCCATCATCACAGCCTTTAGCACTGTAGGGGCCAAGTGCGACAATCATTTTTTACCTCCTCCGATTTCCTCAGTACCACCTGGCAAAAGTGTCCCTCACCTTTCCATAGCCTCTCTCTAATATAAGTTTCATTTGTTTTAAAGTGCTGGTAAAGGCTGGCTTTACTAATACACTCAGCAATCCACATAAAATAACAGATCTTTTCTTTGCAGCAGGCGTATTAACCCTCTGCCATTACCTTATGGCGAGTCAAAACTGCCACTAGATAAAACTCCATCTCTCTATATAACAAGAGATCTTGAATTTTTTTAAATCGTGTGATTCCCCTCCCAGTCAGTGCTGCCAGCCCTGTGCGTGTGTGTATATTGTATGTGTGTGTGTGCATGTGTGTATATATATATTTATTTTTTACCTACAGTGGGTAGTTATAGTTTTGGACCTAGTTCCGATAGAAAAAAATGTTTTTGACTTGGCTTTTATCTTTGGCAACGTTTGACGAATCTTCAGGAAATTTTCCAGAAAAAGTGTCAAGTTGGGTCTGGTTGTGCATGGAAAATTTCGGGGTGATCATTCAAGTGGGGGCTGAAAAACAAGGGAGAATGATGTGTTTGCCATAGGGATTTTGAACACAAAGCCTGAACAGCTGGACGTAATTATACCAAATTTGGCAGAAAGCCAGCTCTTGTTCCAGAAAAGCAGTCTTTTTGTTACCTGGTTTAAATCCTTTTAGTAGTTTTCGAGAAATTAAAGGAAATGCAAATTTGTATTCTTTGGATCACAATGAATTTGCGATTACTCCTGATCCCCCCCCCCGCCCACGCCCACCCCCTCCCAGGGGCTCTAGAGAGCCTCAGGGACATCAGCTCCCAAGGGCTTAGTATTAATTCTGGAGGTGGGGGGACACACAGACCCCCTCCATGGTCTTTAAAGAGCACCACCTTCCCGGTTCTTTGTTAAATAAGGTGGGTGGGGGGCACACTGACCCCCTCCTGTGGCTGTTTTAAGCTGCAGGACCACCACCTCCCTGGGGTTAAATGAAACACAAGTGAGGGGGTCTCCCAGAACCCCACCCCTGGTTACTATCCCCTCCCCAGGACCAGCTAGTGCATTCAAAAGATTGGGGCATTGTAGCCCTCTGCTGGAGCTAATAATGGCCCTGAGGACCACCACCCCCAGGGCTGGCCCTTGCTATCTCCCGAGGTGAACACCCTTGGGAGATAGCTGTTTCTCCCTCCCAGCAAAAGCAAACACTAACTCTTCTTCCAGCAAGTGGGAGCTGTCAAAATGCTTCTGCTTGCCGGAAGCAAAGTTTTCATCTCTTTCCCTGCCTGCAGACATGCAGGAGACAGGAAGCCAACTGTGACTATGTGTCTTGAGGCTCCCTGCGGTCCTCAAGATGTTTTTAAAAAAATGTTTTTTTTTTTTAAAGTGCCTGCTTTTTGAATAAATACACACGGCAGGATTCATTCTAGCATGATGCTCATTTCATGCTAAGTAAACATCAATGGGAAGCACTTACAGCTATAAACAAAGCAGGTGCCCAAATTGAAGCTCCACTTCGGTAAAGTGCTAATCATCCTAACTTCTTGGGCATGACCAAAGCATGTTTTTTTTTTTTCTCTGCATTTCCACCTTGAAATTCATCTGTAATCCTTGATGGAGGTGTTTGCGTCCTTGCTTTTTTCAAGTACAGTATCTTGGGTAGTGGCTTTGACAAGTGGGTTCTTTCTTGTCATCTGCTCCTGAGACCAGAGATCCTGTTTTCTCTTTTAAAAACAAGTATGAAAAGTGACCTAAAATCCCTGTCCATTTGGCCCCTCACAAATATACATGCCCCATATACATTAGTGGTTTGTTAAGTCTTCCTCCCCATTTTCTCAGGAAGATGGACAGCTTATTAAAAGGACCGCCAAGCTAGTTTCCTGCCGATTTTGGCAACGCATTCTTGATGCACAGGAATATGATCACATCTCCAACAAACAAAGAAGCTATTCAAGAGTTGCATTCGGTAGGGTGGTTATGGGGGGGTATGTTGCAGGGCCTGGCCACAGCCTTCGGCCCTGCGGTCAATCCCCACAGCACAAGGCCAAAGGCTGTGCATGGCATGGAGTTGGGTGGTTAACTGGGGAAGGCTGCAGAATAGGAGGTTATAGGGGGTAGGTCACAGGCCAGACCCTGCTAATAATCCCTGCCGCGCCCAGCCGAAGGCTGTAGAGCAGAGGTCTTCAATCTGTGGGTCGTGACCCCCAGGGGGGCCGTGTAGTCCTAGAAAGGGGGTCACACATTTCCCCAGCTGATCATTAAAATGCTTCAGTTGAACTTTAATTGATGAGTCTCCTGTGCTGTGAAAGGCAGCTGCACATACAGCTAAAGAAGCCATCGTGCCAGGGGCCTGCTTCCTGAATGAAATGAAAATGTGAGCTACCAGTTGATCTGCAAATGCAAATGGTAAAATACACAAATGTAAAGGATGCTTTTGAGCCGGTTCTGGTTTCAATTGATGGAATCACTCACAGCTTTGTGATGACAAAGATTTGTTCTTTTTGAGTGGCAGTGCAAAGAGTTAACAACTGGGCTGTGAAGTGTGTGCTTTTAATTGCAATTGTATTTGCATAGTGCTTACTACCCCTGAGGAGGTGTTGAAGGGACAGCTATTAAAAAATGTATTATATATGGTCTGGTATTACTTAAATCTACATTTTGGAACCACCATTTTATGTTAAACCGTTCTCTGCATTTTGCAGTGGCATATCTTATACTGTGTGTAATGCAAATATAAAATAATGACTTACATTTTCACAGTGCTTTCTGTCACAGGCTGTTACCTCGTGGCACTAAAAATACACAAGTCACTATTCTCCACTGCACCAACCAAGATTTAATTTGGTAGCTGTCTGGATACACACAGACCTCTGCAGTGCATTAACTAATAGAGGTTTCATAATGCACTACAGTGCATTTCCCAATGAGTAACCACTTTTTAAATTTATTTTTCTTTTAAAAAAAAAAAACGTACAGAATATTTTATGGCATATTTATGAGAGGCTTGCGACACCAGAGCATCACTTTTATTGACGCTCCGGCCGCACAAGCCTCTCAGACATACCTATGAGGCGACGCACAGCCACCCTACGCGGCTTTGCATGGCCTCATAGATATGGAGTAAGGCAAAGCAGCGCAAGCCGCTGTGTTGCCTTACTTTGCGTCAAGGCGTTGGGCGTTGTGGTGGGTGTTCCCACACAACACCCTTGGATTTTGACGCTGCCCCAGATTTATAAAATCACGTAAACTGGAGCAGTGCCAAAACCTTAGGCAGGGATATTGAGGAGAAATATTTTAATTTCTCCTCATTTTTTTCCTCTTTCCATGTGTGTTGCTTTCTGCTGCACACATGGAAAGAGGAAAATACCTCTCAGGATTGTATTTGTTCCGGAAGGTGCCCCTTCCTGCACAAAGGCAATCCTGCCTATGTTGGCGCAAGGCAGCAATTTGTGTGCCAGCGCAGGGGAAAAGGACAGGAATGCACAGTATTTCATAAATATGGTGCGTTCCTGTCCTTTTATATTGAGGTAGGGCAGTGTAGCAAAAAGACTTGCGGTGCTGCCACACGCCAATTCCTCATAAATGAGGACCTTTGTTTTTAGCCAGACCCTTGACCACGCCCCCAAACTCACTGATCTTTGGTTTGCTAAACACTGTTTCATATTATTTCCTCATCGTAAAAATGATTTGCAGTGGGAATTGGGGATGCTTATGATTGTCAACGATGAGGATTACCAGGTTCTAGATTTTTTTGTCAGGAGGGGGTCCTTACGCCTAAAAAACTTTTGAGAGGGGGTCCCGGCATCAAAAAGTTTGAAGACCTCTGCTGTAGAGGCTGATCGTGGTCCCCCGGAGAACCACACATGTATAAAATAAAAAATAGTGCCATTTTATTTTATAACTCCTTCTTGGGAGCGCACTTGCACTCCCCAGGGGAAAGGCACCATTATTTTATTGGGTAGGCCCCTCCCCTCAGATAATATCTCTGGTTTCTAGTGGCATTTCCTGGCTGTGGATCATGGCCACGCCGTGATCCACAGCCAGGAAACTGTGCTAGGAAACTGTGCTAGGAAGGCATTGCTAGAAAAGGGGGACTCCCTCCTTTCCAACGATGCCTTCATAGCATCTAGGGAGGCAGTGCACCCCACCCCAAGTGCGCTGATGTCACAGATGAATGGGGTCAGGGAGAGACACGCAAGTGATTCTGCAATATCCCCCCTCAACATTTCCCTCCCTCCTGGTAGAAAACAAATAAGGAATCCTCCGGTGCTTTATACAACAGAGGGTCCTTTTGAGCCCTCCCCAGTGTCGGCCAATGGCTGACAGACGCACCATAAGAGGTTAAATAAAATATTTCATAATTTGTGTATTTGTTTGATGAATGCTTGTTTCTGTATTTTATGTATTGTTTTATGGTTCAGTTTATTAAAATACCTAAGGCTGGGGTCCCTGGATTTCTATAATGACTTAGTGGAGGTCCCCTGACTCCAATAATGATTCAATGGGGGCCCTGGATTCCAGTAATAATTAAGTGGGTGACTCCAGAAGTCGGAAGGTTAAGAACCAATATGGTAAACTATACAAACAACACAACTGCTTTATTCCAATGCACACGCAATAAGGTGGTAAGGCAAGGCCACAAGACCATCTAGTCTCCCATGCATTGTCTTGATCTGGTGTGCTGATTTCTCAGTACAATTGTTTTACTGTTTAAACGAGGTCCATTCATTCTGCCAAGATCTTGCCTGCTCTTACAGTCATAGTTTCCCTTTGTCAGTGCCACTACACCTATGCGTTTGTCCAGGGCCCACCTTATACAGAAATAATTAGGGACTTACAGTTGTAGGCCCTATCTGGTTCCCCACAAAACAACTGTCAGTAATGTTATCATACATGTTGAAATCCACGCCTATTCAATCTGCATGCTTACTGTACAGCCTACTGTAAAGGTGCTAAGCTGCAAATACTGACAAATGATTTGCTCTCCATTTTTAGGGTTGTGCAGAAGAGGTGATGCTGATTACTTGCAGTAGATCAATTGAGATTCTAAGGGGTGGCTTTTGTGCTCTGTCAAAACTGATATCATAGTAATGTAGAGGAATGGGAAAGATGCGAGGACCATGAAGTGGTACAGAGGAAAACAGGCTTGAGGAGAAATTGGGGGTGGGGTTGTGGGGAGGCGATTGAGAAGTCAGTCCAGAATTAAGTGATAGTCGGAAAGGAGAGGACATGTGTAACAGGAGAGAGAGGGGGATTATGAGGATATGGAGGAAGAAGGCCTATTACAGAGGCAAATGGACTGGATCAGAAGTGGCCTGGAATAATGGTCCTGGGAAGGAGGAGAGCCTGTAGAGAAAGAGGTTCTTAGGTGGGTGGGGTGACATTGAAAAATAGATGAATGTAGGTAAGTGTTGATGGTGCTGTGCTACTTAGGTGGAGGAGCCGGAAGGAGGGGCAGAGTGATACTAAGGTGGGAGTTTTGCCTTGCATTCATTGGTTTCCGAGGATGGCTAGCAGCCAGGGGAAAAGCAGTTGCATGCCTACTTTGTTGACCTAGCTACACTTATACCTTGGCCCAAAGGATAATATCAGTGGGCCCAAGCAGAATGCAAACTTCAAACATTTGGTTCCATTGTAGACAGGAGAGAAAGGATTACATTTAAAGAACTGAGGGCAAGGGTGTGAGGGCAATGGGGAAGCCCAAAAGGATTGCAAAGTTCACTGCAAGGCACCGGAGATGAAGCCTGAGAGTAGCCCAAAGAGAGCAAAGCTCTTGTTGCACACCTGAAGAGCACCACAGAGGCACAAAGGGGTGAAGTTTAATATGGCAGCCAAGGGGTACCATAAAAAGCTATTGTGCAGTTGAGGGGAGGAGCAAAGAACTCTGGAAACAGGGGCTGAGGGCAGCATCTGTGGCCAAGATGAGCAAAGAGTTTGTTGCAGAGCATCTGCGGACCAACATCAGAAGCAAAGAGTTTGTCAGGGAACTCAAGGTGCAGAATAAAATAGTTCCAGACAGTGCAAAGTTTATTGCAGGACACAAGGAGAAGCTAAACATGTCCAGGAGGAGTAAGGAGATAAGAGCCCAAGCCCCAGAAGGCAGAAGGAGAAAGCCCTTCTCTCTGTCTAACCCATTACCCGACAGGGATGGAGCTTGTGCAGCCTCTCCTGTACTATGTCTTGGTCTCTGGGGAAATAAATACACTGGCAGCTTTTTTACAGTGATCCTTCCGCAGCCACTCTGTCTTTGGGTGGGCTCAAGTTTCCCCTAGCCTGCCACAGTTACTACTGGCTTCCAGCCAATTATGGGCCACCACACAATGATAACATCTAATCCCTGATTGGCTGTGAGCACCACAGAGCCTCAGCTCTGTGCCTGCTTACCAAAACTTGGTGTATAGTTCCTTATCATGGGTATTTAATATCTGTTGTGTATATGAATAGAAAGCACTCCTTAAATATCCTCGGAGAGAAGCAGGGAGGAATTGGAATCGATAGTGGACTGAGACCATGTTATACTCATTCTAGAAAACTGTCCTGCCTAGCTGACTGATGCAAATATTAATCGGCTGCTAAATCTGTGTCCTTATATGACCTCTTCAACCATCTAAGCCTCCTCTGTGGCCTCAATCATCAGTCTTACTTTTATTGTCCCAGCGCATCTTTATGCAGTCATTACCCCACTAAAGAAACTCCACTGGGTCCCTCATTTGTGCTGCTAAGATTACTTTGCAAGTAGTAGTCGCAAGAGTCCTGTTTTTCAACTTTTTCTGCAAAACACCACTTTTTCAAGAAGGAAAATTTACCCCTACAAACATTTGACAACTTCACTGAGTACTCAGCGTTTTAAATTTCTTTTGATGAATGACTTTTTTTGTATGTAGTATAAAAGATTTTTACGGTTGTATGTTATTTTTGCTTTTGTTGTCAGCACTGGGCATTCCTTAATTTTGCCTGCCGCAATCCTGACTATTTTCTTCACCACTACAAAGAAGGACTCCATCAGGATGCCAACCACATAGATGTTTTGGGGTCTCCATTTTGGTGTGCCAACCACTTTTGCCTCTTTTCCTCTTTTTTTGTGGTTGGAGATTCAACGAGTCATGGCAGCGGCTGGTGTCCTGGGCAAACCTGAACTCTTTGAGGTGGCCACAGCCTCTTTCCAAATGTCTGCAGGTGAATGCCTCATGGTTAGCAGTCCTTTGAATGTTCCAGCGACTCTCCCTTGTGCATCCAATTGTTTCCTCAGTTCGCCTTATTTTCCTGCATTCAGGGAGTTCCTTGAGCCCTGCATCTCAGGAAACTAACCATTCATGATGTCTCCTCTTGAAAATTCTTCACCACAGCCCTGCCTCTCGTCTATAGCAGTTTCCTGCAGTTCTGTTCTTCACCCATCTTTACCAATTAGAGTTAAACCACATCTTCCAAGGAAGTTGGGTCAAGTAGAGGATATGACCCACAATGCTGCTTATAACAGAGGATAACCTATCACGCCTACCTCGGATTTTAGACTTTGAGCCCTCTCCTTCCATTCTTCAATTATTGGTTTGTTTTTCTATGGATTCCACTAGGCTAACTTTGATCCCGAGTCATGGCTACAGAATGTAGTGCAGCAGAGAGCTCATTGGTGGGACTCGTCTATTTCTCTTTTGGCACAGTCTGAAAAGAGGTTTTTTTTTTTTTTCTTCATAAAGCAAATGTATGATTCTACATCTCATGGTCCGGTTTTGTGTCCTTTTCTCTTATTGAGGGCTCGCATAACAGCCAGTCATGGAAGTGACCTGCTTAAATCATGTTGTGATCTCACCCTCTCGCCTTTGCGGGAAAAATCCTTGCCTCTTTGGTCATCCAAACCTAGCAGTCTTTTATGTTGACTGTCAACATGCAGGGTACATAGTCCCTCAGAATTAGACAATAGATCTTCTCTCAAACTGGAGACTGGTGTGGGCGCTCACCTCTGTCCACATCAGATGGCTCTGTGTGCTATGTCATTGCGTATGGTGCTCGCCCTGCAGAGGCAGGGGACCTGGTGGGAGTTTGCTCCGTGCCGATGCTCTGCCACGGTGTGTGCGTATGTGGCAGGCCCTGGCAGAGCTGGGAACAGAAACGCACGTTACAGTTTGAAAGTGACAGTTAATCGCAGCTGCTCTGGAGGGAGCAGACACAAAAAGCGTGCTGAGACGGGAGTCTGCCTTGCTCCTGTGCTTGACACCAGTGATATCACTCTGCCCTGAAGAGACCTATCCTCCCACGCTCTCCAGTAGTTCTTTCTAAGAACTGCTATAACCAGTTTCCTACACAGCCGGGATGTTCATTGATGTGTAATGGTGCGTGGGTAGTGTTTTTAAACTGTTTCAAGTGATACACCAGCTTAGCTGTTTTCTGCTGGACATAAATGGGCCATTTGTTAATGTGTAGTGACACAAGCCGGTAGGTACTGTGTGTGCATGAGCCCTGTTCTGCAGGCCAGAACGAAAACTAGTGAAAGGCTTGATTCATAACTAAAAAGTTCTAGATTTAAAGTAAAATCCACAGCACGGGCGGGTACATATTTTACAATATGCTGTCATTCCTTATCAGTCAAATTAAAAAGGTAGTTTTTCATGTTGTTTTCTGTTACAAAAAGGCGAGCAGTTTGATTTGAGAAATGTTAAATGGCCTTTCTCCCTTCAGATTATGCAAACAGTAAGGGTATAGACAATAAAGATGAACAAAAAGGTACATATTGCCGACAAAGGGCCATGGAAACCCAGTGAACATATTGTCATTGGAGCCAAAGGTACAGCAGGGTATTTAACTGAAGTAATTGGGGAAGGACTGTTTCCACACCACCCCAAAAATGTATAGTTTATACTACATGATTAGTTCAACACCGTGACTACTTTAACACCCTGTACACTGCAGAAACAGGCTCTGTTTTCTTTATATACCAATTAGCATTTTATTCAGATGCAGTGGCATGTTGAACTGGGTAGCAATTTTCTCTTATTAAGGGTTTAATGACCACAAGTGTCACCTGGTTTACTGACCCGCTTTTCTGTAGGCTTGTTGAAACAGTTTTATCCATTTCCTCCAATCCAGAAAGTGTGAGACATAGGATTCAGTCTTTTCTGCAGCTCCATTTCGGGATCATATCAAGGGAAGGAATAAGGGTAGGGGTTGAAATTACATGCCTGGTGCATTGCTCAGAAATCAATACACACTGACCCACCAACTATCTTGCTGAGAAGTTTACTGTTTCAGGAAGACTCTAGTCCTTTGAACTACTTAGCCCTTTTGGATATCACACAGTTCAGAAAGAAATGACTCTAAAACTTTCAATCACTGAGAGATGTCCCAGACTTTGGGCCTCTCAGTGGAGAGAAGAGAAGATTTACTGTTTCAAAATAATTCTCCTTTATGATCAGACTTCTGATTCCCTTTGTTGTGTGTAATGGTCACCTGTCTTGGACCTCCGCTAGGTTTCACTGGACTTATGTTTTATTTAATCTTTTATGTACTTGTGTACTTCTACTTTTTCTTTTTCTTGCTCTTAACAGATACCATCCTGCATGTTTTTGTTTTCACTTTCCTGACACTTTCATCATACAAAGAAACATAGCATTCTGTTTCTGTAGTAGCCTCTCTGTCTAGTATACAAAAGAACGTAATTTTCATATATCATCTATTGTTGATCTGCACCTACTTTCATTGTTTTTTTAACTGAAGTACTCTGTAATTCTATTACGTTTTGTTCACACTGTAAAAATAATTCTAAATGAAGGGTGATACGTCACATTTTGTGGTCTCTGTGCAATAGACTGGTGCACAAGGCAAGCATGTATGTGTATGGTTGTTCATTATTATCTCCAGTAGAGCAGGACTTGGAGGAGATGTTGCCTAATGGCACGGTTAATGACCTGGGTTCTAATCTATGCTTTGGTGCATTACCAAAAGTTGATATATTTTGTGACAAATGAGTGCTAACAGGCCCAAAATGTCATATCACGCCATTTTAAAGATGATGAAGGTTTTTGGCCACTTTAATCTTGAGCTCTGAGGGCTGGGTGTGTGTGTGGGAGGGTTATAGGGAAATCTTCAGTGTCAAAACTCCAGTTTGAAGCAGTCATTCTACCCATAATAAACCCAGAAAAAGAAGTCTGGTATTACCAAGCAGGATACTTCAACTTTAAAGAAGAATTGTCTCTGCATATCGTTCTCTCCCTTTCAAATCCAGCTGAAATGTTCCAGGTGACTCAACAGGTCTGTAAAGTAGTACTTGTCCGTGTCATATAAACGGGATGCCCACAGCCCCCGCTCAGAGATTTCTGTGGAGCTTATAGGAATCATCTCTGCCCATTCAGGTCTGCCTATTTTTTATCCTGGGAAGCATTTCACACCTCTTTCACACTTACTGCCGGGCTTGAGCACAAGGTGGGTGCTGGCCAAAGTTTATGCTGATTAGTCTTTTGAGGATTCAGGCAGGTAAAGGGTAATTTTCTAAAACTTACTTCTCCTCAGTGTTCATTAAAATCAAATATTACTAGTAAAGTAGATTTTTAATATCTATTCAAAGTAGTGGTTTAATTTATTTTTCATGCTTGTCCTATTCCAGAGATAGCATTATTAGTACTGTAATCTGTACACTGGTTTAATACATAGGACAGCTAGGCCTGCGACAGTGAAACTAGCTTTTAGGTCCTTGTCACTGTAGGGACATGGTAACTTTGATTTTCTACGTGACCCCCCATTTAAATCCCATGCAAGCTGCCGTGTGGGCTACAAGGCTTGCTTAGTGCTGACTTACTAATATTTAAAAGGGAGATTTTTACCTGTCAAACAGGGCTTTAAAGGTTCAGGTTTTACACTGCAGGAGTCTGTGTACAGTCCTAGATCTGAAGCCATCCTTTTTTCTGTGTCACACTAGTAGATGCCACAAAATGTATTGTAGTCCACAGCTGACATTTAACTTTTCATGCCATGGGTGTATTTCTGCACCATATATTATGACCATACAGAAAAGACAGGTTAAATACACCAGTAAGTAATTTGCCAATTTCTGTGTGTTTTAGGGGTCAGGAGCTCAGTTAGACAATGTATTAGTTGTGAAATTGAGATCTGCGGTCTGAAGTATTTTAATAAATTGAAGGATTATTTTAGTTATCGGAAGAACAACAGGTGTCTATAGTATTTGTGATTTGTCTTCTAGACACCCCTGCTAGCTTCATTACTGTGTCTCCATTCACTTCTAGAGGGCCTGTAGAAATCACCCAATACAATGTTTTATTTGATATGCAATATGCCACAAGACACTTTATAAATCCATTTTTGTAACAAACTGACTTGTTCGGCTCTGGATTGTCATCAGGACTTTTTAATAAGATTGTTAATAGAAGAGCTTAGATAGTATATCTGCGTGAGCCAGGATTAAAAAGACCAAAGCTTACCAAAACATACATAATGGTGCATTTATACACCTTCTGTTAGTATAGCGCATAGATAAAACCTTCAGTTAGCAGATAATTTGAACATGGCCGGTTATCGCCCGATGTCCGGGACATATTGTTTGGGTCAAGGGCAACAAGTTTTCACGTTTATTTTGTTCTTGGGACAAGCAGGCCCAACCCCCTGCAGCACAAACCCTTTTGCTGCCAGTTTACAGAGAAGGGAACAGTCTGCAGTTGAGGTAATATGAGTGTACATATCTTAATGCTGTTCAAACTTGTATTTATGGTTCATTAATGAAAAACCTTCATTATTGAGTGCTGAAATAAACGTTTTTAAGGTCACACTGCACTACTGACAATGGTTCCAGTAAAAACAGAAAAAAGTTTTCCCACGTTTTGAAAAGTTTAACAATATGAGGCTAATTATAATGCTCCCAGAATGCTCTCTGATTAGATGCAAATATTTGCAGAAACCTGTAAGCAAGAGTGATGATTCTTTGCTTTCAAAATAAAATGTTCAAAAAAAGTAGGAAAAAAAAAAGTTTCACTACTATGAAAGTTTAGGTGCTATTTCTTTGAAGCGTCATTTAGTAAAATGTATTGATGCATGCTAGTATTTCCAAAAAATATTCCTAAACGAAAATCAGTGTAGCCATTTTCAAGATGATTACGGGAAGCATGAAAATAAGCGAGCACTAGAAAAAGCCAACCAACCTGACATTTTTTGTGAGTCTTTTAGTTTTGTCAACATGTGTCTTTTTTAGAAGTGGTTTTTGTACCACTTTATTGTTGTGGGAACTGCCAGGCCCGCACCATTGCAACAAACACAGGCAAAAAGAAAAACAAAGATTTTGGTCTCAAAAAGCACAAATTTCCACCAGTGGCCTAAGAAAAGGCCCTGCAGTCTGCCTCCAGGAGTAAATTTCTAACCTTTCTACCGTTCTCATTATGGGAAAAGATTAGAGAAGAGCTGGTGAAAATCCTTAAAACATGCAAGTTAGTAGATTTGCAGACTCAAAGGCATTCCAGCCCTGAAACTAGTGCTTACTGCTTCCCCAGGCCCCAGTATGAAGTCCTGTGGAAAGGTGGCAAAATAAGAAAATTGCTATAGTAGGGATTGAAATTTCCCTGTTATAGTAGTAGCCATGACATAACGAGAGAGGCTATACTCGGAGGTCTTAAATAATGAGATTGCTGCCATAATTTGTTGCACTTTATGGCACCAGAGGGACAAGTAGATTTCTTTTTACAGGACAAGTATATTTCAGAAGCAACCTGTCCCATGGACAAGTAGATATTTTAATAAATTCCACACCCCTGTTTTGTGTGTTCAGCAAAGTTTTGCCACTTTTTATGCCTGAGCTTTTGCACATTATACACTTTGCAAAGTACCTTTTTTTCTTTTTGCAAAGTTATTTTATTTAAAAAAAATCTTTTTATTGAACATTTCCTCATTTGGCAGTACTGCGGCAAAGAAAACAATGCAAAATATTGTCAATTATTTGACCTAGAACACAAAATAGATAGATAGTATGATTATCATTGCATGATTTATCTCGGCAGTCAGTAAACAGTTCCTCCCAAACACATTTGAATCACAAGGAAGGTTATCATTTGACATCCACAGCTTCTTAATCAGTCAAATGCCCCGGTAACCCTGCCAACAACTCCACACCTTTTCCCATTTCTGAGGGCAACCCCTGCTGAGGTACACTGTGTGCTCTGCCCATTGGCACCAATCTCGGTCTGCTTCCCAGTTGCCTAATTGGGGAGCGGGTGACGACCCTCGTTTGCGCAAAATTTCGCCTAGCCACTGCAAGCACCAGCCTAAATTCTTTGATATCTAGACCAGGTCACCTCACCAGAGGTGCCATTTCACCTCCACTGAGACCTCTAGTCATGTAACCTTGAGTAATGGGTCATCCCCACAACACATGAAAGGAGGTTCTCTCCTGCCCACATTCCCTTAAGCAAAGAGAAGTAGCGGCTCACCCTATCCGGTGTAGCAATATTCTGGAGTAAATACGTCCTGTGCAAGATCTTATCTGGACTAATCAAAAATGGGTTCTTATTGCCATCTCCCTGAGAAACTGTGTGGCCTCAACCCAGTTGTCATCTTCAAGTACACCTAGGTCTATCTCCCATGTTGCCCTCAGTTCTACCAAAGGATCTGGGGAATTGCAGTCCAATTTCCTTTAGATGGTTGAATTTGCTTTGTCTGTCAGGGGATCTGAGTGTCGGCAGTCCTCCAGTGGAGCTGTTTCAGGAGAGTGTTCACCTTCCAGAATGTGGGCCCGCAAGGCCTGTCCCACCTGCAAATGTCAGAACCATTTTGTGTCACCTAAATCATACTCTTGCTGTAAAACCTCAAAGGACACACACGCCTGTCCCCTCTACACATTGCCCAAATGCTCCAAGCCAATCAACGCCCATTTTGTGAAGTCCTTAAGGCCTCCCACCTCACAGAGGAGATCGCTGTCCCATAGTGGGGTAATTTCAGTCAGCCTACCCTTCCAGCCCAAATACTTAGTGGCCTCTCTCCACACCCTCACCAAAGTCTGAGTTTGGGTAGGCAGGTCTTGTTTGAGCTTTCTTCGATAAAGTACAGGTGTGTAACCTCTGTTGCCAATGACAACTCTGTTCACTCGGTAAGCGGGTTCCGCACGGCCAGCAAATACCCAGTCATTGATTGCCACTAACTGGGTGTCGCAGTAATAATTAAGTATGTCACATACCGCCAGACCTCCCTCATAGATGCTTCTCTGCAACTTACGCAGAGCTATACATGATTTGCTGCCATCCTATAGCAGGTGGCGTATTTTGTGGTCTATCTTTTTGGAAGAAATCTGGTAGGATCCTATAGGACATATTCTGTAGAATGTACAGTAGGTGTAGGAGAGTCATCATTTTACATAGGGCCGCACGTCCCATTAGGAGAGTGAAAATTCATGCCCATGTGGATTGTCTCTACAGAACTGATCTAACTGTGGAAGAAGGTTCCTAACTAAGAATTCCTGGGGTTTCTTCCTAACATAGATACCCAGATAGTGAAAGCCATGAAGTACAATAGTGGCCGTGCATCTCGAGGGCACCCGTGTAAACCCCCCACCCCCAATAATGGGAATATTAAAGACTTCTCCCCATTGATATGATATCCAGAATGATCCCCGAATATTTGAAAAATATGCAAGATCCTATCAATCGAGAGCTCCGACCTCTGACATATAACAAAACGTCATTGGCTTAGAGGGAGATTCTCCTGTCCCATTCCTGATCAACTGGAATACCCAACAAGAGGGGATCGTGGCAAACCCAGGCAGCCAGAGGCTCAAGTACCAATCTAAAGATCATGGGGACAGTGCGGACATCTCTGTCTCATGAACTTCTGGAAGGCAAAGACTTGGGACAATGTTATTATTGACTCATATGCGAACTAGAAGGCCCAAATACAGGAGTCTGACCCAGCCAATAAACTTTGATCCAAAGCACATCTTTTCCAGGATAGCGAGCAGATACTTCCATTTCACGCTGTCAAACACTATCTTAGGGTTGAGTGACAGCACTGCGGCTGGTTTGGTGAATGAGACCTCGGTTATGTGCAGTACTCCGCATAGACGTCAGAGATTTAATTGCGTCCCCCTATGCAGCATAAAGCTGGATTGATCTGGATGGACCACCGTAGCGATTATCCTCAGCAGCCTGATTGCCACTGCCTTTTCTAGGATCTTAGTCTCAAAGTTGAGTAGTGAGATGGGTCTATAAAACCCACACTCAGCTGCTGGTTTACCCTTCTAATGAATGACGACCACAGCAGCAGCTATTTGGCCCTCCGAGAGACTCCCTTCCACTTTAGCTGCCTGAAACACGTTCAATAGGTGCTCCCCAATTTTATCATTCATGCATTTATAGAATTCTACTTGAAGCCCATTTGGCCCTGTCACTTTCCCGGATTGTAAGGCTAGTATTGTCCTGGTTATTTCTTCCACCATCAAGTCCCTGATCTAGTGAGGCTCGGTCCTCATCTGTGAGCTTTGGAAGGGCAAGGTCTCTCAGGAAATCAGTGCAGCCTTCACCAGACATAGTGGTTTGGAAGGTATATAGAGCCTTGTAATAGGTAGCGAAGGCCCCGGCAACGGCCTCACCTATCATCTGTTGTGTCCCCTCGCTCTCAAGGACCCAGTTCCATCCCGTCTTGCATCTGTAGCCATGCAAACAGCTTATTGGCTTTGTCCCCAGTGTCGTACAGATGATGCTGGATTGGTAGGGCATGGGCGTGCACCCTGTCTTCCATCAGCGCCCTGAACTTGTGTTGCTTCAGATGCAATTGGTAGTGAACTGGGAGAAAGGCAGAGTCCCCTTTTACCAGACGAGTCTTCAGAGAGGCACGTTCGCACTCCAGAGCCTTGCACTTCAGTTTGCAGTCCTTCATTAGTCCCCCAATCAAGGCCTGTCCCTAGCCTCGAATGACAGCCTTAAAGGCTTCTCACAGCACACAGGTCGAATCAGCCAACCCTGTGTTTTCTGTAAAATATAGGTCTGCTTGATCCCTTATGAGAGTTTTAAATGTTTTGTACTTTAAGTACCAAGGATTGACACTTTGGGGGAAGGGGTTTGGACATAATCCTTAACAGGACCATTGAGCATCACCTCCACTGGCGAGTGATCAAAGATACCCCATGGTTTGTGTGTCGCAGCCCTGAAGTCACCTGCATGTATCGTTGTGGTTGAGGAGATCGACCACACATGGTAGACTATCGTGTGCTACAGATAGGTGTGTATTGCCGCTCCTCTGGGTGAAATGTGCACCAGATATCAGCCAGTCCGTAACCGACATAAAGTCTTGCAGTGGGTCTGTGACCCTCACAGATGCAGCCCCGGCACTCCAATCCATATACAGTTAACCCACGTTGTTTATGTCCCCAACCCAAAATCAATGTCCCCGACGGCAGCTGAAGGAGCAGAGGACCCAGCAAGGCAATTGCCTGTGCATGAAGTCTAAGTAGTATATAGAGAGAGCAGCCATTCAGGATAAGCCCCTCCAAGCTCCCGTGCCACGGACCTGCCAAGGGGTTTATCCCATGTTTGAGCAGGGATAAAGAGTACAAATTTTGTGCATAGGATACTAACCCCCCTGTAGTCAGTGGAGTAACTGCAATGCACTTGCAGTGTATATCCAAACCTATGTAGGGCCTTATAATGATTCCCTTTAAAGTGGATCTCCTGGAAAAGGATCATGTCTGGGGTGTCTGTCAAGGTATTGGAGCACTACTGTGTGCTTAATCCTGCTACTGAGGCCATTTACATTCCATGTCCAGATTCTAAGTGTATGTGCTTTGGTGTTCCCAGTGGGCTTTCGAAAGATTACCACTATGATCCCTGGAGCACCCCAAGCAGACCTTAACTCACCCTGTTCGGTGCATTCCACTGTGGGATTCATATCCACAGGACAGTACTGTAACAATTACCCCTACAACGATTTAAACCTAAAGTAGAACCCCCCCACCCCACCCTGCTACCCCGCTAGGTAGGCCCCAAACTGCCCACCACCCCAACCTGTAGAGTGCCTGTCACCCAACCTGTCATGCAAAAATCAAACAAGGAGTTGGCCAGCTCTGCCATGTGTGACATACGGATCTAACTCAAGTATTATTGTACCCCTTCAGCAACAGTACATTGAATCCATATCCTGAGCACGGCCATAAAACACGGAGCATATTTTTTGTGGCAAAGAAAACAAGGCTCTATGTGAGTCCACTGTCATATATGTGTGCTTCTAGGCCCAGTGGGCAATTCCCTCCCTCCCACAAAAAGGAATCAATTACAACCTCCAACATTGTCTGTAAATAGGTAGGTGGGTGGGTAGCGTGAAACTTGTGCTCCTTATTCAAGAGTCTTTCAGAGTAGATTCTTCATCTCGCCCCTCCAGAACACTAGCAGCAGCTTTGTCCGACTGGCCACCTCTCTGAGCACTCAGTGGCCTCTGACCATTCTGCAGACCAGCAGTGTGCCAGCCCTCCTGCCACTCCCAGGCCTCCTCAGGTGACATAAAATGCCATGTTTTACCTTCTGCGATCAGTCAGTCTAGCTGGAGAGAGCATCATATACTTGAAACCCCGTGCCCTGAGTTCCTTCTTCACATCCTCGAAACTGCGCCTTTGCAGTTGGACCTGCAGAGTAGAGTCCAAGAAGAAGCGAATAATGGTGTTTTCAAATTGTAAATTGCCACTTGAGCCTGCCCTACGGAGAATCTCGTCTCTGTCCCGTTAGTTGAAAATCTAGGTGATGAATGTTCATGGGTGTCACCAGGCTAAGGTGCATGTATTGGTGCCCTGTGGGCTCTCTGAACTGAGAAAAATTTAGACAGGTTTTTGGGGCGGAGGGTGTTGACAATAAGGTCCTCTAGGAAGAGGTCCACACTTTGGCCCTCGGCCCCCTCTGGTACCCTCATCTCCCTGTTGTTGGTTCTCCTTGCCCTGCCCTTCTGATCCTCAAGATTTGCCTCCATAGCTGTATTTTGTTGCATGACAGACTGGTCCTGGGACCCCAGTCTCTTTGTGGTAGATTGAAGCAAATTAATGTGAGATTCCGCAATTGTCACCTTTTCACTGATTTTCTTCACATCAGCCTGCAGGAGGTTGACATCTGCTGTCACAGCGTCCAGCTTTGGATCCAGAGTGCCCACCAAGTTATGAATTGCCGCCATAATGGCCAGCAGGGAGGGCTCCCCGACCACTGTCAGCCAAGACCCGTGATCATCCGTGGTGACTGGTGCTTTTAAGATCGCATAATTGTCCATTTTATTGGCTTGGGGCACCACGGGCCCTTTGGGCTTCACAACAACCCGCCTCCCAGAGTGGGTAGAGCCCCAGTCAGTACACTTACTGTAGCAGGAGGTGCCGGTGCGCTCACAGGCCATCATTCGATCAAGTAGCACTCTGTCCTGGAGACTTCCGATTGTTTTTTTTGTTTTTTTAACATATTTTAATGGTTTTTCAGTTCCACAACAACTCCCCTGCTGGGGTACACAAATGCTTATTTATACAATATTTCTTGACTAGTCACTGCTTTGCTGCTAATACATAACCACGGAGCATGGAAATCATGACCGAGGGATAGTACAATCTGCTATTGCTCATCCTTCTCAGTACATCCTGGTCTTATTGTATACATGCTTGAAGAAAACAGTAGTGAGTGTATTGCTCTGGTCAACAGACTAGAGTCCTAGTTTTTCAGTTCCATTCAGCCCCGTCCCACCCCGTGCCCCCTTACCCCCTCTCCGCCCACTCGCGCCCTACCCTGTGCCAATATGTCTGGCTGCACCCAAGCTTGCATGGCATCGGGGTGCCTCTTTGCTTACTCCTGTTCATGAGACATGTATGTGTTCAGGCCTCTTCTCTGCCAATGGTCTACTATGGAGGGAGTGTTGCAGCATGGTGCAGTCGGTATAGTATGGATAGTCTATTCTGTCTGGGGAGGCTGTACCTCATCCTGCAGTGCTGTGACTATCTGTTCCCAAGCTTTTGTCAGGTCCGGGGAGCCCCCCCCTCGAGCCAGCTTCTGTTTCAGAATCAAACCTTCATGCTCTGCCCATCGCCTTAGCTCCCTTTTCCAGCTTTGGATATTGGGAGTCATCAAATTCTTCTAATTTTTTGTTAATTCCCGTTTGGCCAGGATGTACGGTAGGTCCTGGAGTTTACTAGTTGCCCTGGTCTTGGTAGTGTGGGGGAACCAGTGCAACAAGCAGTGTGCTGATGTACACTCCGCTTCTCGCTCAATTACTTCCACTACGCATAAATTCACTGCCTTCCAGTATGTAGTTAAATGGGGGAGGGACCACAACATGTGTATGAAGTCTGCCGCCTCCTCTCCGCATCTAGGGCATTTTGCATCAAGTATATGTTAGTGCTCCCGGAGTCTTTTCGGGGTAAGAAATGTCCTGTGTATGACGTAGTAGTGTATAAGTTTAAACCTGGCATTTCTAGAGACCTTCGGGACTGTCTAATATCTGGTCCCAGGCCTCCTCCGGTATGAGGGTCCCCAGATCTGTCTCCCATTTATGCCGTAGGTTGTCTAGGGGGCGCATCATTCCTGTGCGAATCGCCCTATATAAACCAGAAATGGCTTTTTGTGTGCCATCAGAGGTCATTATGTAAGTGCTGTAAGTACTGGTCCATGGGGGGGGTGGCTCACCACTTCTTAGGTGCCAGTGCATGCTAATAGTGTGTGTCAGTGTTCGGTACAACAGAAAGTGGCCCCTTGGCAGGTCATGGATCTGTTGAAAACCTTCAAATGGTAACAAATTAGTCTTGCGATAAAGGTCTCCCATCTGTACAGCCCCCGCCTCTTCCCAAGTCGCCAGTCCCCTCCAGTCTCCCGCCCTAGGAAGCCACTGCAACCATGTCATCAGTATCTCGGGTGTGTAGGGTCTAGTCATGTGCGTCCTATGAAGGCATCTTCTCCATCACCGGCGGATAACCTGGGTCTCTGGGACAAATGTTTGTTCCGATCGAGTGTGGTTGAGAAATATGCCCGCCAGCATCGAAACAGGGGGGGGTGTTCTGTTCCCTTCCTCTAGTGCGGTCCTGCCCTCTGCCATCCATCTTGTAAGCCACTGCACCTGGGCCGCCAGATAATAGATCTCAAGATCTGGGACCGCCAGGCCCCTTCTGCTCTAAGTCGCTTTAAAGTGGTTAGAGCCACTCTGCGTTTCCCGTCTCCCCATATGAATGCCGTAAGCAAGGAGTTGAGTTCCTGGTACTTCGGCTAACTAGCAGTGCCTCATCTCTCCCCAGGGGAAGGGATGATTAGGCAGCCGAGCGCATGACATCTATTGAACTTCTCAGGGAAGTCGTGGTCACTCAGGTCCCAACCAGCTCTCTCATTCACCTCATGATCTCATATACAAATGACAAAGGCAGTTTAAGTTTTATAGATTGTTTTTAATAAAACGACTGTATTTTAGATATTAAGGCATGAGCCGCAATAACCAGAACCAAACAACACAGCAGGATTGAAATAGTCACTATGAGAGTGAAACATAAAAACAACGCTATCATGGTGTTAATAGATTCTATCCTCTCTCAATAGATTATATTTAGAGCACAGCATGTTAAGCAGGATTGCCTTCGTTGTGTAGGTTCAGGCAGGAAGAGGCACAATATTGTAGCCCCAGCCAACCCCCAAGCTCAGTTTGCTGTTGGGCCTCTGCTGCGCGGTCTTCAGCCCACATAGGCCGCTCGCTGTGCAGGGTCCCCAGTAACCGTAAGGGGCACAAAACAGTCAAGGGACACCTGGCACTTCGACTCACGCAGATTCTGCACAAATTTCCTACCACCCAGCGTTCCCCTCGGTCTCCTGATAAAAATGATACCTTACTTGTCTGGGTGCGCAACGCAGAGTCAGCCTAAAAATGTATAAAATGTAAAACCAGGGGGGTGGGGGGCAATATGGGTCCAAAAGGCCAATCTACACGTTTTTTTACCCTAACCTGTCGCAGGCATTTGACCCATCCACACAAGTGGGTTAGTTTTTTTATCAGGAGGCCGATTTATCAGGGATTGACAACTTTGAGAGGGCTGGAGAGACAAAATGTCTCCTGATGTGCTGAATAAGAGGTCGGAACTTGGGGAGATACTTTACAAAGTGCACCTGAGATAATCCACTCACCCCCAAGTTCTTGGTATGTGATTTAAGCGTTTATGCTTCAGAGAAGAGAGTTCTCTATCAGTGTCCACCTTGACATTCTACAGTATAGAGCGACCGCCATCCCATACTGGGCTGTAGCGTGTGCGTAAGACAGCCAAAGACAGAGCTCCAATTCAGCCACCTGCTCTAGAGATCCAGGGACATAATCATTTAAGAGCAAATAGAAGTTTATGGTCTGGGGCAAAAACACATCCTAGTAATGAGTCATTGGGGATCTGCAAGCTATAAAGCACTCTGAGACTTACATCATGTTTGAATACTTAGTATGAAATTCATAAAAGGTTGTTGAACTAAGGGGCAAACGTATCTACCGCTGGACTCTGATACAAACTTACAGTAAGCTTCAGCAAAGGATCATCAACTTTTTGTAGCACATGCAATGTCAAACCATGTCCTTGAGCATAACAGAGTATAGGTTGACGGCGCCCCTCGCCCATACATCAGGTGATCAGAATAGAGAATGGCTCGTAACGTGAAACCAGTACAGATACTCTGTTTGTCCATCTTTCTCAAGACGTGTGCACCGTTTGGGGGAAGGGAATTAAGTTTTATTTTTAATTAGTGGCACACGTTAATAAAGTGACCTCTTTCATTTTCTCTAGAGCTCGGTGCTATCTTACGAATCGTGTCTATCGATTTCAGTGAAGCTAACCGCATTATTGGTGAATTGTGGGAGACAAAAAGTTATTTAATAGCAACAGTACTAGGAACGTTGGTTTTTTTTTTACTTTGACTACAGAGATTGTGTCCATTCTCCCACTTCCCCAATCTTGATTATGTTAACCGGACTGTGACTTCACTGCCGTATACATTTGTTGTAAGCACCTTATAACCTGAAAGCTAGTCTCCTCCTCTTTCTCTTATTCTGTAGCGCCTCATTTGAACACAGACACATTTCCATACGTGGGACTTTAAATTACCCATAACCCTGTGAATCTCTTAAGTGATGGTGGGACTGCATAATGCGATTGAACTGTAGTCAAGTGAGATAATTAAAGATGCATTCCTGCCGTGGTTACTGTTTTCCCACTTGTTCAGCTTGATCATAAAAACAATGTAGTTGACAATAGGCAGGAACAAAGAATTTTCACGTCAGTTAATCTCTAAACACTTACTGTTGTGACCAATGAAA
Organism: Pleurodeles waltl; assembly: GCF_031143425.1. Classification (NCBI taxonomy): domain Eukaryota; kingdom Metazoa; phylum Chordata; class Amphibia; order Caudata; family Salamandridae; genus Pleurodeles; species Pleurodeles waltl. The sequence continues at coordinate 405,436,389 of NC_090437.1, read as the reverse complement.
TGTCGACAGTAAAAGGTGCAAATTCAAGTGCAAAATCTGGGCGCATCAAAATCGGGCACACAAAACAGACTGTGTCTAACCAAGTTTTGGTGACAAAAAAAGGTGCTATTAAGTATTTTAATGTTATCATTCTCCGTTTCATGCTGTAGCACTCAGACATTACGGGTTAACTTCTACAACAAAGTATCACCCGCACATATAGGAAAAGTCGTTATGTTTTTTTAAACACGTGGCAAGAAGTGGATTATGTAAGTAATGCCCTATGCTGGCAGGTTTGAACTCTTCCACCAAAAAAGTGTTTTTCTAGCCATGCTAGTATCAGTCACAATAAAAATTAACTGCACCTTGCCTTTGGACCCTACCATCCCCCAAGCAGAAACGTCACCTTTTGTATGCCCTTGATATTATTATCATATAACATTAGTCCCCCCACCCCCCCCCAAAAAAAAAGAAACCAAGAAAGTCTTTACAACTCATTTCCAGTTGTCTTCTGGAATACAGACACAAGTTAATCGTTTTAGGCCTGTCCAAGCCTAGTGTGTGTGTGTGTGTGTGTGTGTGTATATATATATATATATATATATATATATACGCACACACATAGGCTAACAGATTAGCTCTCTTTCACTGATTGCACTAATACAGTGTTTTGCTTGATCACATGCACATCTTTCTAAAAAGTGCTGTGAAATGCAACAGCTGCTGGACCTATTGTTTACTCTAACAGTGTTTATTCTTTAGTTTTTTAGATCGCAGCCTACCAGACAGCTCTGCTGTCTGGTTTGCTAAAGATATCTTGGGGACTTTCAGAAAGTTAACCTAGGAATGCATTCCGCTCGTTGATTACCATTGACTTTGTGGTTTGTAACTCACACTTTCTGGCTTTCCATTTGCTGGCTTTATTTGCTTTAGGCTCTCTAGGTTCAGTTTAGCCCTCCTGTTGCCTAAATCGTGTTTCTGTATTCTTCCACAAACTCACTTTCTGTTAACAGGCCTTTAAATATTGTTCTTGTCTTGTCACATTTGCTGTCCATTCAAAGTTAAAATTTTAGGTGCCTCCTTCCAAGGGCGCTTGTATACTTTTCTTTCTTTGACATCAAAGTGAGAGGATTTGACAATCTTGCTGGATACTAGTGGTAGGAAATAGTTTTTTTCTAGCATACAACAACATTTAAATGAACAGTGTAAATATTTCAGAAAATATCAGAATTATGGATGCACAAATGAAACACATTTTTAATTATTTCTGAAGTGTGTTGGCCATATGTTCAAAATGAATCATTAAGCTAAGTGATAAAATTTCCACACATTTTCGGCCGTGGATGGTATATTTTTATTAGTAAAACTGTGTGTCTTTTGAAATGTAATGGTCATTTCAGTTGAAAATGTGTTGTATGTAATGGCCGGTGCTACCACACCATGAATATTCCACTCCACGCTACTCTACACTGCTCCACTCTATGCCACTTCACGCGACACCTCTCTACTCCACACCACTGCACTCTTCCCCACTGCACTCCACTCCAGTCTAGGCCACACCATTCTACTCTGCACAACTCCACTCTACGCCCCTCTGCAGCAATGCACTCTACACCAATGCACTTTACTCTGTAACACTCAACTCTGTGCCCCTGTCCTCTACGCCAATCCACTGTACGCCACTCTAATCTACTCTGCGCCACTGCACTCGGCTCCACTTTCTGCCATTACACTCTGTCCCTCTAGGCAATTACACTCTACCCTGCACCACTTCACTCTACACCACATTCATTCTACTCTGAAACAGTCTACTCTATGCCACTGCATTCTGCGCCACTCAACTCTTGCCACTTCAATCTTTGCATCTGCACTCTGTCAATTCACGCTACACAACTGCACTCTGTCACTGCACTCTTTCCCACTGCACTCTTCTCTGCGTCACTGTACTCTATGCCACTGCTCTCTACACCACTCTACTCCACTTTACACCACTGCACTCTGACACTCTACTTTGCAACACTGCACTTTCTGCCACTAAACTCTGCGCCACTCTACTCTGCACTACTCCACTCTATGCCACTGTACTCTATGGCACTTTACTCTACTCTGCACCCTCTATGCTTTTCTACTCTACTCTATGCTACTGCAGTCTATGCCACTTGACTCTCCTCTGTACTCTACGCCACTGCATTCTGTGCCACTCGAATCAGTGCGATTCCAGTCTGCACCATTCTGCTTTGCTCCTCTCTGCTCTGCACCGCTTCTCTCTACTATACAGCACTCAAATCTATGCTGCTGCTTTGTACAACGCTGCATTGTGCGCTGCTGAATTCAATGTCAATGCACTCAATGACACTGCACTCTGCAACACTCTACGCCAATGCACTTTACACCAGTCCACTCTACGCCACTTCAGTGTATACAACTCTACGCAACTCCACACTATGCCACTCCAATACCTGACACTCCCTAGCCCTCTACTCCACCATTCCACTTTACGACAATCCATACCACTCTACTCTGTGCCACTAACTTTTAGCCATGCTGAACAGCAGTCACGCTGGTGAACAGCATGGCTAAAACACATTGGCAAAGGCAATAGCTCTTGTATAGGCAAGACCTATTGACTTTGCCAGTGCTTTTTAACTTTTCTCCTCAACCTTCCCTAACATATCCTTTATTCTTTAGATATCCTGGGTTGTCTGAACTTAGAACCAACTGGTTTCTGTTCCTTTATGATATACTTCCAGTTAATTTATATAACATTCTTAATCTGGTACCTAGCTGAAGTAATGATGAGCTCAGAGAACTGATATATTGCAACAGATCAGATAAAGCACACAGGAAACGGCTTGGACCTGTTTTACTAAACGCTCACATTTTCCCTGTATGTGCCATGGCGCACATTTAAGTAGGTCCGCCACAACATGTGCCCTGTTATAAAGAATGCACTGCCCTCAGGACAGCTGTAAACTTCAAGACAAATATGGAGCATCTCTTTAAAAGCTGCTCTGTGTTTCCGTTTCTCTGTGGAGACGGACACCCACCTTCTTTTTCAAAAGGGATTAGAGATCCCCTTGCAGGTGGGTGCAGTGAGTGACTGTTGGGGGCGGCCTGTATGGAGGCATCTCGGGGGGGGCAGGGTCCATGGGACCTCCCTTTTGCCCCATGCAAATGAAAGAACGCTCTTGATAGCGCTGGTGCTTCGTGTGCACTAGCAATATCTGCATTATAAAAGGGGATGCACAAGCATCTGCAACCACTTCTGTATTACCAAAATGCCCTGGGAGCAAGCAACGTAAGTGCAAACGCCAGTTAGGCCCCCAAGCCACTTTCTGTAATATAGTCCCTGGTATTCAATGTACGCAGATGATCTGAATGCTAGTTTCTGGAAGTGAGATGTCAGTGTCTTGCTGGGAGCTGTGCCTCGACTCCCTCAAGGCCCAAACAGTCTGGTCCAATAAAGTACTCTTGTTTCTCTGAGGAATCCCGGGCTCACCCATCGGACGCTGGTACAAGTAGCAAGCTCTTCCTGAGTAGAATGCATGTGGTATATTGCCAAAATCTATCTAAAACGGCAAGATGGTAGCAAACCAAAGAGTTTAACAGGCTCAATGCAAATTTGGACAAAAATGTAATAAAAATGCCACAAGAAAAACAAAGATGATTGGATAAAGTCGTAGTAGAAGTGCTACCTTAAACAAGTCATCAATACGTTCTCCAGGATTGCTTCTTCAGACTCCCCTCTTTGATTTACAGTTATGGAATAATTTCCACAATTCGTCCTCAAGAACCTTTTGAGTTCAAACCGTCTGCTGCTCTGAACCATGACCTGAGCTCGCCGCAGTGTGGCTGAGAGGTGCAGCGAATTGCCTCATAAATCTTTTAAAACACATATATCTCACTTGATAACTCTGAAATTTGCTCTCTCCATCTTAATCCTTTGGATTAGAAGATGATAGTCCCATCATCACAGAGGATGTGGAAAAGTATGAGAATAGATTCAAATGTGTATGACTTTGGGATGTACTCGACTGAGCCCAGTCAGATTATGTTTAATATTTGCAAATTATTAGATGGTTTACAGGTAATAATTTTACTTCATTATTGCTCGTTGCAGGTTATGTATGATACGTATCTGTGGCAAGTATTGTTTTGATAACGCTTCTTTATCAAATGTTATGTAAGGTTTTTACATAAGGAAAACTACACAGGGCTTATTGTGATAACGTGAGCTAAACCACAGGTATAGGTATAGACGGGAAACTCAATTTCCTTTTCTGCTTTATCCCATAAATACAATCCAAACAACTTTTCAGGTGGTTTCTACTAAGAAAGTTAACCTACCAGATAGTTATTGCAGCTTGAAAATAAAAAGGTTGCCCTTTCAGTAGAACACGTAGCTGAGGTTTATTTTAAGAGATCGAAACACCGGCTCTCTAGACCACAGAATGGGAGATGAAAGAGCAAATAGGGGAAAAGGTGGCATCTCTGGGAACCTTCTGGTGGTATCTGTATAATGAAAGTATCAGGTTGTTTGGCTCTGCCAAAACCGATTTGTAGTTTAAAAAAAAAAGGAAAAAGGTATGCAAGGATAAGTAATCAGACCTCGCTTTAAGGTTTTGTCAGAACTTTCCACATAGATATAAAGTATACATTTAAATGTGAATCTCTTTAAGTGATAATTTAAATGCCAGGAGATGATGAGACCAATAGAGAATTTAAATGTAGCTCGCAGGTACCTTACTACAAAAATGTATTATGATGTCCCTTAGTGTTAAGCTACTTCTAACTTGTCTTCCATCCTTCTGGCCTCCCTTTTTGATCAATTTTGCTATAAAAAACACCTATCCGTTGCTCTGCCACCTATCTTATTCACTCCCAAAGTCTTCCTTTCGATTACCTCAGCTCTTTTGAGATACCTCCCTTTTTTGCCATGAAAAAGAAAACAGCTATTTTTGTTTCCAACATTGGTAATTGCAACCTTTGGTGAGTCACCATAACAGATGATGCCCCAAGCCATGAACATAAACTGCCTGTGAAATGAAGCCCACTTTCTTGTAGGGGTGCCAGCAACAGTCAAGTATTGGTAATGACTGGCAGCCTAAAGCCCACCACGAGGGCCATTGGATTCCTTTTCTGGAGACTGTGACGGGCCCCTGGATTACATCGGATGTCTCGACAGCATGGTAAAGCATATATTGCTGAGGGCACATTTTCCCATGTAAACTTGGGGTTCCATTTTAACAGAGCAATTAGAAGTGCCCAGAGGGACTTTTTTGCAAGGAGGGTTAGTCAGTTGAATATGAAGTGCTTATACAGGTGAAAATTGTGGTCAGATTTGAAAGACAAAATAAGTCTCACTTCAGACTTTTGAATTCTCGAGTAAGAGGGAAGGTAAAAAAAACAAATGGAATACAACGCCTTCAAAACTGCGCAATGTGGCATCCACCTGTCCTTAATGTCGGACCCTCGGATTCTCATTTATTCTCCTGGCTTTTCTCCTAGCTGTCAAACAAATCCTGCTTTTTTACTATTGCTGAAATATATTTCAGAACGAGATGGTTATAGGTGGAATCCGTGGAGTGGGATGAGACGGATAAGATTTTAATGAGATATTGAGTTTATGAAAAGCAGAGCTCAACAGTGAAATTCTACAAAATGAGTTTAGAAGTTGAAGAGTGAGCTGCAGTGAGGAGAAAACGATGTGTGGTCATAGACACAAGATTTGAAGGGATAAGAAGAGGGGCAGAGGAGGTGGAAAGACTAGGATGGTGGTGAATTGAGGAGCTTTTATGAAAGGTAAACAAGCATTTGCAATGCAGTGGGTCTCACGTTTGCTTGATTTAGCGCTGCTAGTGTTGTAAATTCCTAACTGGAGTTTTCTTGCCACATAAATTGAAAATGAAAAGTAAAACAGTTGAAATAAATGATCTGATTCAAAGCGCCAGGGCCGCCATGAGCATGAGCGCGAAGGAGAAAGACAAAAGGAAAAAAAGTTCACTTGCAGGCACACATATCGGCAAAAGTACAATTATCCATGTAACAGGGTTGATGGCCAAGGCAGTAACAAAATTTCCCCAAGGAGGGACAAACATAAAGCATTTACCAATGATAACAAAGGATCTTGCAAGGCAAGCCCATGAACGAGTGATTACAAGGCCTGCTCCCCCACCATCTGTTGTACCAGACAGCAGCACTTGCATGAAGCCCTGTTGTGACCTTTAACATAGGTTTATTGTAATCCACCCTATTGAGGAAGAAAGGGTGGCACGCTGGAGACCTAAGCTTGTGTAGGTGTGTGCTGAATGCTGTAGTAAGCGATACCCATGTGCTTTGACAGGAGCTGTGTTTACATATTGATGGGTTTCGGCTGGTGACGCTATGCCATTCATGGCTGCATTCCCAGCCAATGCTGCCTGTGAGGGAGATGGATGATAATACGTATGCAAAGTCTACAATGATTTGCATATTTCAGTACGTCTTTGCAGCAATATATTCTGAAGACTTCTGAAGACTGTTCAGATTTTGGATTGCCTGTACCATTGTAGAAGGTCTGTCATTAATTTTGTTTTGCCTACGAGTGAATGGATTAAAGATGAACACTGTGAAAATATAATTATAAGCTTATTTATTTAGCTTTAGAGTGTAAAATATTGTCTACTATTCCTTCGTGAAGTTTTATGTTAAGTCATGTTGCTCCTCTCCACAGAATTATGCTTCATTTGCTGGAAATGGTTCCTGCCGGTTTAATCCCTCTGGGTATTTCATGTTTCGATTAACAGACTTTTGGACTCTCATGGTAAATTCTGTGGCAATGTACTGCAAGTGATAAGTGCCAATGTGCACCTTTTAAGGCAAGATCCGCTGTTGAACAGCTGGCTTAGAGACTTTGGACTGGCTACTCATCAACACTTGCATGCACATATGTGTGGGCTGAACGTGTAAAATTACCTTCAGCTTCAGCACGGTATCTGTACAGAAGTAACCTGTCACCGAAGGGATTCTTTAGCGATTGGTGCTGACCCATTGTAGGCCTTATAGTGTGAGTGGGCATTTCTTTTGTACATCTGTAATGCTTACTGAAAGGCTGGGTACTTAATGCATTATTATACCTTATGGATGAAATCTGCACCACAGCATATTTTTGCCCTACATAAACCTAGAGCTAATGGTCGGATATACATTTTAGAAGTAAACATGTACACCCAGTGCAAATCTGCAGTCAAATTTGTGTACTCTTCATGGAACTTTGAGAAGAATCGTATTTCCTTGGCTCACCCAGAATCTGATTTAAGGACTTTGTGTCTCCTACTTGGCCAAGTTAATTAGTCTGCTGGGCACCAGGAGGATTAAAGGCTTCCCCACACAATAGAGCCATTAATAGTGCTTGGCCAATTTCCTGGGAAAGGAAAGGGTGGGGAGGAAATCTGCATCTGCTAATTAACTCGTCCCACTGTACCTGGACTAGCAAACCCATCCCCAGCGAAACAAAGGAGGCGGGACAGTCCTTGGGAGTCAAACACAGGGTTCCCCTGTGAAGTTTTATTGGGAAGGATTCAGGCAGTTGTTAGTTGGGTAGAGTAGAAGCTCTCAGGGATTTTTTTTTTCATAGTCCACTTGAAGCTGCCATGTTGAAATGTACCAGAGTGCTATGCAGGAGAGCTGGGCCAGTGGTAGAGTTGATTATGTGGCACCCTCTGATTGGGCAGAAGTGCCCTCCTTCCAGAACTTTCCACCCCCTCTTAAAATCCTCTGTAGAAGGGGAAAGACATTTGAGAAGACAGTGGACCTGGGGCTGCATTGCTGGACTAATGCCAGCTGTCCTCACTGAGAAGGTGGAATTATGTACTTTGACTCCAGCTGGCACCTAGGACTAGGGTTGTCTCTCAAGGGCTTGTGGGCTGGCTCGCATATGCCCCCTGAGAAACCTTGGGGGGAATGACCTGCTGGGGCACCCTGGAGTGTACCTCAGGGACTTCTGTGGACTGGCCACTGACTCCGTAGCTGGCACACAGGTGCCATGCAAGACAGCTAAAGACATCGGGCCTGGGGTGTGCTGCAGCAACAGTGTGCAGCTTGTTTGCTGTGGAAGATGCCCCCCAAGAAGGAGAGAGTGCCAGGAACCTGACAGAGGACAGGTCTGGTGAAGGGAGCCTTAAGAATCAAGCTCCCAAGCAAAAAGCAAATTTACACGCCAGGAAGTCCGAAGAAAATGTACCTGAGGGTTAGGGTTGGTTTCCAAGAGCAAAGCGAGGCCAAGATCAGTAAACTCGGTTCTATAGAGCCAGAGCAATCAGGCCTAGAAGCCTAGTCCCCTAGGGGAACTGGCAGAGAAAGGAAGCGCATAGCGGTCTGCTGGGATTTTTACAGAGACCTCGATGGTTGGTGCATCTTCATTAAATTGATTTTTAATGGGTGGTGGGCGTGTTTGTGGCCCCCTCTCCTAGCTCTTCTATGGCCTTGGGATCCTCCGTGGGGCAGAAGCACAAAGAAGATCACTACAGTGCTTCCTGTGATGGTGTGCCAGTCCTGCTGCATGGGCTGTGTCTATGGGATGTAGGGTGACTACAGCACCACCATTGAGGATGCTGGTGGGAGAAACACAATACCAGTTCCCACACAGAGGTATGTCGGCTAGACTGGGAGCAGGAATGGACTTCCCAACACTGGCCTGATGGAAGGCGCACCCGGGTATGGAGTGGGCATTTTAAAAGATTGAAAATGCGGTGCAAGACTGCACTCAAAAGCCAAACAAAACGTTTATGCCCTGAGGCAAAGGCCCTTATTTAGGATTCATGAGCCCAATAACCTGGGCCTTAGGAGCACCCCATAAACCTCTACGAGGGCACATTACTTGCATATTGTTCCTCATGGTGCCCCAGGAGGGACAGTGGCAGCACCACACATTAAAGTGTGTGTTTGGGGAATGTCAGGGGTAAACAGCCCTCATAGAAGAGTTTTTCAGAAAAGTTGCCCTCAGTCTCCCAGAGAGATCTGTTGGTGATCCCAGGGAGAGCTTGCTTTCATTTATCAGACACCCCTGGAACATCTGCTTTTGCACAGGTGCACTATGGTGCAGGGACCCCTGTTGGTTGGTCCTAGAGCTGCAGCAGCAATATAAAGGTAGAAATAAGACGCCAGGACACACATTATTCAGTATATTATTTTATTATTGACATTGTGGATTGACAATGCAAGGTTGTATAGTACAATGTATAGTATTGAATGTCATACTCTCCCTTTTGATTTCAATAGTGTTACATGTTTTTGCTTCTACCAATGTGGTAGCACAGTTAAAAAAAGCCAGTAGGCCTGCCTTGTTGATAATGACCCTTCCTTATATTGTGTTATTGTATCTGATATAGGTGAGGGAGATTATGGGTTCAGAACTTGCTGGGGGCATGAACTGTTCATAGGTTGACAACAGCGGTATTACCAGCTACCTAATTGTATATATTTGTAATGAATGTGTAGTATTTAGTAGTGTGTGTGTAATAAAAGTACCTTTCCACTTTGTAAGAAAAACACTGGACAAGGATCTAGTGAGTGTTTTTCTTTATCAGTGAGGTGGGGGTACTAGCTCACACCGCCTCACTTGAGTAGGCCTTAGGCTGACTGAGGGGGTCAAGTGCTGTGTTGAAGTACTTGGTTGCCAGTAAAGAGAAAGTTGTGTACTTAATTATACATGAAGGACTTGCATTCTTCACAGCTAATAACCCAATTTCTTAAATCGCTTCAGTGACAATTCTTTCCTTGTTTGTGTGTGTTTGCGGATTAGCACATGGGTTTCACATACCATGGCTTTGCTTGTCCTTTTCCTTTGATTTAGACACTTTTTGACAAGTATGGCTTGCCCTTCCTGGTGCTTAGGGTTTGGCTGCATGAATGATTGAGAGAATCCTGTTGTAGGTGATACACACTGACAATTTCAGAAACCGGTGTTTAAATGCCCATATAATATTTTCCTGCTAAATCCTTAGCCTCACCCATAAATGGTGTGGGTTTTGGCGCTTCATGCTGGTGAAACTCTCCTACTACTGGCATTTGCAAATTAGTAATCAGATCCCCACGACTGAAATAACAGAATGGAATATGCCTGAAAACCTGCAGTCAAGATCCATCCTGTTAATATGATTAACTGTGTAGCTCTAATTCAAAACACAACATCTCCCTCTCACTCTTGTGAGCTCACACTCATTAATTTGTGAGAAAACGTTTTTTCTCTGATCTACTTGTCAGGCCGGCGTTGTCTCATGATAAGGCTAGATACAGTTCAAAACTGCCATTCCTTTCCCTCACTCACAAGGAAAATAAATGTCCTTTTGTGGTTTAATGTAGAACTTAACCACTAGATTCTTATTTATGTCAGATCAGGGACCTACTAAACAATTAAATCAACACTAGTGCTTGCTTTCCATTGTCATAATGGCATTAGTTACGTCTGTCCCCATGCCTTACTAAACAAGATACTTCACATAATTTGGTATTCCCCTTTAATAAAAACAAGCATTGGCAATATTAATCTGTCTTCACTGTTTCCCAAGATCGATGTTACATGTATAATACAATCTAGTATCTCATCAAATAAAAAGAGCATTTCTGAGTGAATGTAAACTTTTTTGTTAATAAAAAAAAGCACCCTCCAACCCCACTAAAAAAAATTCGGAATATTTAAACACCTACTCATCTTTCTTGAGAAGCTAAATTACAGGAATACAGTCAGTAAAATATTCATGATGCAAGAGAAAATTAAGGTGATTAACGTGTCTCAAAAATCAAATAAAAAAAAAATATTTATTCGGATCTTTCGTAGATATCCATAAAAGAGCATATGTACGAAGTTAATTAATAAGATAAAACGAAACATCAGTAAATAGCAATAGGATATATGTATATAAGACGATCATTACAATAATTGGAACCTCTAAAAATTTGCATACGTGATCAAAAAGTAATTTGTTCATCTAAAATATTATTTGCCGAACTGTGCATCAAAAAATAGCAAATGGGATACATGCACATAAGATGATCGGTAAACTAATTAGAACCTCTTAAAGTTGCATACCTGATCGGATAGTCATTTGGTCATCTAAAATATTATTTGCCGAGCTGTGCAAATTTATAGCAAAGTGCTTAACAGTTAGAATCAAGATATTTCATTCTTTTATCACTGCAGCAATAAAACGATTAACAACCATATATATCAAATCAGACTGGAGTAACTGCAGATGAAAAATAACTTCCTTACACCTCCTGAGATTTAGTGATTTAAGAAGTGGCATTAAAAAGACTTTCCTCTGCTCTTTGTACATCTTACAGAATAAAATCATATGCATTTTTTATTTTTCTGTACGCATATCACATGGAAAGGATATTAGGTCTCTATTGTGGTGCACCTTAGGGGGATACGCCATTAAAAAATGAGCCAGGCCCAGGCGAAATCTTGTCAGGAAAACTCTATGGTGCCGCAGGACAGTTAAGATAGGGTACAATTTTGTATGTGCTACACAAGGGAAGATAAGCTATCACCATGCCTTTCCCCAAATGTTAAAAAAGCACCTTCCAACTCAGCTAAATAACTTTTCAGGATATTTAACAACCTAGTCATCTTTCTTGAGAAGCTAAATTACAGGAATACAGTCAGTAAAATATTTATGATGCAGGAGAAAATTAAGGTGATTAACACACGTCTCAAACACTTTGCCCCTAAGTGCCATATGCTTCATGCTTCATGCTTTGGAAAAATAACTTCTACATGAAAAGCTGGAAGCCTCCATCACCCTGCCACATAGAGATTTTGGGTTTTGAGATTTTGCTACATACATAAATATTCCTACAAAAAACTACAATGTTATCCATAGAGAAACAGGTGACTTCAGTCTAATATTCTAACTTTTACTCACTAGACCAGTGGTTTCCAACTTGTGGTCCGGGGACACCTGCGAGTCCGCAAAACCTTCACCGGGGGTCCGTGACTGCTTAGAAAAATAAATATTAACAGATTAATAAAGTGTATGTACATAAAGTGGCTAAATGTACAAATGAAAATTTCAAAACGTACTTTAAACGTCAAGGAATTTGAAATTGGAGGCTAAAAATTAAATTAGTATACTTGGATTGATTTGTGGGAACAGTGCAGGTGCTGCAAACAGAATATGGTATGGCCGATGTTGGGCTTCAATTGAATTTAGAAAAGCTCCAGCCTTACTATTAGAATTACATTTTCTTATTTATATTTGTTTGCCAATTAAATAAAATGTGTTAGCATTTGTGTAAGTCTTTGAATGCTTGTTTCTGTGATTTTTGTGTATTGTTTTGCGTTTCAAATCATCGTGAATGTTTAGACTGGGGTCCCCAGTTTCCAGTAATTACTCAGTTGGAGGTGGGGAGGTCCCTGGATTACAATAATGATTCAGTGGGGGTTCCTGGATTCCAGTAATGATAAAGTGGGGGTCCACAGAAGTCAAAAGGTTGTGAACCACTGCATTAGACTTGTTGGAGTTCTAAACTCACTTAGATGATTGTGACCTGGATCTGCCACATTTATGGTTCAGCCCTTAGTTGGGGATGGAACCACACTAGTTAAAACGTGAAAGGATATACTTGACCAGGCTCGGTATTGCCAGCTATGACTCTTATCTTTCGGAAGCTTTCCACAGCATTTGACATAGAGGACTATTGGACATTGACCTCTACAATGACAACTGTTGGTAGATTTGATGTGGGTGCATGGGACTAGTTTCGTTTTTTTTCTTTTTAGGTGTGGCCTGGAGACCGCTTTAGTTGCGTCAGTAGCCTCATGCTTTAAAAAAGGAAAGCACATACATAACACATACAGGAGCTTTCAGTCAGCCCCTTCTATTCACAGTTCAGATGGCAGTCACTTTGTTTTCGCCCACCACAGCATGTAGCAATGGGTCAGACTACTTCAGCGATTGGTTCTCGTTACTGTGAGTGATGGCATTTTGCATGTTCACATCTGCTGAAAAAGTAGTCCACTCCAGTGCCAAACGTCGAAAGACCAATCTCCGCTTTCATTTTATGTTGTCTTCTTTTACTTAGACATTATGCAAGTCACCTTGACATGGCAGATTTTTTTTTGTTGATTTTTTTTGCTTTTACATTTTTTTTTTTAATGTTTATTCTATATGTGTGCAAACAAAAATAAAGGATAACAAGCTTTGGCAAAGCCAATAGGTTTTGCCTATACTCACTTAGGAGCTAAGGTATTGTCAGGGCCACAGGAAAGGCCAAATTATGCAGCACGATTGAGTAAAATATGCAGCAAGAAAAGGCAAATTATGCGGCATAATGTGCTACAATTTGAAAAAGTATTGCTTCCTTCTTTAGTCATTTTTAAACGTGGTAACACTCTTCGGGCATTGGTTGCACTTTGTTAGTACTAGTTTAACACACAGAAAGGTGACCAGTCAACACGTGTCACTGCATTTTTAGTAACTTTTGAACCGTCTGCGCTAGAAACATTTTTTTTTACGAAAATATGCTGATTATGCGATAGATGATGGCTTATGTGGCAAATAGCGCAAATCTTTAATTATGCGGAAATCGCTACAACTGTAAAATTACTTAATTCCTGTGGCCCTGGTATTGTCTAGTCACACAGAGAGAGATACAGCAAATCCTGTGACTACCACATGGGTGTGAAAAGCACTTTAGGCATACTGTAATTTAAGGCTGCTGTTTCTAACCTCCATGCTGCCCCTCTAAGTTTCACAATGTTAAAAGTGGTCTTATGCCCTCCTCCATCAAAATGATTTGAGAAATCTTTGCCAAGATATAGCATTCCATCAAAAGGGCTGCAGTGGTGCCAGCAGGGTGGTGGTGGGGGGGGGCATTAGGGGAAGCGCAGCATATATATCTAAGGTCTGTGTTACGCAATGTGAAACTAAAAAAAAAAGCAGATGACCCTGAGCTCACGGTGTGAAGGGACATAACCTGCATCTCACCATCGACAGCCAGAGAGACAGGGGCATCTGAGGTCACGTCCAGGCCCTAGTGAGATACTCTGACAGTGTGGCACCCTTACTGAAGGGGGGATCACATGGTTGCAGCTGGTGGGGTCTCCCCTCTAAGGCCTTCTGCGGAGTACGCAAGGCTCTGCTCTCATGCCTATGCAACGGCAGTTGTGCTATGATAGAGTGAGGGAGCAGCTGATAAACGAGCCCACTCCACTTGTACTAAAAAGCGACAGAGGCTGGAGCAGTATTGAGGTGGCTGCTATGCACCAGTATGCGGCGCCACCGCTGCCCCCAAGATCCTAACCCCACCTCGGTCTCTCACCTCGTATCTGTCATTCCAATCCTGGACACCGTTTAAACTTGGCGCCCTGCCAGTGTCAACATCATTCCACGCCTCTCTCTCTCTCTGTTACCATAGTTTCTTTGTGAGCTTCGTCAGTCTGTGCCAACTGTGAATATAAAAGAAAGACTGCCTATGATAATCGCTAATGTCAGCAGCACCAGGCGTGAGCGCCCTGCAGAAGCGCAACTCTATACTGCCTACAGTACCTCAGTGATGCATCACCTTACCGCTCACCTTACCAAATATAAAACACACTCTCTGCCGTAAAAAAGGGCCGCCTCTTTGCGGTCTACGTGTTTGTGTCTGGTACATATCAAAGCGGCCCGGCCATGGAATAATCCACTCCACCATGTTTGAGTCTCTGCGTCGGCTCAACCTCCTGTGGTTCTGGGCAAATCACTTGATTTCTCCATGCCTACCAAGAAATGAATATATCATAGTGTAATGCAACTGGTGCACATGTAAGGCACTCCAATACCTTTGGGTCCCGTTAGTGCTATAAAAAAACTGCAGATACATGCACTCTCAGTGCATATTAAAAAGCAAATAAAAGAGTATTGTCTTGTCAGTGAAAGGGCACTGGCCACCAAAAGCAATACTTCGTCTAATCGCCACCACATGGATAAAGAGCTGGAAGAAGCCGGGGGCCAGGAGGCGCTGCTGACCAATACGAAGCAAGGCAACAGGACTCGCGTGTGAGCCAGCCAGTGGTAAGTAAAGAGGTTCTGACAAGCAAATGAGGCCCACGTGAGAACCAGCTAGTGGTAAGTAAAGTGACGTGGGAGCCACATGGGAGCCAGCCGGTCACAAGCAGAGGTAAGTATTGGGCAGGTTTTAAGCCCCTTTTTAGACTTGTTTTGAATACAGTAGATTTCCCTAGCACAGCACAAGTGCTGTCTAGGTGAAACCTAAAAAACAAGGCATAAAAAGTTATAAACCATGTAAAATCATCCAGTAAAAAAACACATTGGGGAAAAATGTGTTGTGGTAAGAAAAGTGAGTCATCTAAGTTCTCCCAGAAGTTGTTTTAGGAGTATTCTATTATGTAAGTCTTTAGTTAATTTAGTTTACAGTGGAGAATGCTTCCTACAACGCATATCCACAAGAACATTTCCAGTTCAGACTGATCAAATGTTTTTTTTTGCTGTAGCAGGCAACAGCTTCCCATTGAGCTTGTTCTCATTTCATCCGCCAGGAGAAGCTCCACATGGATAAGTAGAATTCCTTGATGTGTGGTTTGGATCCCTTTTAACCTTGTGGATCAGCGGGAGACTGACACCATCAGCCGTTGAGAAAATCCAAGAACCATAGTTGTAGGACTGAGCTGGAACAGTTTGCTGAGTTCCTCGGATAGGCAAACGTTAATTCTTCAGTACAGCAGCAATAAAGGGAAGTCAGCCATCCTCCTCATATCCAGGACATTTCTCTGTTTGGTGTGGGTTAAGCAGACTATTACATAGAGTAAATCATTCAGCTGTTAGTGATGAGGGCTAGCCAATCGTAGTAGAATTACAAATTGCGTTTTTGCTCTGTTTTAAGCAAACTGATGCATTTCTTCTCCTGGAGACATATTTTATGGCAACAGAACTATCCCAGAGTTCCAGGCCTTCAAAAGTAAGATGGTCGGCTCCTGTCCTGGATCTCTGTGGGGTGCTTCCCTCTCTTTGTGCATGCCCAATTCAGCATCCAACTTCAAAATAAATCTGCTCCTCTGAGCCATGGCCTCACCTGTAGTTCCTCACTTCAGAGGGGTGGAGAGGTGCTAAAGATCTTTTAAAACACCTGTGGGTACCTTGATGGCTCTGTGAAAATTTCCCTCATTTTTTTATATATTATGTGGGTCAGTTCTCTGGTGTAGCAGATGCAGCTTCACAGAAAGTATGCAAAATGTGTGCTAATGTCCACAAATAGGTATTTTTTTGTGATGTACTCAGCTGAGCTCAGGCAGAATATATTTTACATTTGTAAAATAGTAAAGGGTTTACAGGTAATAAAAATGTTACTTTATTACTGATAATTTTAGTCCAGATTACCTATTTGTTGCAAGTTTTGTTTTTTTGATTATTTCCTATCAGCATTTCCATTTGTAAGGTTTAAGGTAATTTTATACATCGGAAAAGTTCAAAAGAAGTCTAGCAGCAACATGCAGTCTAAATCCCGTGTTATTTTCTAGGTGCAGGCGGGACAACTTGTTTCCTTTTCTCCTTAATCCCATATATGTCTTCTGAATAACATTACAGGGACCTTGTGCACGTAGTTGACCTAGCTGATTGACAGTCAATGCAGTTTGAAAATAAATATGTTGTGCATTTCATTTGTACATGTAGAAGGGGTTTCTTAAAGAGGCCACTGCGGAGATCAACACCTGATATTTCTAGATCAACAAACTAGAATGAATGACCAAATAGGGTAGAAAAATATGGATGTACTTGTACTATACCTGAAGGGCATCTGTGTGCACATTCTAGTGGCATCTGGCTGATGAAGTCTTTAGGGTAAATTTGGCTCTGCCAAAACTAATTGGTGCTAAAATAAAATAAAAAGTATATGAGGTTAAGTATTGACACCTGTCATGGTTTTGACAGAACATTTCACATAGATGGTGAGTCTACATTTAAATGTGAATCTGTTTAAGTGGTATGTTAAATGCCATGAGATGCTAATAACTAAGAAGCTTTTGAATGCATCTCTCAATAACCGTTCTACAAAATAGTACTAGTCTCATATGATGTTGCTTGGTGTTTCACTACTCCTAAAGAGACTGCTTCTCTTTTGGCCTCACTTTTGAGCAATTTTGCTCTAAAATAACACACCTCTTGTGCTCTGCCACCTGTTTTAATCACTACCAAAATCTTAGTTTCTGTTACCTCTTATATACAGTTGCTGCACTTTGTTTGAAATATAGCCAATCTTTTTTCCTGGTCCATTAAAAATAAAGAAAGCTATTAGCTTCCAACATATGGTGTCCCACCAGAACAGCAAAACCCCCATCCATGCACATAGCATGCCCGTGAAATGAAACCCCACCTACGCTAATGCACAACTCCTGAACCCGATAATCTCTTCCTTCAGAAATATTTTGGTCGACAAACAATCATCCATCAGTTGACAAGCAAGTTCTTTGTCAGCTTCGGTATTCCCTTCCCAAACCCTAAAAGACCGTCCATCACTCTCCAAGCCCCGTCATGAACACACCAGCAGTCTGATGGAAGACATCAAGAACTTCACTGCTTGCTCCGCTCACTGGCTCTTAAGTGCAGAAAAACAATAACATAAGCTAGCTGTTGCACCAAAGAATTCAGGATGAATTGCTAACAACTAGAGCACAAGTGGAGAATGAGCGAGGACAATTGCAGACAAGAAAACGTTTAAATCTGCCTTGAGATGCCTTCATCAACAAATCCAGATCACTAAGCACACAGTACTTGCAGACCGCATTAACACTGCCTGCAACAATAGCAAGGTAATCTTCAGTCATCAAAGATTTTACTGTACCTACCGCCACCTCTAGCAACATCAACCCCCTGCAGGGCTTCTATGAGAAGCTCTCTGAATTTTTTTGCAACAAGATCATATACATATTTGGAAACTTTGGCCCTCTATCAGACCACATCGATTTTACAGTAAGACTTCCCATCTCTGCTGAAAAACAAACATTGACCACCTGGCCCACCTTCGCCAAAGACAAAACCTCTGTCACGATGAGATCTACCAACTTAGGGCCCCTGTTGGACCCCTGCTCCCACCATGCCTTCAACAAGTGGACCACCCCACATCAGCAAAGCTCAGAGTCTCATGCCTCCATCAACCCGGCCACCTTCACTGAAACCTGGAAACACGCCTATGTTACTGCCCTTCTCAAGAAACCCCCTACAGACCCAGCTACAGACCAATCTCCATCCTACTGTACCCACACAAGGTACTTAAGAAGCTTATCAAGAGATACTTCACCAACTGCCTAATCACCCACCAGCTCATCAAGGCCATACAGTCCAGATTCAGATGTGACCATAGTTCAGCGAGAACGCTCCTTGCAGCAACAGACATCCGCATGACCCTGGGTGGGGAGAGGCAGAAGCCCTCATCCATCTAGACCTATTGGCGGCTTTTCAATCATTCGATTTGTACAGCATGGCCAATTACCTGGAGTGTATCGAGGTGCTTGCAGAATGCGATACGCTCAGTCAAATAGACCGGTCTGTTTGGAATTTCGGTAGAGATGGGGAGTGCAGAACTGCAGGTGACGGTCATTCCAGGCTTTCACTGAGAGGTAGAAGAAGGAGCGTCCTCTGCTTGAGCTTCTGTTGATGCGGGAAGTGTGCGAGCGCTAGGGAGGCTGAACATTGTTGTCTGGCTGGTTGGTGGTAGTTCAAGTGGTGGTATAAATAGGTCCTAGATTGTGAAGGGCTTTGTAGTCGTGGGTCTGTAGTTTGAATTGGCATCTCATCTGTTTTGGGAGCCAGTGGAGTTTTTTGAGGTGAAGGGAGATGCGGGTCAGTTGTGGGAGGTTAAGGATGAGTTTGGCTAAGGCATTCTAGAGGGCCTGTAGTCTCTGGAGGAGGTGTGTGGAGATCATGTAGTAGAGGGTTTTTTCGTGGGGAGCTACTTAAAGATCTTTCGTAGCATGCCCAGAGTGAAAAGAAGGCTGACGAGACTGTATTGATTTGGGATTTCATAGTCGGCTTACTGTTGAGAAGAATGCTAAGGTTTCTGGCGAGCTTGGATGGGGAGGGAGCTGGTCCTTTTGACACAGTATCTCTCCCCATCCTCATCAGACGGCTACACAGTATTGGCATTCAAAGACCTACCATCAGCTGGATCTGTTACTTCTTGATGAAAAGAACACAAGTAGTCAGCCTTGCACTGTATGCTTCAGAAGCACATAAAATCATCTGCAAAGTACCTCAAAGGTCGTCCCTCGGCTCCACCCTCTTCAGCACATACAAGATTTCACTGGCCTATGTCATCCACGTCCACAAAATCAACATCCTCTTGTACTCAGGCAACATGCAATTCATCCTTCATAGAAGAAACCCCAGCACGAGGAACAATTTCATCACATGTATGACTGAAGTCACCGCCTGGATGAAATCCAGTTGTCTCAATCTCAATACACACAAACAGAAGTACTGATCTTTATTTGGAATCTTTATTGTGCGTGCGCATGTTAAAACAGATTTGTGCGTCTATTTGTGCACCGATGACTGTAGCTTTGTATGTGGAAGCCACACCCCTTACCTTTTTTTGTGCTTTTGCTTGTGTTTGTTGGTAAAGGCTAAGCAGCGCGATGCGCTGTCTCAACATGTTGTAATCTACTTCTGTGGGCTTTCACCATGCCCATCACTTTAATTCGTTCCTTAGCCTGCCTTTCAAAATTCCCTTGATTTCGTAGGTAAATGCTTTGTTTGTCCTGCGTTGACAAAGGGGGGCTGCTTTGTTACCCCCTTGGAGATAACCCTGCTTCATGGATTATTGCATGCTTGGCCATATACCTTAGTGTGGTGCACTACTTTATTCTTTTGCCTCTCTGCTTTGCGCTCTGTAGTGAAGTTTCATACAGTGCAAACTCGATCAGAGGAGCTCTTTACATGAGTACCACTTACGTACAAGTTTAGCAGTTTAAAAATATACAAACTGACACATTTTAAACAGAATAAACACAAAAATCCTCAATGTGGCTCTCCGGCACAGCAGGAGAGCCGATACTACAATATTCACTGCACTCTGGAAACTTGCCCCATAATGCTTTGCGTGAAATTTCTTTTACAAAACATTTTGGGCCGTACTCAGCCTGTGGTGGTCTTACGACAATGGGACCACCACCAAATCGTTCAGCACAACAGTCTTTCGGTCTGGGCCGTCTCTGGGTCCCTGCACTAGGTTTGGGGAGACCTTAAAATACCATTCTGTGTCTTTTTAAGCTCTCATGGCTGGTACTTTTGTTTTACAGCTGGGAGCAGTTTTATTTTAAGGGCATTGTTTGTGATATTATTCTAGTAGGGCTGAAAATGTGTAATGCACTACGCCATCTAGGGCCTAAATATATGGTTACATTGCATTGCATTCTGCTATTTTCTTTTTAGGTGGTTCTGCTCTCTAGGGACTGACTATATGATCACATGACCATGTTTCTTATAAATGCTACAATATTTGCTGCACTCGGAAACTCGCCCCATAATGCTTTGCAGGGCATTCCTTTTACAAAACATTTTTGCCTAAAAGTCAATGTGTGGTGGTCCTAGAATAATGGGTCCACCATCAAAATGTTCAGCACAACATGCTCTTTCTTTCTAGGTCATCTCTGTGTCCCCACACTAGGTTGAGGTTGGAGGTCAAAATAATAACCCCTCCCACTATTCAGTGTCTTTTTAAGTTCTCTCATGGCTGGAACTTTTGTTTTACAGCTGGGAGTAGTTTGTGTATTAAGGACATTGTTTGTAATATTATTCTAGTAAGCATGCTAGGCCTGAAAATGTGTAATGCACTACGCCCTTTATGGGCTAAATATATAGTTGCACTGCATTACGTTCTGCCATTCTGTTTTCATGTGGTTATGCTCTCTAGGACAGTGGTTCCCAACCTGTAGTCCGGGAACCCCTGGGGAGTCCGTGAAGTCTCCTCAGGGGGTTTGCGACAGGTTAGAAAATTTAACAATTTTAACAGATTAGGTCCCCATTTGTGAGTAATCAGTCAGTGGAGGGGGGGTCCCTGCGTTCCAATAAGGATTCAGTGAGGGTCCCAGAGTTCCAGTATTGTTAAAGCGCGGGTCCCCAGAAGTCAAAAGGTTGGGAACCATTGATCTAGGGGCTGACTATGGCATTACAGTCAAGATAATGCGCATTCCTTTTATAAAACATTTTTGCCTATATAACTCACAGTGTGGTGGTCTTAGGACAATGGGACCACCAACAAAACTGTTTGTCTAGGTCATCTCTAAGTCCCCATAGTAGGTTGGGGGACCCCAAAATAATAATATAATAAATAATGGCAATATTTAATTTTTTTGCTGCAGATAGAGGAAGGTGGGAAGTGCTTTAGTTATATGCAGGGCCACTGGAATTATGTGGCAGGGACGGCCAAATTATGCAGCAGGGATGACCAATTTAAGAAAAGTCCAGTTATGTATTTACAACGCTAATAGCTATAACTCAAGCAAATGTGATATCTATTGCAATGCAAACACTTGTTAAATGTTGTACTTTGCCTATCAAATGGGGATTCACTGTGAAGCTTGTGCTCTTTTACCTTATAAAACTATTACCTTGTCTTAGAACACATTTTACTTGCTTGCATATAGTTTTTTTTTTAATAAAAGGAGCTTCATAAGTTTCACTGTCATCCCTAAATACCAACACGTATGTTTGTCTCTGTGCTGATTCAGCAATGTGGGATTTTGACAGGCTGTCGTTGCATTTTCACTATTTATGCTGACCTTGAGCTAGGCTGCACCGACAACTGCTCTGTATCTCATACCGGAGAAGGGGACCTTACATTTTGGCATGTTTACCATTACGTCTTGGGGGAAGATGTTGGAAGCTTCAGTTATTGTAGCTCTGACAAGTGCTTGCATTGCGTTGTGTAACTAGCACAGTGTACACCTTTTAAGCTCAATAAAGTGATTCTGTTTTTGCAATCAAATCAAGATTTCACAATCCTGCAATGAAAACCACGCTCCGTTGCTGAACACACAAGGTGAAGCAACTATTGCTTTACCATTCTTCTTCGTCTGTGCCTATCCAGGGTCTAGCTGAAGGTGGACAGACTTGGTGTAGATACCTGATTGTGATCAATTTATTAAACTGAATGTACTGTACTCTTGGATAAATGCAGGACTACGCCACTCTTTGGGGTAAGCCCCTCTGTATTTTAGGTAGAGTGGCTTTGTTCAGAAGGATTTCTCTACCATGCTTCCTGTTTGTCCTGTGCAACACCCTGTACTTTGAGGAGCGTGTTTCTAGAAGACCAACGCCATTTTGCAGACTTTGCATTTTGTATCTGGAGCTCCTAGAATATATTTCATTGAATTTTATTGATTGGTTTATGATGGCTTCAAACGTATTGTAACTAGTGGTATGAGAGTCTGTGCTATAAAATTATGCAGTGGACTTTCTGTGATGTTTCTCCCTGAGGAGGCATGATGACAAAGGTTAAAATGATGTGCTGTTCTGCTCTGTACTCGTGCAGTGTCCTGAAAATACTAATACAGATACTTTTTAAAATGGTGTATGATGGCATCATCCTTTCTATTTTATAGCACTGTTACTGGGTGACTAATTTGATGGTAGTTCGTGATTATGCGTGGTCTTCCCCAGCAGAACCGTCTGTCCATTTAAATTAAATTGGCTGTAGAAAAACAAATCTACCTACACCTGCCTGCTGCAAATAACGTGTATCATGCAAAGAACAGTATTTTATCTGCATAACTCAGTAGGGTACTGCTTTTGTCACAGATATTCTTTTGTTACTGTGCAATTCATAATTTACAATCATAATCTAACACAGTGAGCTGTGAACAGCCATCAAAGAGCTGCATGCAAACTGCATGGCACAAATTAGAACGTTATGTTTTTCCCCAGTCGTTCATTTTCCTTATGCTGCTAAAAAAGGTTTGCATGCCTAGAAATACATTCTTATTATTAAGGTCAATGCTAACCACTGTGTTATGTTCTGAACCCTGTGTTTGTGCTTCTCCAGACCAAGCAGCCTTAGAAAATGCCTACCATTGTGGATGACATGCGAGTCATCCACCATGTAGTCTCCTGTAAAGTGCTCTGACACCCTACACTGATAAGAGAGGTGCTATAAAACAAATGAATTACATGTGACACAGAGGCTATGGAGAGATGAGAGGCCCTTATGGTTTTACTTTCTTTCCCCACCACATATTTATGTGAAAACGCTTTCTCAGATCTTATGTACCTAAAAAAATAAAAACAGAAATCACTAGAGATGGGCATCTAATTGAGTTGAAGGTTTGTGCAAATTAAAATCCTACTTGGGGTGTACTTAGTCTAGGTTGTTTGCCGTTGGCAAAATAAATTTCCTTTAAATATAGAATGGGTTAGTTACGTAAATTTAAGTGTAAAAAAGGTAGATGAATCATGAAGAGAAGCGCGGGCAGATGAGGCAAAGAGATAGTTTAATCATACTGTTTGTGTGTTAAAGTTTGTACTTTTTGTAACTTAGTGAATTTGGAGCTTGCAAAGGCCCATGGATTACAAATCACACTGACTCCCCCATATGGCTATTTTAGGGAGTACAAGGTTAGGCTTGACTGTCCTTTATAAGGTTTGGCCACATGTTGGCAATGTGGAACATAAGCTTCAATGGAGTAATGATTAAATCCCAAATTTAAGGGAGGAAGGGCAAGCATGGTTTGACATGGAAAACTGGATAGGCGAGGGTTATGGTTACATAATGAACAGGGGAAAGGTTTGGTAGATGTAGCTGGATGCTGGATTTCGATAATGAGTGATGATTGGTTGTTAGCAGGTTGTTGTTTTAATTGTGGTGTTTTGTTGTACTTTTAGGGACACCTCCTGATCCTGACGTGCTCCTGATCTGCCTTTGATGTTGGTTACTTCTGTTCTGTATATTATGGTTTATCAACTGTTTTGTTACTGATTCTTGATAATGATTTGGGATGTACCTATGTACAAGTTGGCTTTTGTGTTTGTTGTTGAAAGATGAATAAACTGCTTAATTAAAAAATATTTACTATCTAAGGAGCATACTGCAGCAGAGAGGCAACGACTAGCTTTGTGTGTGGCTGGACGAACTCTGCTGCGTACCTCATGGATTGTAATCGGCTTAAGGTGCCGGGCTTAATAGTAATGACCATGCAGGGCCATGTGGTGCCACAAGGCTTTGGGAAGCAATAGTGATTAGAATGGGGAGATAGAAGGTGGTCCTCCGAGAGGAATGGAGCGAACATATAGTGTTGGGGAGAATGCTGAAGCTGCCTTAGACCTGGGACACAGGAGAGTAGAGGATCCACACCACTTGCAAGAAGTGTTGTCTGCTGCATATTTGCACATTTGACAAGTCTTTAATTGCACTGAGAGATGCTTTTTATCGCAGTAATAGTAGTAGGAATTTATTGCAAAATTAATAACAATCCCTGCACTTCATAAACAATTTGTAAAAACACACGCGATCATAAATATAAACCTCAGATTCACAATGACATTAGGTTTTGTTAATTTGTGTGATTAAATACGTTAGAAATTCGCCTTGCCAAATACACAAAGAACAAAAATCATTATTATAAAAACTAATTAAAAGGGTTCATTATCAGAAAGTGCAACTGTGCAGTCAGAACCAGAATAAACTTTTCAAGGTCATCACCAATAACATGGAGAGGCTCTTATTAGAAATCAAAATGGTGACTGCTCGCTGTTATTCATTTGTTTGATGGCAAATGTCATAAACTTAAAACTGGACGCCATCTGTAAAGATTCATCCTTAAGACAGACCTCCACAGCTGACAAACAAGTTCTAATAGACAGGCCCTTGAACATCAGTTTTAGCCAGTATGTCTGAGCAGTAGCAAGGCAAGGACAAATACAGATTACATGAGCTAATGAATCTGCTCCACTTAAGTGGCAAGAACAATTGAGCCTTGCCCCACCTGCCATGCCATAAAGCTCAAAAGGGTATGAGTCCAAAACGGTATCCCGTTAGAGATAATTTCCATTCAAACGGGCAAGGTTACTTCAGATGAGAGATCAGAACCTTATAGCATAAAGGTCTGCTTAACGTGATGATTACTCAGATCTTCACCATCCTAGTTAATTGATACCATTTTAGCCTCTTTATTCACTAATTTAGAAAATATTTTGTCTGGAAGCCCCTTGTTCCAAAGGTTCCCAAACTTCTGGTTGTTTTATGGATCTTTCCAAGTAGAACAGCCAGCTGGTGCTGCCTTTCTCCAGATCATCAAGTTGAAACTTCAGAGTAGTTGGGTCTGCTGTTTTGAACTTGTCACAGTATGAGAGAAATCCATCTTGAAAAAGCGCTTTACATCTGGTCATATTAAGCTCTAGTCTTAGCTGAGATTGGGACGAGGTGTGAAGAAGTTGGAATGTATTTCAATAAATGACATTGCGTTGTCTCGAGCCAGTTACTCAGTTCGTCCCTAAATGCAATCAAACAGTACACAGTTGTGGGCACTAACTTACACTCTATTGCTTTATTCTGTTGGCTTGTATTAGGGCAAAAAAACATTCTTTAATAGACGCCAGAAAGTTGTGTGTAGGAAATTTGTTGCATTCCTTATAGATATCATGTGGTGTCGAGCACCCTCACTCCCCTCCTCAAGGTAGACCCCCTAGATATTTATAACAAGACGCTTTCTCAATAAATACATTGCCAATCGAGCACTGACCCTTTGTTTTGGACCTTGTTAAACAGGCAGTATTGAGCTAGCTTATCCAGTTGCCTTCGAAGGCCCACTACAGTTTGATCCCACAAGATTGTGTTGTCAGCCTACTTTAGCATGTTGATTTTTTTGTTTCTGCCAGCTTAGGCGGGCAAGCTCTTTTGAGAGAAAGGCTTTACATATGTAAGCAAGCTATAGATTATGAAGCATAGGGGCCAATATGCAAACTTGCTTCAACCCTTTATTTTTGGGAATTTTCCCTGCTAAGACCCATTTGGATGTTCGTCTTATCTTCACCCACATATTGGTGTATAGGCCAATGATAGCATTCAATGGGGTTTACAGAATGTCCCATTCATTGAGTTTTGTGCAAAATGTATCTGTTGACAGTGTCAAAAGCAGTAGTGAAGCCAATTAGAGCCGCATATAACAAATTCTCTTTATTGGCATGAGTGCTCTCCACAAGCATAGATGGTGCCAGCAAATTATCCTCAATACCACAGCCTTTAGCAAATTCAGTTTGGAAGAAAGGAATTAGTCTTTTCTCAGAGACCCACTTATCTAAATCTTTTAGATGCAATTTGGCATATATCTTGCCTTCAGTATCCAACAAAGCAATGAGACGAAAGTCCTGAGGTGCTGTGTTTGAGCTCTTTTTATGTATGGGGACCAACAGCAAGCCTTTCCTGCTATCCAGGATGGTGCCACTGGTAAAACATGAATAATAAAGAGGGCACAAAACTGACGCCCATTAATTCACCATGGATTTAAAGAAATGCATTGAAAAGCTGATGTATATTTAACTTTCAGTGGAGTGTATTGGGCATTGTGGAACTTTGGACATGTAGCATAGGTAAATGGGGCATTGATTGTAGAACCACGATGAGAGGGACTTCCTCCTGAATGAGTGTAGTCTTAGAGCTAAGGGTCACTGGTGGTACTGTGGTCGATATCGCCGCAATCTTTCATGAGCAAATAGGTATCTGCCTTTAGCATGGGTCCAGTAGACCTCCAGTCAGAGATAAACAGCAATGCTGTCATCGACATAGCTGCCAATGTGCCACATGACGGAAATGGCACTTATAGCGTGTCACGTATATATGCAAAAATAGTACGTATGCTGAGTTTTTAATGCCCTTACCTTTTTAGGAAAGAGTGAAAATACAAGCCCTACATTTAAACCTTTCGCAAAATGGAGGTTGAATGAAATCGCTTGACTGCACCGTGTGACCCATTTCCTGGTGTATACATTTTATCTGGTACCAGGTGGATTAACCTTGCATCTCCGGTGTTTCCCGCCGGAATACCCCTTTTACTCTCAAAAGAGTTAAACACACATTGTTTTACTTTTGCCTGCAAGGTCTCCTGGATCACGCTGGCCTCCGGCGTCCTTAAGTATTAAAACTAGTTAAAAGAAGGGCCTGCATCCCAATGACAGACTTTACCTACTGTTTTTTTTTTTTATATATATATATGGCTCCCACGGGCGCGTTTAGTTTCTTATTTAAGCAAAGAGAACGGAGACAAGGATTTTTGCCCGTTCATACAATATGGTCAAGTATAAAACCAGTAATTAAAAGTCGAATCACTGTTTTCTTAGGTCGCTACTTAACGCCTACAGTAGTCTGGCAAAATTAAATGAGTCTTCTCACATCCACATGATGTGAAATGAATGTTTTGCACATCAGTTCATGCAAGATTTCATCTGTTTGTATTCCACATCGGCCTTCGAATAAATGTGTTCTCTACTTATGAACATATGGAGCTTATGCAAGCTTTACATTTTTAAACAGGTTGTGTTCATGCACCCTAAACAACCAGCAGAATAACTATTTACATGGCAGGTGTGGCGTGTATCTGAAAGCTCCTAAAATGGCCTAATATGTAGCTAGCCAAATATCAGAAGGGACTAGCCAGAATCTTTCCAACCTGAGATCAGACAGTTGAAAAGATCCAGATTGCTGCCCAAAATCAAAGATTTCTCAGACGACCAAAACTTTCTTGGGATCACATTGGGTGTTCACACAGAATTTCATATATCTCAGAACCCTGCTTAGAAGAATAGCTGATTAAAGAGAAGAATGCACTCCGACCCAGCTTCACAAAGGTGCAAAAGTATCTATCTCTGCATGCCTGGGCCCACAGAGAGCACTAATAGGTAGTTAACCTTAATCAGACCTACTCAAGGTTTCAGAGGGTATACATCCCTACCCAAGATCAGAGGTGGTGTCAAAATAGTATTCTAATCACAAAGAGTATTGCTGTGTACACAAGCCCCCACCCAGGAACACACGCTGCCAGTATCACAGATGGTGTCAGTCATTGTTGACGACTTTGTAGGGGACCAAATTGTAAAGAACCATTTCAACAAGACAAGGACTTTGTTAATTTGGGACTGTGACTATTATGCTCCTAGTGTGTGATTGCAGGTTCCTCTATCTGAAGCACTAAGACTAGATGATTAAGATGAAACCGATGCCAGCCCACAACCCCTGTGGAGCCACTGGATCTCCTGCAACATCCTCTGTTTTTTTCTCCCTGACTATATCTCAATGGGCCTTCCTTACCTTCCTGTGCCCTCCTGCTCTTGGCCAGTGTTCTTCTTGCTGTGTCTCTTCTAAGCTTCAGAACCCTCAGTGCTTCCTGTGCTTTGTCTCCGCTGCTCTATGGCAGGAGTGGAATATGATTTTGTGATGTATGAAGCACTTACTGATCACGTTCTTTCATAAAGCCAGTGATAAAAATTAATATATATATTTTCCCAGAGTGGTGAATCCAGTTCATGTGTTTCTTTGAAAATCTGGCATGTGGTCACAGAGAAGTCTCCTGAGAATGTGCGGTTATTCTAAATCTTGAGATACTGTTACTTGGTTGAAACTAATTCTGATGTGACATTATCAGTTGGGTGTTTATTTTTTGTATATTTTCATGGTGAGGGGTTTGTAAATCTTCGGTGGGAAGTCTTGCACTAAAAGCAACAAAGTTTTACCTCACTTTGCCTCTGAGGCTTAGCAGAATTATCAATTTTTCAGTGCTTCTTAAGCGGCAA
Organism: Pleurodeles waltl; assembly: GCF_031143425.1. NCBI lineage: Eukaryota > Metazoa > Chordata > Amphibia > Caudata > Salamandridae > Pleurodeles > Pleurodeles waltl. Next base: position 405,407,656 of record NC_090437.1, on the reverse strand, counting down.
CACCTTGATACATTCATGAAGTTTGCATTATCATTTGATGCAAGATGTCTAAGATCGTTCTTATAAGTTTCCAAACTTCTTACATTTATGCTTAAAAATCAATGGGTTGCAAATAAAACATCTAGTTCTGTGATCACGGTTAATTTACCCTTGCATGCCGGTTTCGCTCAGTGCCGACTACATGTTTTGTTGTGCTTATTGCTTCTTGTTTCAGAAATGGCTTTAGACTTTGTGCACCTGGGTAGTCTGTTTTCTTTTTGTTCTTTGTGCCATATAGACGGATCTGACTGCCTCCAGCCGTGTGGGGCTGGCGGTTGATTTGAGATGTCCATTCTTTGCCCTGTTGACCCAAATATACGATATTGCTGGCTGTCCAACGGTAGTCTGTCTACTTTGCTTAGCGATATGGACTTTTTACATCATGCGTGAACATATGTTGCATTATGAGTTCCATTTTTATTATGTTTCTTGTCCCCGGTTTATTTTATTAGTTTTAACCACAGTTATTTCTTCATAATCCTACAATTTCTTCCTTAGCCAGCAATGATCAGTAATCACAAATAAAACTTTTGTTAATTGAATAGGTAATTTGTGTTATTTTTGTGCTGCTGCAACATTAGTTATTGTATACCGAGTCCTCTCAAATTCATATATTTCTTATACGCAAAATATACTTTTTCTCCATTCGATAAGGTCATTTGGTTTATGCTTATGTTGTGCCCTCTAATGACGGGGCCCTAGGATGGTATAGAATGTAGAACGTGAACATGTGCAGTCCACCCCAAGCCTAGCACCCATTGCATGTCACCACCGTACTCCAGATCCATAGTTTCTGTCCCATAGCTCATCAGCACCATGAATGATCTTTGTGGTGGTTCTGTTCTTACATTTTTATGGAATTTCCGTTCCTTTCCAATTTTGCAGTTGTATTGCTGTTTCTCCCCCTGGTAAAGTGTTTGCACCTGCTGTGGCATCTTTTCAAATGAGTTGCTAACAATGACTCCACTCACAGCACCCAGAAGTGATTGAAAGTAAGACGGGAGGGCACCAACATGACACCTTTCCAACGTGGTGAGTGTACCATGAAAAAAGCGCATGCTCTTTGTAATTGGAGAGTATGCACTGCTCAGACCCCTACATCATTAATTTAAGGAGTAGGTAGTATGTAGGCTGTGAGGACTTCTTACACAGCAAAGCACTGTTGGTAGAATAAGCCGTGTAAGTATCCATCGTTAGCGCAGGTTTTGTTGCCAATACAATGTGCAATAGATGCAATAGCCGACGGGACTGTTAAATGGGAAGGTTAGAAGAGGGTTAGGGTAGGAGATGAAGTGGTAGTATAGAGAAATTGGGGAAATGTCAAAGCTCGGACTAGAGTGAAGCAGCTACTACCCTGCAAAAATAGAAGGTAGTCCATTGGATGTGGTCAGGAAGCTTCTGCGTAAAAATGACCGAATCCTACTTTAGTTTTGCCATTTGGATGTGTTCTGTGTTTAGAGTGTGGGATCACTCAGAAGTGGCCACAAAGCTAAGGTAACGTTTTTTACTCTATTTAAATCACGATACATATTAATTTCTCGGTTAGTTGTTGCATATGTGAGAAATCAAATTACAGAAGAATGCGCTTAGGTGCTGTGGCCCTCACAATTGGCCACCACTGAAGTCATTGGCTTCGGCAAGAATCACAATGCCTCACAAAACCTGACCTATTTTTCTTTGAGTCTCTCTCGATCCTTGGTTAGCTTTCTAGTACAAAATAGCATTTACCGAGTTCTGACATTTGTTTCTTCTCCTCTTTGTTCATACCAGTCTTTGCCGCTCTCACTATGAAGCAACCCAAAAGACACTTGGAATCGTTATTCTTCAAAGACTTTTTGTTTCTGTGTTATTGCCACCACAAACTACTAAGGCCTTTTGCAGGGCATGCATGGAAAAATAATTTACCAAGTAGCATGTGGACTATAACCATTCAGTTTGGGTTGGCTGGCCCTTTGGCTTTTACTAATAAGCCCAAGACAGCTCCAAAGTTTCCACAACGATTTAAAGTTGTGTTAGAAAGAAGGTCCTTGTGAGTTGTTCCTTCTCCCTAATTGCACTCTTACTCAAGGTTTGTGCCTTCATAACGCATAGCTGTTGTATTATTTATTTATTTTCAAATATTTTTTGTAATTTTATGGCACCATTAAAAACATTAAACTCGCTCAAACTGGGAGCAATAAAAAGTCAACAGTAACGAGGGGAAGCAAAAAACGGACACATGCTACAAAATTAATTATGAAAGCAAATTAGATACATTACGATAATAGTTTTATTTCTCAGTCAAGAAGCTATTATTAAAGGTGTAACGTTCACTGTGCTATCAAAAATTAATTGCAGTATATTCATAACTCCAGCATGATTTGAGGACATTTTAGAATTTTCTAAAAAAAATTTGAACTAGCTCCTGAAACTTTTGTAACATAGTAGCAAATTCCACCTACGACCTTCCACTATACTTTTTTTTTAACTTGTTTATTTATGCATAAGATAAACACATACAACTGTGTACTACATTATTACATAGTGCTCTTTGGGGGGGTGGGGGGGTGATCAGACCAATCGCACCATTTATCCATTTATGCTCATAACATTATGAAGAGTTCAGATCCAGGTACAATTAACTCCTCTGACGGAGCACGTATAGGGAAATAAGGCATCCGTGTTGTTAGTTTAGGGGACCCAACCAACATAATGTCCACAGCGGCCCGACAGAGCAGATCCCACCCCTTCAGAGACAATGCAGTACACTATAACATATTAACCAACAACAGTACACTGTAAGTATAGTAAGCATCGACAGACCAGCGGACAGTGCCACAAATGATCAACATTCATCTGGCACAACAGGTATGGTCGAGGGGTGGTGAAGGATGAGACCCAGCAAGGGAACACAGCAGCATCCCATAGAGACACAATAGCCAGGCCGAGGAAGCGAGGGTGGATCCACCCACGGTGATCCCCCCCCCCCCTCAAGGAGCAAGACCGGAAAGCATGCCCTCCTGGGCACACCAAGACACATATTCGTGCTGCGAGAATCTCTGGGTCAGCACCCCAAGGCTCAAACACGACCAGCGCTCAATGGGCAGACGCATCAGTCAAAGGACTCTCACCCTCGCTCTCCTGCACACCAGTCAGCTCATCAATCATGGCACGCCAGAGTTCCAAATCTCGGTCAGCATACTCATCTAATCGAACCTTCCACAACCGGCATTCTTCTGTAGTAGCCCATTCAACTAAATCACTTAACCAAGTAACATGTAGCAGGGGTTGCGGGATGGCCCAACGAATCGCAATGTGCCTTTTCGCCAATAAAAGCCGAAGCTGTGCAAATCTAAATGCCATTTTCCGACCCTTTTTGGGAACTGGGATCAGGCCCAGCAGGCAGTGCTTCATTGTCCCCTGCACTCACAGCCGTAGCCTCCCTTAGCGTCTTCACCACTTGATAGCAATAAGGTTGGACAGAGTCACAGACCCGTGCCATGTGATCAAATGTAGCTGACTACTCTCCACAATGGCTACAACTGTCAGGTCTTGTTGGAAATATCCCATTTAACCGCTGAGGTGTCAGGTATGCTCTAGGTAAGTAATAAGTGTGTCAACCTAAACCTAGCATTGCTGGTCGCATCCCGCACCAACGAACGGGTCCAATTCCATTCCCCATCTGTGAGTACCACTCAGAGACTAGCGTCCCATTGGCCTCTAATCCACTGAAGGTCAGTCAGTCTGTCACCCTTGAGAGCTTTATAAGTTCAGGAGAGCAGGCCCCGATCACCTCTGGGATCAAGCAATGACGCTAGGAGGCAAGATTCAACGGGCTCCTCCGGAAAGGACGTCCAAATGTCCCTGACCGTCTGCGAGATGTTCACATATTGTAAGAACTGTCTGGGACCTACACCAAACATGGAGTCTGCCTCCTCCCTCGTAATGAACGTGCCATTATAAGTCACCAGCATTGTTACAACCCCCTGCACGCCACTGTGCAAAATCCATTACTTCAGCAGCTTCAGCAAAATGCTGGATCCACCACAGGGTAAGCAGACGAGCATATGGGTCCTTATGTAGGACCCGCACCACCGCACTCTCCCAAGCCCTTGACACCTGCTCCACCATGTAGTGGGTGCTCTGCGGAACCCTAGAGCCACCTATTAGTATATGCGGGAAGCGATCCACACAGACTGAGCCGGCTAACAAATCCTTTTCCCAATTTGGCGCATCCTCACACTATCGGGCTGCGTACTGTAATATAAATATAAGTCTGGCAGTCCCAAGCCACCATCAGCCAGGTCCAATTTCAGGATTCCCATGCAAACTCGGTATTGTTTGCCTGCCCAGACTAAGGATAAGAGCAGTTTATCTAGTTGCCGAAATATCGAAAGAGGGAGCTCACAGAGTGAATTCTGCATAACCTATAGGCATTGAGGAAATAAAGATCATTTTACTGAGCGCGGCTCTACCCATAACCGATAGTGGGAGAGAGGTCCGAAACTGAACAGATGCACGGAGGCCCTCCAGTACTCTTCCCAGGTTTAAATTGAATTGCAGTTGCGGCGAATGTGCAACTTGGATGCCTAAATATGAAAAGGATTCAGTCTCCCAGGTTAAGCCCAATTGGGGCAACTCCAAGGCCTCCACCACAGACAGACCTGCCATCGGTAACAACACCGTTTTGTGTCTGTTAACGCGTAAACCCGACACCCGCCCAAAATCATCTATCATTCCCAACAAGAGGGGGACCGCCTGTTCAGGCTCCAAAACGTACATTAGAGCATCATCTGCATACAATGAAATTATGTGCGTTCTCGCTCCCACCTGGATACCCCAGCCATCCAAGCCAGTCTGTAGTTGAATAGCTAGGGGCTCCATGGCTAACGGGAACAGCAGCGGTGACAGGGGGCAACCCTGCTGTGTGCCGCATTCAATCATAAAGGAGTCTGACACAATCGCCCCTGTATGCACTCTCGCCCGGGGCGCCAAATACAAAAGACGCACCCAGGATAAGAAGACAGGACCCATGCCCATCCTGCGCAACACCTCCCATAGGTAGTCCCATGACAGGGTGGTGAATGCTTTTTCCATATCGAGCGCCACTAGTTCTGCGGGAAACGCAGTGCCTCGAGTCTCGTGAAGTACATGCGATAAGCGCCATATGTTCATATGAGTTCCCCTCCCTGGCACAAAACCGCATTGATCTCCCTACACTAAATGAGTCACCACTGTACTCAACCGAGAGGCCAGTACTTTAGCAAGTACTTTAACATCAATATTCAGCATGGATAACGGCCTATATGAGCTGGGGTCGTCAACCTCCTTTCCTGGCTTTGGTAGCATAACTGTCAGAGCTTCTTGCACATGCACCGGTAGCAGACCCTCACCTTGCGCCTCATGGAATATTTCCAACAATCGAGGAAGAAGCACAGCAGAAAATGTACGATAAAATTCGACTGGCAGCCCGTCCGGACCAGGTGCTTTCCCAGTCGCCATACCACTCAACGCCTCTCCCAGGTCGTCCAATGAAACCTCTCCTTCCAATTCCTCCTTCTAGTCTGCTGTTAGGCGAGGTAACTGGAGACCATTAAGGTACGTCTGAATCTGGGCCTCGCCCGCTCTCCGTGGTGCGGCATAACTAACTCGCAAGTGCTCATGCAGGTGCGCGTTCACCCTCAGCTGCCCTAAAATCTTTTCCCCAGAGGAACAACTGAATAATGGGGACTGGTCTCTCTCGCCGGAGGAGCCAAGCCAGCATACGCCCAGAACGGTCTCCCTCCCGGAATAGTCGCTGCCTATAGTTCCGGCAGACATAATTCTCTAGCCTATCCTAGAGGTCCACAATTCTACCTCTCACCTCAAGGCACTCCGTCTCCAAAGCGTTGCCATTATCAATTTGATGCTGTAGAGTAGCCAACACCTCCTCCTGACTCGTGAGCTCCCGCTCCAGGTGCTGCCTAATTCCATATGTTTTACTAAGGCTTTCCCCTCTAATAGCAACTTTCAGTGCCTCCCACTCTAAGCCTCGGGTCCCTGCCGTACCTCAGTTCGTATTAAAGTATCCAACTAGCACATCCTGGAGATCTTTTTTATATGCCGAATCACTTAGCAAGTCTGGGCGCAACTGCCAGAGGGGGATCGCTGGCCTGGGCAGGTGCCTCTCACACTCTAGGAGGAGGGGGGCATGATCCAACAAAAACCGGGCCTAAACAACTCGGCAAACGTCTAGGGAGCCATTATTGGCTAGAAGAACTCTGTCCAGACAGCTGTAAGCCCCATGGGTGGGCGTGTAACACGAAAACACTCTGGGGTGCTTTTCTCTCCACACATCCACAAAGTGGAGATTCCTCATAATGTTTCTCAGTTTGGCAGCCATATGCTCTTTCGTATTCAACTTTGGGGGTCTCTATCTAGCTCCTCCATCGAGGACGCAATTAAAGTTGCCCGCCCACAGAATGGGTATCCCTGTAAATGATATTAATTCCTGTTGTATCTGATGATAGAATCCTGCATCATCCGTGTTAGGGGCATAGATGTTCAACAGACAGATCTCACAGCCATCAAGTAAGCCATGAAGAAATATGTAGCGTCCCTGCACGTCTGCTTTTAGACTTTGTAGTACAAAGGGAGTCCCAGGGGCCACCCAGACTGAAACCCCTCTAGGGTAGGAGGAATAGGTCACGGAATATAGCTGCCCCACTCCACTTTTTCTGCAGTTTTTGCACTTCATTCTCAAGCAAACGAGTCTCCTGCAGGAGAGCAATATTTTTACCAAGCCGGCGAAGGCACGTATGCACTCTGTAGCGCTTCACATAGGAGTTTAACCCCCTAACATTCCATGTAACTATGCGTGTCAAGGTACCCACCATAGTCTAATCTGTTCCACACACCTCACCACCACTCCGGGTCGTTCCCCCACCCCAATCGCCCACGGCCCCCACCATATAATCCTCCGGTCTGCGCAACCAGGCAAGTCGATGTCCCTAAACAGGACACACACAGTGCTTACAGTATCAAATGTAGAACTCCAAATCAAACAAGAACCCACAGATAAGTTCCCCATCCCACCCCAGGTAAAAACCTCCCACAACTAGAGTCTGCCCAATCGAGTGTGTACCCCGCTATCACTTCTATAGGCCAGAAGTGGGAGGCGATCACCGCACCCGCTCGATAGCTAGATTCAGGTCCAGACAGCGCTCCGACACTCCACCCACGCCAATCGTCCGGCCCACACACACACTGTACCCACTAGTAGAACCAACAACAACAACAATGGAGGGGGGGTTAGCTCAGCTCCACCACTCCGCAGCAACTCCCGGCACAATCATTGACCCGGACCCCCGCTACCTCCCATCAATAGTCAGCATCAGAAAGAGAAGGGAGGGGCATAGAGAGAAGGAGGGCACAACAGTGGGAAGACCTCAAAGAATCCCCCAAAACCAAAGTATGTGGCTCCAGCCCTGACCGGAGGGCCAATGAAGCATTCAGGTGCCCTCAGGCCTCAAATCCGGAGACAGTCTGCCCGCAATACAGGGGGACCCGGAGCGGGAGGACGCCTCCGACGTGACAGTTTGTACCAACAGTTTGGCCTCCTCCCGCTCCTGTCTCTGACGTTCAAGAGTCAGGGCGCCGTCCGAACGAACATTCACTGGGCTTCCTTGGCTGGCATGACGTCTGCGGGTGCTCCTACGGGCTGCAGTATGCACCTCTGCTGTCCCTCAGGGCCTTCTGCCACACTCTCCAACCAAGAAGTGCGGCGTTCCTGCCACACTGTTTCGCTCCAACCAGTCCCTAGCTGCTTCGGGAGTTGGAAAAAAAGTGCGAGCGACCTGGATGGAGAACTTTCAACTTAGCTGGGAACAACAACATATAGGTATAGCCCAGTTCTTTAAGCTTGCGTTTAACACCTGCAAAGGATTGCCTCTGGAGCTGCACCATCCTGGTATAATCAGGGAAAAAACTGATTGTGTGATTTTCGAAGGTAGGATCTCCATGTTTGCGCACCTCCTGCAAAATTACATCTCAGTTTCTGTAGTTAAGGACCTTGGCTATAATTGTTTGTGGGGGGGCTCGCGGCAGCGCTGTTAAGGCCCTGTGCGCATGTTCCACCACAAATACAGCCGATAAGGGTGCCTCAGGCAATGTTTTTCAGATCCAGTCTTCCAAGAAAGCCTCCACATTTGCCCCTTCCACACCTTCGGGAAAGCCCACTATGTGGAGGTTACACCGTCTCGCCCTACCTTCCGCATCCTCGACTCTCGCCTCAAGCCTGTGCGTTTTGGCTTCAAGGATGGCCACCGAGGCCTTCAGCGTATCCATCTCAGACTGTAGGCACGTCACTTTTTTCTCAGTGGCCACTGAGCGTTCCGCCACTACTCTTAGGTCCACACGAAGCAGATTGACATCCACTGCTATGGCTGCAATCTGAGTTTGCATTGCCTGCTGCGAGGACTCAATAGCAGCCAGGATTTGCTCACCGGTGGGTTACGCACCTTTCTCCACTGGGCCCAGGGGATCCCTTTGCAGACTCGCACCTGAACTTTGCGCCGTGTATTGGTACCATCCGCGTTTGGTGCGTACACTTTTGCGTTCTATCTTTGCCCATAGTATCCACCTGCTGGAGTGGCAGTCACGAAGGAACACACCAAATGCCAGGCTCAGGCCCTCCAGGCACGAGGCAGGCAGTCAGACTCCATATTCCTGCCTCCCAATACCTCTCAGTCTCTTAATCCCCACCCCCTGTAGGGGTGCCAGCATATGTAGAAGCAGCACAAGTGTTGTGCCCGAGTCGACGGATCCGATGCACAGCTTAATAGTTCCGCACTCCAGAACCAGGCAACCCAAGAACTCTGGCAGATCTCCAACACAAAGGATTCACTCCGCAAGTGCCAGTCCAGTGACGCCTCCAGCTGCCACTGTATGCCCAATGCAGCTCTGGGAGCCCTAAGCGTCCAGGGCCTGTGCACACTCCGCAGGGGGTAAGCACTGATCTCCACCGCTGCCCCAATCACCACAGCAGGCCTCCAATCCAACTGGGAGGCCCAACTCCAACACTGTGCCCACTCTCCGGGGGAGGGGGAAGCAAGGGAGGGGCGCAGAGTCAAAGTTCGCTCAACTCCTCACCCCTAGTGGCTTCCCTTCTGGAAACTTCGGCCTTAAATTTGCACCGCTACAGTGCCTCCTGCAGCTGATTTTCGCCGTGTTTAGATCGCTCCCGCGATCGCGGCCACCATCTCAGGGCCAGGCGCTCTGCTTGCAAACCCCCCTACTGCTCAGTTTCGCCACCCAGCGCCTCGAATATTCTCTCCCACCGCTCTCCCCGTGCACTCCTGCGGACTCCAGGACTCGGCTGCCAGATCCGCATGGGTCCGGGGGCCACAGGATCAGGGAGGATTACGAGCCGGGATCGGGAGCACTTGTTTAGTGCTTCCGATTGGCCATCTTGCCTGCCACGCCCTCCCCCCCCCCCCCCCACCTTCCACTATACTTAAATATTTATTTTAAGTTATTAAATGTAAAAATAAAGAAAGCTTTGGCAATAGCAGCATTAAGCATACCGACTTGTGATGTATTTAATCTACTTTTAATACCTGCTGATTATAACAAACAGTGGGCAACAAAGCATTAGGTTGAATTGGAAAAAAAATTGCAATGTTTTTCCCAGATCTTATTCGAAAAAACAAGCGTATGTAAAGCCTATAGTCTGCCTCCGCACACTTGGTAAATTGCTTTTTTTTTTTTAAAAAAAAGTGTAATTGGAATCCTATACCACCACCTAAACTTGGCTGCTATGTGTGTGCAATAAAAACAAAAAAACAGAAACAGCTGTATTACTAGTGATGTTTTCTAATAAAAATATTTGAACTACCTTGTGCATTTTATTGTTTTTTGTGAGGGGGACAATAAGAAATCACCATAAGCACTCATATCGCAGGCCACTGCTGGTGACAGGGTCACTTAAGCACTTTATAACAGCAAATTTAATTGGAGATGAAAATAAATCATCTTCTAATTGGACACCTGAAATGCAGGCAAAATAAACAGCCAGTACTTCAAGTTATATGAAAAGAAATAACATAAAATAGCTCATTTTGAACCAGATTTGCAACTAAAAAGAAGAAAAAAAACTATTTTAGGCATATCTGAACAACGTACATAGGCTTTGTGCAGTCATCCATGCTGAATGATGTGAGGGTAGAATGAAAATTAAGACAAGTGGGTGAATCCTGTTTACCAAAACACCCTCTATCTTTATAAAGTGTATGAGTTTTGTGAAAACAATAGTTTTGTAAACGCCTAAAGCCGTCTCAAATTCGGACATTACTAGTGATCAATATGTTATTGAATATCATATGTTGCAGTGTTCCAGCTGGATCTCCACGATGGCAAAAGAAAGTACTGCAACAATTTTATGCAGTCTTAGAAGCCAGCAGTCCATTGCCTAAAACAAAATCTTTTGTTGCAAAGAAGCTAGACCATTAATTTCTATGATAATATATAACCCAACTTCCTGACAATTTCCCTCCACACGAATTCATGTAATTCTGTTAGGATTTTATAAACAAAAACATGTTACTGGCCCCTTCGAATCTCAAATCTCTTAGAATTGTATGCAATTTAAAAGCCAGGTAAACTCCTCTAGATACCGCCCTTAGCTTCTCAACAAAACATTGTACATCAGTCCTGCGTCTTCTATTTCTTAAGAAACAAGTGGTGCTATTTTAAGTCTGAAGAAAGCTGAAAATGCAAATGTAGGCACCAATTTTGCCACACTGATTATGTCGACATTAGTCTATCTATTTGTAGTAGTATGGCCCTTCTTTTGCTCCATTCATTCCATTAGATGGCTTTTACTTTAACTTTAAATTTAGAATTACCCCAAAAAGACGTATTTGCAATATTTAATAAACAATACACAGGATTTATTCGAGGCTAAAATAGAATCTATTATGCCCTTCATTATAGAATCATTTTATATCACATTACAAAATCATTTTAGTCATGTAGATTTAACTAGGGTCAAATTAAATCTCTCCTATATCTCTAGAAATCATCTGATTTATTTTAGGGCGCATACCGTTTCATAAGAATGAAGGTACAACCTAAACTACAGCTTTAAAAAAAATCCGTCTCTACGAGAGGGAGAAGACTTAACATATGTGCAGGGCAATTTGAATTGTGTCACTGTAGGACCAATTTCTGCAATAGGATTGGCTAAATTATGCAGCAGGAAAAGCAAAGGAAAACGCAGGACATTTTGCGGATGTACTATTTCACTGTTTTGTTATTTTTACACACATTAATATTGCCTTGACAAAAACGTGTCCTCATTACTACTAATTTAACTCTGTCTCGAGCACTTTGCAACTGAACCGTGGCCAATTAACCAATGCAAAGTGTCTGTAGATATGTATGGATGGGTGTGCAGGGATATTTATTTCGTTTCAAGTGGTTGATTTGATGCCTATTACACAACCAGACTAAAGTACCTTCTGTTGATGCGTCACAGTAATGATTGTGCGGTTTTGTAAGCATCAGCGAGTGTTAGAAATATGCTAGATCCACCAGTTTGGTTGTAGTGCGTATACTGGTGTGTTGCATGACAGTTTCGGTTCATTTGGCGGCACTTGCTAACTATATTGCTTTGTTGTTCTGTTCTGTACATGAGTGTACATTTTTTGTCTTAAACTTTTATTGATTTAAGTGAACATTCTGAGAAGCCAGGTAGGTAGTCAGTGTTTTAAAAAAAAAAAAAAAAAAAAAAACATACAGGCTGTGTACGGCAGGACAGACACTCTACTCCCAGAGCAAGGCGAAAAGCGCCATTTGGCTAGAATCCTCACTATCCGAGTACACCATATCACACATTTCTTTCCAGCTTGTTAGATCATCTTTACATCTAGAATTTTTTGGACTATTAATTATGCTTGTCTCCTTTTCAGCTAACATTTATTCTTCAATAGCTGCATACCAACCGTTCAAGAAATGGGCGTGGCTCGTGTTTCTAGTCTATCCCAATACGTCGTTTTGCCATACGGCTCAGGGCTACTACTGCATGCGTGTGTTCCTTTGTTAGCAGTGTATACCGAATGCACTGGGTTTAATACCCAGTGTAGTCACTACAGCGCTAGCCTGTGTAGAACATCCGTCACTCTGTAACAAACGACCAGGCTAGTGCAAACGTCCTCAAATCTGCACTTTGAAAAATGTTTGTGGCGTCAAGACAGATCGCCCTATTCACTAGAATATCTACAATGTATGGAGGATCTAAGGTAGGTAAGGTGTGTTTTGTCGGGTTGACCATTTGTGGGAGGTAGCTGGCCTGCGCCCACATAGACGTAATTGATATGCACAGAAGGCGACTGCGGTGGTACTTTAAAATGTAGTACACATTCCGTCTCGTGTATTCTAGACAGAAAGCCCTGGCTGCCATTTCGTTTTTTTTTTTTCCCCGAGACGCACTGCAGTGACCTACAGGACTCTTCAGCAGTATACTTCGCTCTTGTTCAGCTGTATGCTGTTTTCCTTCTGATTTTCCTGGCATGGTTCGTGGTAAGAAACCACCTGGTGCGTTGAGCTGAGGTGTCCAAGGTGGACTGCGCGGCCTGGAGCTTCAGGTCGGAAGCGCGCGTGCTCGGCTTGTCTGCAGCGGCCTCGCGGCTGCTCGCTTTCGTCATGGAAACGTGATATAAGTGCACTCCGCTTTCAGCCGAGCGCAGCCTGGCACGGGCCTCCATTCAGGTGCCTCGAAGCATGACCGAATTAGGGCAGCGTGGCCCAAGGCCAAGGAGGAGATGTATTATTCCCTGCGGGGGAGCCGTTGTCTGTGCCTGGCAGCTCCAGGTATCTTTTTCAGTTCCGCATAGATGTGCACCTGACTGAAGTGCTCCGAAGGTAGCCCCGATAATAGCATTCCTTTGACGACTTTTTGCGTTAGTCTCTGTGAACCTGTCTTGGGGTCTCGACGGAAAAAAGCCAAAACGTCTGCTTGATTTCTTGCCAGCATTGCAATATTTTTCATCGACAAACATAATTGCACTTAAACACACGGCCTGTTTTAGTTTTGGTTGAGTCATTACAAACAAAGGGTAGTCTAAGCAAAGCTTGGATTGACTTTCACTCCTTGGCACGAATACACTCTGTGCGTGTAAGCGTGGAGAATTAAAACAACTATATCCAATCCTCTATTCTCTTCAGACGAGAGGTTTCACGTTAGCAGTCAAAGGTGGTTGGTTTGTTCCCCCTCTTCAACTTCATTGGATCTGTTTTTTTTTTTTTATCGAATTCCCTTTACGAGTAATTGCAGCTCGTTTGTGTTTTGAATACCTAAACTGAATTTTTAACTAGGGTGGCTTGGGGAAGCTTAAAAACGTTGCTGCTTGACGTGTATGAGCCCTTATGATTGGCCTGCGCGCCCAAAGGGTGAAGCGCACTCTTCCAATCTTTGAAATATGTAAATTGATTAGAGCCCAAATGCAGGATGTTCAGGAGCAGTTGTAGCCTAGTGGGTGACGACCTTTAAACATTGTTGCCTGAATACCCACAGCCTGGTAACCACCTCTGTAGACTGCCTTAATGTGCGCGATGCAAACACTTCAAAGTATAAAATACCAAATCTCCGGCACCACGTACCGAACTTCATCAGATAAAGACACCTGGACTGTAATCAGATAAAGCAACCTGAAAGGTTTTCTTTTTTTTCTTTTAACTGCCTATGTATTTGTAAGACATGTTCAGGAATCCACAGGAAGGGTGTGGCACCATTTTTGTGGCATGCATCAACTTAAACCGCTTGAATATTACACGAATAACGGATGTTTCGGTTTTAATCGTGGTTGTGCAGCAAGGCTGGCTGGTGCTACACTACTGAAGTCTTTACAAAGAGCATACGTGCGGCTATATGTTTTCATTGTACCGCAATGGGCACTGTAGGATTGCTGGACATCATCAATGTTTTTGTAACAGCGCACAGTGCCTGTTTAAGGCCAAAGAACACGATATTTCTTTACTCACCTTTTAGCCTCCTTACAAAGAAGAGCTCGGGTTAGAGGCAGATGAGATAGTAAGAGTTAAAATGAGAGAACAGGTGAGTTTCCCAGAATCATAAATCTGTCAAAGTGAAAGCTGACAATAGAACTAGGTTCTTTTGGTCTTACCCATCCCTTCCTGCCATATAGGCATATTTTAAAGGAGAAACCTTCCTAAACTATTTTTGTATACAAAAGCTGCTCGTAATTTGCCAGTGTAAGAAACTGGCTTATTAGTTGGGCTGGGTAACTACCCACCTCCAGGAATAATCGCAAGGCTTTTGAGGATGAACCCTTAAAGTCACTGAATTAGCATGAGTTCAACTCCCTGGTAGCTGTGGCTCAGAGCAGACAGTCTTAATGTAGTGCAGTTTGTACATTATGCAGTACAAAAACAGTAATTAAGTCGAAAAGCAAAACAATACAAAACCCAAAGCTATTTAGAAAAGTAGAGTAAAATGTAATAAAATGATGCAAAATGGCAAACATCCAAAAAGGACAACTGGAGGTATGTATTTTTACGTTTTTAAGTAAGAATAGCACCAAGAGCATAAATTGGCAGTGATAGTCAATGTTTGAAGCATGACGGGACCTAGGCACAATTTAATACTGACCGCAGTGGAGTTTGGGTCAGATACACAATGTAAGTTTGTCCTGGACAAAAATGTTATCTTCTGACTAAAGTCCTTTGAGTCCCAATCCCCCACAGAAGAATACTTCTAAAGCCTACCAGGACATCTGGGAAGGCACTTGGAGATTAACAGGGTGTCAAGGCAGAGACCAAAGGCAGGGTCCAGTTTGCTATGGTCAGCTGGGCAGTTTGCCAGAAAAGGCCTGTTGTAGCTTGTTGTTTACTTGTTGCTTTAATAGGAGGTGAGAATTATGACCATTGGAGTCCACTTCTTTTCCAGCCAACAAGAGGGAACAGTTCCAGTCTACCATGGCTTCTCTTAGGGCAGGTACAGCATGTCCAATCCTCTTCATTTTGACCTCAGGTCCAGAAGTGCTCTGAAGTGGGTGCCTGTAGGTGCTACATTTATGCTTGGCACGAGCTAGTGGGTGGTAATAAACGATTGGCAGTCTTAACTGATGGGGTAAAGGTTTTCGGGGCCAGCCTTACCCACTTTGGCATTTGCAAGATGACAAAAGTTTTCAGCCACACTAAACTTGTCCTCTGAGAGCTGGGTGTGTGTTTGAGAGGCGACCGGGAGGACTTATCGTACTATGATAATTATGGTGTCTTCCCACGTAACACTAAAATCCATTTTGGGTGCAGTCACTGTTCACCAATAAACCCAGTTACAGGAGTCTAATAGAACAAAGCAGGAGAAACAGGATGCTAGAATTGTTTTGGCATCTTGTTTCCCATCCTTTCATGTCTGTCCCCAGTGTTCTATGTAAAGCCAGCAGACCTGCCAAGCAGAATTTGGCACTGTGATATCAAAAATGATGCTCACAACCCCATCCTGCATGTTCTGTCAGGTTCAGAGGAGTCTCATCTCTCCCTATTCAGCTTAGCCCATTGTTTGCTACTTGGAAGCTTTTCACACCTATTCGGATGCTTTTTACTGAGTGATAGAAGGCAGAGAGCAAACACAATTTTAGACTTCAGGAATTTAAGGGAGGGAAAATGTAACTTTCTAAAACTTACCTTTCTTTAATATTTATTAAAATTCCAACTTCACAATTCAATTGGGTTTTTAATAACTTTTAAAACTAGTAGTTTCATTTTCTAGCGTGTTCCATTCATGTGATACAGTTTAGGTTTTTATTTTGGACTCTGGTTTTCCTCATAGGACAGCTAGGCCTGTGATAGTGAAAACTAGTTTTTGAGTACTAGTCTCTGTAAGGACATGTTAACATTACATTTCTGCATGTCCTACTTTTAAATACCATGCAGCCTGTCTTGTTTGTGACCAGATCTGCAAAGGGGTAACTTATTAGTATTTAAAAGTGAACTTTTGATCCATTAAGTGTTTTTTTTTTTTATGGGTCGAACTGCAGTTTTTACACTTATGTAGTCAGACTACACTTGTTGGCCTGGAGCCATATTAGCACTGCCACTGTGGTGGATAGATCAATAGGGACTACAGTCCACTGGTGGCCTTTAACTTCCAGGCCCTTGTGAATGTCAGTTTGACCATGGTTAAAAGGGGAGCACAGACGCTTAATCACTGGTTAGTAGTGTTTAGGTGCACAAAGGCCTAATGCGAGCAAAATTATAGGGTCTAGCATAACTCATAAAATATGGAGTGACCATACACAAAAGGCATATTTCCTTCAGCCTGCCTATAAATGAAACAGGACGTTGTAATTAAGCAGAAAGCAGCATTTTGCACCTACAGTTGACATACAAGTGTGGAACTTGGCAAGGCCCTGCACCTTTACATTGCTTGTTCCCTGCAGTTATGTTGTAGTGAAGCAAGAAAACAGTGTGTCTGTAAGTTTCCCGCCAAATTTCACCTCATCTAGAATGAGTGCTATAACTTGTTCCTTTGTTTTAGTGTGATGCAAGGTTGAAAATCAACAAAAAAAAGAAGCCTGGGCATAGAAGTCATACGTTTGACATCTCCTCTGCAGTTGTCCATTGGCACCATTAAGATCGAGACCCAAGTTGAAAAAATATGTTTCTGGCCAATTGGAAAAGGCAAACGAACACTGATGGACTCGCGCTGTTTATCTTGTTTGTAAGGGTTCCTAGTATGTTGTGTAGTCGTACTTGCATTTCCCTCTGGTTTGGCCTCTTGTCCTGAAAATTATGATAGAAATTACACAGTTAATTGTTATTTACATAGATTAAGGATGTTTATTAAGCTCAGTAGTTCGTTATACAATTAGAACGTGTGAAATTAAGCCAAGTATTTGCTCCGGGATGTGGCTCAAGGTCAGTAGGATAATTGTTCTATCAGTTGAGTCACAACTGACCACGAGCCATAAGATACGTGCACACTACAGACGAGCGAGGACTGACTCGTATGCACAATCTCAGTTAGTCGGCAGGCACAGCAGGACCACCGAGTGGAATTCATTAAGATTCAAGGCACAGCTGACTAAGTCATGTCATACTGTAACTGTGACTCAGTTGGCAGAATAGTCGCCTTATTGTCCTTGAAATGCTTCCAGGCCGCATGCCTGAAGTGAGACTTTGTAATTTCATTCATATAGCCCCTACTACTCCTGATGTGGTGTTGAAGCACTTTCCGCAGGTAGCACCCTTCTCTGAAACCCAAGGTTAGTGGTTAATCTCAACAATCAACCAGTAAGCACTGGATTAGTTTTGTGCTGTAAAGTAAATCATTCCAATCATTTACTCCAGTTTCTTTGTGGTATATTACATTAGTAGGCGTTATATGTAATCACTGTTGGGGGAAGTAAGTACACACAACGGTTGGGTAGAACGAATGGAAAGGTGAGAGGAGATTGCGTTGTTTGCAGAGATATAATTTCAAATAAGGAGTTTGTGTTCTGTGAGGTCAGATGTGGGAAAGTTGCAGGAGCACAGTAATAGAAGGCAGACATGCTTGCAGCTTTGGGCAAGGTGCCTTCAGAGATGAGGCATGCAGAGGACCAAGGGTAAGGAGAGGGTAATTTGATACAAAAGGAGAGAGAGCACCTGCTTATTTTAACCATGGCCACTTTTTCATTCATAGTTTTTGAAATATAGAGGAGATGTTTTGAGATCGCATACAATCTTAGGATACAAAACTGAAAAAACAACGCGTCGCACACATTTCACAGTGTTTAATTTGGTAACAAAGGAGTCCTTTTAATAAACACGGTAAATCGTGGACCTGAAGCTTAAATGGTGCATTATATTAATGGCCCCATGGGAGCGCTTGCTTCTGTCACACCTCCGTCAATGAGCTGCCTCCCTGCGCTGCAGTAGGATGCATGTTTAGTCCTGGGCCGAGCACAGCCTGGGGGGCTGCGCAGAGTGCCGTGGAATGTCCTCAGCACGCATCTGTCTAGACTTGTCTTGAACATCTTAGACATTGCCAAAGGCCTCAATACTTTACAAGAAATCCCTTCTTTTTACCGTGTTGTGCTGAAAAATCCCAAGCATTTAGCGGGACGAATCGATTTTCCTGGGAGCACAGGAATCCTGAAATATAACTGGCCGAATGTAGAGGCTTGTTTCTTCGTACGGGCAACTCTCTTTATTCGCACGTCGTTGTGACCATCACTTAAGTACATGCACCCTGCTTGTTCTTCATTGTTCGGCCTTGCTCTGGCGGCGCCTGTGAAACCACGCACTTTCTGAGCCGCATATACTGCCAGAGGGTGTGGGGAATTGCTTATTCCGCGTCTCTTTACTGTTATACAGCGCTGCGAAGGGAGAGAACTCAATCTCACGTGATCCGATAAACTTGGGCAGCACTTTGCGTGATATCTTCAACATTTCGAACACAAACCCCTAGACATGTCTTGGATAATTTATCCACATTATACTAGTCACTTCCTGGTTACTTTAGGTTGTTCCTCGTCACCCATCATTTAAGTGTACCCGGTTCTGCCCCCGTAGTTTGTTTTTAGCAGACGCGACCTCTTAAGTTGAACTTCCTGATTCACTTTCTCTCCTTTGTTTGCAAAATCTGATTCATCATCACTTTATTTAATTTGAGTGGCACGTTAGCAGAAGTGAATGTAGATACTATTTCTGACAGTCTCTATCTCTGACAAGTATTAAGTTATGTTTCTGGTTTAAAAGGAGTTTCCAATACACCAATACTCTAACTCCAAACCCCAAAACCGATCACCAGCGTCCGTGTGTGCTAGAACAGTGGTTCTTAGCCGTATAACTTCTGGACGTTGGATGTCTTGATTTATTTTGCTGAACCAAAATAGAAGTATAGAGATACAAACCGGTTAAAATCGGTAACCAGCCACACAGAGACAAAAGCTGTATCACTTATGTTTTCCCTTGATACTAGACAAGCTGAATCAGAAAAAAAAATGAATTGGAAACTGCAATGCACAGAGGCTTAATGTCGAATAAGCCTTTTAACTTAGCTTAACGTCCTTGCCACCGGCTCACACTCCTTATACTCGAGTGTGCTTTTAAAATATCGCCTCTCTGTCACATTCATGCACCTTAATGAGACTACTCTTGAACAGGTATGCACTGACAAGGGAACTCTTGGACTTTTGTCCAAGTCCTGGGGAAATCTATGGCTGCTGGGTGGGTCTGGGATACTAATTGTTTTTTTTCCCCTAGATCCCTGAGCAGTCCATCCTTGCTGAACAATTGCCTGGTGAGCAACAGTTGTTTTTTGCCACCGATGTCACAACTTTGTGCCTGATTTCTGGACATAGTAGATTTCAGACCAGTTCATTACCGTTACAGGAGTCTAGCAAATATTCCATGCTTTTCCTTTGTCAGTCGTTTTTATTTATTAATACCTTTTCAAATACCTTTACAAATCGTTACGGTAATCAATGTTGTATTATTTATTAAGGCACCTTTAAAGAGCCTGATGACTGATTTAAAAAAAGTTTACCAGAGAACCATCTGAAAGGTGGTAAGGGTTAATGTAATACATTTTTTGTGTACTGCTGCACTGCTCAACAGAGCCAGAGACTTTCGTTGGGACGCAAACATAGATACGAAGCTCTACATTACTTGCTCTTTATTTTCATATACTTGTCACAGCATAATCCTGGAAACTGGTCCATTTTTAATGGGTCCGCCCAGTAGTTTTGATGTAGTGTGTGCGGTCACAACCTGCTCCTCCAGCTGCATCATATTTGGTTCTTCCTCCAACTTTTAGTCGAGGGATTCCCCATCCTGCCATCCATTATTATAATAGCCTCAATTTGATCTGATTTCTAGTGCAGCCCTCATAGTGAGGCCATTTGTGTGCAGCTTTGTTGATTGCAAGCTCCACAGTTGGACCCTTGATATTTCTTCTTTGTGAGGGGCGCTCTCTCCTTCTAAAATCTGCATCACCTCAGTCTAGATTTCCTTTGATCTTCTATGCCTATGTGCTATCCTTGCTTCTCCAAGCCCATGGGTTATTTTTGCTTCAGTGTTGCTTGTGGATTATTTCAGCTAATTAGTCTTTAGTAGTATGCAGGAATTGCAGGTAGTGGCTTTTGCTTATCATCTGCTGACCATTTACAGAGATGTGAGTGGAAGAAATAAGCCGTACAGCATACAATTTTGACAAAAGAAGCTGAGTAGTTCATTGTATAATCTGTGACGTCCTCTCTCTTGACAGAAAGCTAAGCTTTAACCGAGACCGTAAACTTTACAGAAGGAGTTAAAAATGCACATCCTTATTCACATGTTTCAGCTACATTGCATCATGAAGTATGGCACTAGAATATGAATTAAGTAGCCTAGGAGCTTTGTCTATAGCAAATCAAAGGCTCCTATCTGTGACAGGCTGGAGGTAGATCTAAAACCGAGCATTCTGTTCGTCTCACACACAGGCCTCTGAGGTATGCTGCATAAACGACTGAATGAATTAAGTTGTAAAACACTTTCTGGGTTGGAGCGGGTATGCCGTTTTTTTTATAATACTAAGGTGGTCTCATTGAGAAGCAGCGTTGATTAAAACCAGGTAAACTTGGTTTAAATACCCATATGAAGGTTGTACTCATGAATGGCCATACTGCATGCGACCTCCTAACTCACCTGGCATACACTCTGTTGCAGTGGTGGGTGTACAGCGCTGTTCAAAGTCTGCATAGCATGCTTTGCAGCCCCCAGGCAGTAAGCTTCCTGAGGACTTCTTCATGATTCTTATTGACTTTCTTTTTTTAGTTGGTTTTCACCGTTACTGAGATGGTATGGTTGCGGACTAGGCAACTGTAAAGGACACATATGGCACATCTGCAGTGCATCGTGGTAATATGTTATTTACAGCAGGAAACAATATAATAACACAGTGCTGAATCTTATTCTTTCAGAAGTTGCACTGTGAGAGCAACAACAATCCTATTCAGAAATCACCCAATTAAAAAAAAAATAATAGATGGATAGTAGTGTTGTACTCATTAAGCTTAGAGACCGTGCGTTTGGATAAGAGAGAATCACAATGTACCACACATAAGAGCCCCACTCTTGCCTCCATCAGTGCGGCTGCTGCTGTGTGGGCTTACTGATGCCGACATTGTGCTCGGGGCCTGGAGAGACCGAGTAAGTAAGACATAGAGAAGCTGCGAGCCTGCGGGCAAAGCACCAGTTATGCTGTGTCTGGCCATGCGGTAGAAGCTACGTCTTCTCACGCTGTCCTATTGAAAGTTAGCTCGCAAAAATGGTAATAAAACACAATAACGAGCCACGCATGCAAGGCCTTAATGAGGGCTGTGCTGTTACCATAGGTGTACAGTGATTTTGCATAGGTAATAATAGCAACACCGAGAATCTGCGTCAAAGGAGAATGTTTTAAACACACTCAAATATACCTTCTGACTGCAAAAAATGTAGCAGTTTCAAAATACTGTAGGATAATTCTAAAATGCTGGACCAAAGCTTTGTTTCTTAGAACTCTAGCTGTGTAAATTACTCATGTATTCCTATATATGCAAAATATACAATTTACTGTTAATAAAAAAGAATCATAATGCAAAATTGTACAAAATGTAAAAGAAAAACACTTTCCAACAGTATATGATAGATCTTAAAACCCCCATCGTAAGGCAATCATCACAACAGTTCACAGTTTATATATACATTTTTCATTTAAAAAAAAAAGTATTTGCCAACTTCAAATTTGGAAGGAATTTATAGTAAGCAGTTGGGAGTCCCCCCCGCCCCCACCTCCCCCACACACATTAGCTATGACAACTAACATTTACCTACTGTGGTGATGTTTTTTTTTGGTGTTTGTATCTAGTTGTTTTGGTTGATAATTCTCAAAAGAGAGTGTTACTTGTTGGTATACCCTGTTCTCGTGGATGTAAAGGGTTTGGTCTGTGTCGTAGATGATAGAAAATCGTGACAAACCCAGGCTCCAGCAAAAGCCTAAAAGAGTCTCAGCTAAACAAACCAATAGCTTAGATGCAACACCCCAAAGGCCAAAATGCATCTTAATGTTTATTATTTTGCAGGTTGTGCTGACATGAGCAGTGTCTGGCTAAAAATGTTTGTAACCAGCCCTAAAAAACGCAAGCCGAAGCAGAGGAAAAACGTTGAAGGGTACTTCGAATGACAAGGGTGGGTGAGGAGCTGGACACACTTTGGTTGAAGCTTGAGGCCCGCAGTTGGTCACAGCAGGCGTGATGCTGTTCCTCCTCTTTTAACCATTGGCATATTCACCGCAAGAGTTTCCCTTCTGTTTCACCAGCCATGGCTTACACTTCTTTTGTTTTGTGCATTTCATTTATTATTAGCTTTGCTTCTGAGAGAATGCATATTGTTTATTAGAGGTCTCGATACATAATATTTTCTTCTTAACGAAGAACAATCGCTCAAAAAATAAAAAATATTTTACAGTGTTTATTTTTGGCTTTGGTGTACGTTTTCATTCTAAAGGAGTTATTTAACAGACCTTATATATCACTCCTCGTTTTGTAAGTAATTCTCATTTTTAATTGTTTTTTAACAAAGAACCTAAAAACGTTCAGTTAGTCGAGCAGTCCCCATCCACTGTTTGTTGCTTCATTTTATACCCGAGACTCTACAATTTTTTAAGAAAAGATTGATCTTGGGATATTTTGGCCTCCTTCAGTTACACGAAGATTATTACACCTTTTTTACGGTTCAGTTTAAAAAGTTGTGTCATGAGGCGTGTGTTTTATTAGCTGCCAGGTTGTAGGAAATATTTGAATAGTTGAACTTTTTTTTTTTTTTTTTTTTTTTCCCCGGATGCACATGCTCGCATCCGTTCTGAAGATATATTGATGCAATCTGAATAAAAAGGGTTGGCCACGTTTTGTCCTACCTCCTGCACTTTATGTTGGAGCACTGATCGGTTATTTACCATTTGGGGAGGCATTAACAAAACATTTTAAATATCAATACGAGATGGTGCGGGCGGGACCGTACAAAAGTTGAACAGCATGTAATTTGCACGTCAGTTAAAAAAATGTGGGCTAATCAGCAAGTGCCTGCTCCATTTCACCCCCGTTAAAGGATTTCGTTTCGTAAAAGTGACACGATAATGCTGGAAACGCGGGTTTCAGAAAGGGGAAACGTTACATCATTGGTCATTGTTCACTGGTACTTAGAGGGTATGCGGGGAGTCTGGTTCCTCTGGAGCAATTGTTATGTTTGGTAAACAAACACCCATGTTAATATAGTTTTTAAAGGAAGGGCCGGGCCCTGTTCGAAAGAGCACATTGCTGTGATTCTTGTACTGATGTTAGCCCGATTACCATCCAGCTTCAACGTTTTCCTTTGTTTTACTCCAGCCTTGGGGTCTGGTCCCGTGCACCTTTTATTATTCAAAGCCCAGAAGGCGGAGCGTATACTGTCCACTAGTGTCGCTGGTTATAGTGACTCCAATCAGACTTAACATTGCTTTTAGAAATTAAAATGTAGAAGACGGTACTTCTGTTCTCAGGGGACGAAGTGTGCTCTCCTGTGTGAATCGTTGTGTTACGAGCTATCACTGGAACCAAGTAGACTTCATCAGATCTACAGATCCTCAAGTTTTGCACTTGTAGAGGGAAGTTCACTCCATGGTAGAAATGTTTCAACCAACTAGTTTCAGTTTGTTGAAATAATAGGCCTGGTCAATGTGCTAATAAAAACATTGAGGCAATTTGTAAGGGTGATCAGAATGCTTTCTGTATTAGCAAATTCCCCAGTTCACCTGTGGGGTTAGGAGTCTTTTGTGGGCTGTCATGTCCATGCTTTGCTTTTGAAACGTATTAAGTGAAAAGCTCAGCCAGTGCTGTTTAACAAGGGGAATGGATAGGAGTGAGGTTGAAGATTTTCTTTGGGTGCAAACATATGCAAGGTCTGTATTCAATTAATTCATTGGTAGTTGTAGTAATCTGGGATGGAGTTCCTTCTTTTAACCAAAACTCCTTCTGAGAAAAACAGCCTGTCGGGGTTATTTGCTGAAGAGCTACGATGATATCCCCGTGCAGAACCTTAAGCCCTGTACATATTCCCATAAAGACTTGTGTGGGCCTGCTTGGTTTGGCATCCTAGGGCTGGGGACCATAATAAGAATCATAATGAAGCCCAAATGTAAACCGGTGGCCTCGACTGACCTGTCTGTACACGAAACACGAGATGTCCGTGCGTGCTTGAAAATGTCATGCTTATAGTGTTAGAACAAAGTATAATAAATATGCGGGGTCTACTTGAATAGTGTTGCTGCCATCTTAGTAATATAATCTTCATGACTTCTACGCGGGTCACAGAAAACACTATAGCTGCCATAAGGTAATAAAAAAATGCCCTCAAAGTTTATTTTTATTTTTTTATTTACAGTTTGTGCCAGGTTATTGGTAGCACGGTTTCTGCAGCGATAAAGTCCTGCTATCATGTACGCCTGACTATTGCCCAAGTGTAAACTATTGCAGTCTGAGCAGTGAGGGACTGCCGGAGCAGTATCCCTCTCAGCCTACAATTTCTAAAAGACACTGATTTGTAGACATCCCAGACATAACATATGGTGTTTGGCATATGAGGAGGGAGGTTGCACCCTTTGCTACACTACAGCCTGCATAGATTAACTTTTAACAGGTTTCCATTTCTACACAAAATATTTGGTATTTATGATGTTGGCAGTTACACCTATTCACATTATGCTGATTTCAAATTAATGAAATACTTCAAGCTGATATTTTGCAACAAGGTAAATAAAAATGGTAAACTACTGGATACAATATTTAACTTTGGTCAGCAGTCAAACGTTTTCTTTAGCGTAGGTTTACATTTCCGTGAGGACAATATTGGTCCAGTGCAGTAGATCGTTGAGTGAGACAAGAAAACAAGACTTGCTAACCTAGTTTTGAAATTGATGACTAATTTCATCAGTATCTTATGTAAATGAAAGCTGTTACTTCAGATGCCTGGTTATAGAATGCTTTCATCAGAGACAGTTCTTTGTAGGTCTGGCCACAGAGAGGTATAGTTCTTTACCATACTGTTTGTTTCCTATTCTTTAGAAAATACAGAGTTTGCGTTCACTCCACCCAGTGGTGTATATATCCCTCTAATTTCATGGAGGTGGCTGCCAGGTGTATCTTCCAGCCTTTAATGAAATGCTTGCCCTGCAATGCATTAGACATGTTGCATCTGAAAGAACTGTTAATCATCATACTTTTGTCACATTAAATTCCTTATCTCATACTTCAGTACCACTACTACCTCCAGTAATACCATCACAAATGTCCGCACCACCAATGCTATCACAACCACCATAAAACACCACCTCACCAATTCAGTACGAACATCATCACCAAATATCAATGCCACCACCAATAACAGCAGCACAGCCACTAATACCACACCGCTACTAAGACCAGTGCACCCAATACTGTGCTATCATAATTACAACACTACACCAGTACCATAACGACCAGTATCACACCCCCATCAATACCAGTAGTTAATGCCAGCACCAGTAGCTTATCAGCACAATATCACCAAACCACAACACCGGCACCACAGCCAGTACCAGCATAACCACCAATATCATTACATCACCAGTACCACCTTACTACCACCAATACCATTACCTCACCAATGCTGCCAGACCCACCACACTAACACCTCCAAGAATACATCACCACAAATAACACCAGTGCCATACCATATCATGGCAGCCACCAATGCCAAACTCTTACCAATATAACCACCACAACCAGCAACACTAATATCAGCACTGACACCACCGCTGTTACTGCCAGCACCACAAAGCATTGATAGAGACAAAAGGCCTAGTTTAAATGTGCTGCACCAAGGAAATAATTTCTGCATGTATGTTTGCCTGCCTTTACCTTTGCTAATGCTTGTTAAAGATTACTACCAATGACAAAAGGAGATGCCACATTTGCATAGTGTTACAGTTAAACAACTTTTCGTACATATTTTTCATACATGTTCATATCTCTTCTCTTTTAAATCATATTACCTACAGTTTCACATACCTGTGCTTAAAATGAATAGCAGAGCCAGTTTAAAAACATAACTATGTGATTTTATTACATGAGCAAGAGTGGCTTGAAGTTTAATGCAGCCGTGGCTTATTATTATTATTATTATTATTATTATTATTATTATTATTATTATTACACCCTTTTTTCATTATTTCCATTGTCTGTCTCCCGAAGACACTGCTTTTATGAACATCAGTTTTAATGCAAACACCGTTTGCTTCAGGTAAAACATTTTTTGGTATTGCATGTGTTAACTTGTCTCACTGTACCTTTTTAAGTAGGTGCGAGGTACAAGGAGCGAGTATTTAGAGTAGTGGCCAAGGTTCACACCCCCACCTTCACATAGCACTCGCTGTGTTGTTTCGTCGCAGAGCTAAGCAGATGAAGTCCACATTCAGTATTTAAAAATCCAAATCCGCAGCAGTGGAAAAAACACTTTCCTCTGTAGTGTAGCCATTTTTAATATAGCTTTTGCGCGTTGCTTAAAGCATTAGGCCTCTGTGCACTTTGTTCTAGATGCATTTTATTCAGCCTCACACTGTTATTTTTCAATAACCAGTTTCACGGTCTTGTTTTATTTTCTTCTATCACACTGTTTAGCTTACTTCAGCACCGGAGTTCTCAAACAATACATTCTTGCTCGCTCTGTGCTTCAGTCAAGGATACAGTCTGGTACATTACCGATAGACGTGGTAGGAGTTTAGTCTTTAGGGTTCGTAGAAAGTACACATTCTTACGTAGGGACGTTTCTTAGAACACCGGTGTGTTAGTTATAAAAACACTTCCTAGTCCTGGTACACGTAAGAGGGAGATTCTGACCAGGGAACCACAACTAGACACTCACTGCCCTGTTGCAGATGCTTATCCAGATCACAGGCCTTTGCTCAGGTATGAGGGTTGATGTCCTCCTGGGGGAACCTGAAAGGCAGGCTTAGAGCTTAACATGCTGTGCTCAAAATAGAACTTAGAAGAGAGAACGTACTATAGTAGCACTATGATAGCGTTATTCTTATGTTTCACTCTTGTCGTTACTATTTCAATCTTACTGTGTTGTATGGTTCTGGTTATGGCGGCTCACGCCTTGTTATCTAAAATGAAGTTGTTTTATTAAACTAATCTTTAAAACTCAAACTGTCTTTGTCATTTATATATGAGACCACACTGCGTATGAGAGATCTGGTTGGGATCTGAGTGACCACGACTTCCCTGGGAAGCACTAAGATGTCATGCGCTCGGCTACCCAATTGTCTCTTCCCTTTGGGAGAGATGAGGCAGTGCTAGTCTAATGGCGAATCCCCAAGTAATACAAATAGCTCTTTATATGAGACAACCGCTCACTGCGCATTTGCTTGCACATGGTCTTACGATCCAGGGGGGTCCTGTCACGTTTGTGGTTCCTGCCCATGCAGCCTATAGAACAGAACTTTTCTACTCTTGGGTCACATTTCCAGCAGTTGATGGGAATACAAATACATTTCACACATATACGATTGCGAACGCGCCTGGCCAGTACAGGGCGTATGCATATTTAGAGATACCTGTATCTTATCAAGAACATAATAATTGGTTTGTTGGCGCCCTACCCCATACAATATTGTATGTTTTTAGAACGCAGTGGTTTAAGCTCAAACGCTAAAATGTTACTTTGGTTTTGGTTTGGTTCACACAAAACGTTATTGGCAACAAACAGTGGATTTAATCAACTGAGCATGGATGGAATTACGCTTGCAGAATAGAAAAATCTTAATAAGCCAACATGAACTAACTGAACCACAGACATATTAAAAAGTTGTATATCTCTTATAGCTGTTAAAATGGGCAGCTGTTCTCAAAGAATGAAACCAGTCTGAAAGTTGGCCAAGGTATTTATTGAAATCAGTTTCTCACAATACAGTTACCTAAATGGTTGAAAAACTGTCATGCTAACATTTATAGGGGGATATATAAAGAAGATTCCTGCATTTACAAAATCTAAGCAAGTATTGGCAATAGGTTTGGTGTCTTTCAAGGCTTGTTTTGTTTTGTCAGGATTTTTGTGAAACTTTTTTTGGCACTATAAGGCCATCGCCAGTATAAAAAATAAGTATTGGCTAAAGGCAACGGTTTGGCCTCAAAAAGCACTACTTGCCATAGCAATACCTGGCAATGGAACTACTTTTCCTGGCTGGGCTGTATGTGAAAAAACAGAATACATCACTCACAGTGAAGACACACAATGGCTGAAGTGGTCTGACCCGCTGTCCACTGAGGTTTGCTGTAAAGGGGGTGAGGGGGTGAGAAAATGTGAATGACGCAACAAAAGGGCAGTTGATGAAGAGGTCTGGATCGAAGCCCCTATAAACAAGCATACTATGATTGTCATTTTAGTATAGTCTGAAGGTCTTGGCGAATATCACATCATATAAATAAGGCTAGTCGGGGCAGAGCAGAATTTCATATAACACAATAGACTTATACAACCAATCGAATGGTGGTGGAATTTCTTCTTAACGTCTGCGGGGTCCTGTTTGTAGAAAGGTTGCTTTATCACAGGAAAGAAGATAACACGGGCCGGTTGAACCCTCTAAACCACACTAACATTTAAAGGGCATCTCTACTACTGTATATGCAGGGGCCCGTTTCCTGTGCTAGGGCTTTGGATCACATGGAAAATTGTTAACTGTGTAGACATTTTTCCTGGGGTTCAGCTATGCCGGAGATAGCATGAGGTTTGTGAGGGATTCAAACAATTGGTCTAGCAATGTCTGATCAGTAAGTCTGCCTAAATGACAAGCTTATTGACAGGCTGAGTCACCCGTACTTTGTCATTTATTGTTTTTTACTCCTGTAACTCCCAGAAGTTGGATCTGAATATCGCTGGAACCCCTTAGAATGTAACGAGAAATACCATAGAAGCCATGTGAGATTAGCAATTCTTTGGCCTTAAAACTGCTCCCGTCAAGACTGTCACGTCCCGGATTCCCAGATAACTAAAACAAATGCGCATCAGGTCCGGGATTACAGCAGTAGTAATTTTACTGGACATCGTTTCCTTTGCTGCTTTTTCTTGTCACTAATTACCATTGTGTGGGTCACGATGTGCTTGCCGGTTTGAAGTTATTTACCTCTTACCTTCAGCTCTCCCAGGCACAAACACAAACTTGTAGACCCTATTTATTAATTACAGCGCTGGTGGTGTACATGAATACAGCCAGTGGCGCTCAACTGCCTGGATCCTTAGCTGCCACGTGCAGAGACACCTTCTTTAAAAAGTTAATGAACTCGGTGTGTGCAGCCATTGTGGATGTCAGCTCAGTGAAGTAGACTGCAATCATGTCATGTAGAAATCTTCATACAATGTCATGATTTTTGGGCCCTAGGGAGCATCCTTACCGTTTTTTTGGAGGGCTATAGTTTTTGTCAGTGGCTCTGCTCAAAACCTGGGTCAGTGCTCCTTGTATTTCTGCCAGCAATCGAAAGATGGTACTTGCCAGTAAACAAGCGCCAAGACTTTGACCAGAGACTCTGGGCATATCCAATTTGTTAGTTGTTGCTTAGGGAGAGACACTGGGAGGGGGGAGCACACTTTGTGATAAATCTCCTGTATTGTAGTGATGCCAGATTCTAATGCAACCACCTCACTCCTGTAATTTAAACCTTGATCCTTGTATATTGCTTGCAGAATCCCACAGCTCTGAACACCTCTCCCTGCTGTCTGTATCCAAGTTTGCGCCTGGCATCGTTGGATGTCTGCTGGGACACTATATCCCAGAGCTAGTGCTCTGGAGTCTTTAGTTGGCTCCAGTCTCAACCCGTGCATCATTTCTTCCGCCTCTCTGCACTGAAGTTAGTAGGTTTAGGCTTTTCAGAAGTCCTGTTAAGCTTGCAGAAGCTGCCAAACTGAATCCACTGTAGTGTGGCACATTGGTCTGCTTGTTTGTTGTGTTTGTTCATCTATACTTCAGAGAAGTCCCTGGACCTCTGCTTCAGTTTCACCTCTAATCTGTCTCCGTGAGGCCATTTTATGGCCCTGTTCTTTGGCAGAGTTCTTTTAGTGAACCAAGTAGGTTATTTGGAGAGTTTACAGGAATCCAAATAAATTATTGGGAATATTACCATTTCAGGTGATGAAGAGCTAGACTTTATGATACAACACAAATGTGATGCCTAATGCTAAAATGGTCTTAGATCATGAAGATTTGTATTCATATCTGTGTCTATCTGCTACTGAAAGGTAATTAAAGCCATTGTTAACAGAAATGGAGGCAGCAATGCTTAGATTGTGTTTGTTAGTAAAATACCAAAGCTATTTTAAATGTGATATTTTCTCTTTCTTCCCTCAGCCTAGTGTTTTGATTGTAAGTTATAAGGAATCTGCTAAAGCTGCTGCACAGTTTGGACCTTACAAACAAGCTGAATGGCGACCAGACAGCACAATGATTGTTGTGGCGGTAAGTATGTCATTTATAATTTCCACTTTAAAAAAAAAGTAACATATATGTTGCCTATGCTGGAAGATACTCGTTTACTTACGTGTCAGCTAATAATTTCCTGTTGTGGCACAAATACTTCTTTGTGGAGTTATTGGAAATACTTAATTATCTTTACTGTATTGAGGGTGCTGGCTTACCGCTTTCACTTTTGAATAGTTTCTGCTGGCCCTCCAAGTCCTCCCGAACAGGTCAGACATATATATGCCTCAACATTAGTTTTCTGTGCTATTCCCTCCCACCCAGTTAATATTCTGGTTGGATCTGCCCACTCCATATAAGTCTAGTAAAGACTTTTGTTTTAAACCAAATCTCCGTAACAAAACTTCAGCCAGTGCACTTTTCTTCTGAAAATGTTTGTTTATCTTTTTCTGTCTTATTAATTAAAACGATTCTTCTTTGCTGTAGTTTGAGAGAAGTTACATTGTTGAAGGGAGTATAGTAGGACTGTTACCTAGATGTTAAGTACACCACTTCTCTAGTCCTTAAATGGTTTTGAAACACTGTTTGCTTTCTATTTTTCCTACCACTTCTTTTTAATTTAGTAAACTGTTGTAGTTTCTATTGAAAGTCTTAACAATTCTGCAGATTTACAGCCACCCCTTCTGCCGTCTGCAGAAGTTCCATAATGGTGCCTGTGTCATCCATGTGCAGTTTTTATGAGAATGGATGTCATTTTCTATAGCATTTCTGGTCACACAATTGACTTGAGAGCTCTTGTTTTGCTTATCAGGGCTGTCTTCACTAGCCTGATTTAAGCTGCAATCAATGACTTGGTACTTGGTTTTTAGTTAGGAGAGGTTTGGATTTGCATGGATTGTACACATTTAGAAGTTTCAGGCAGTTTTTTCTAAGGTAATGACATTCCTCCAGGGAGGCCTTCAGTGATTAACTGATTATTCTTCTGTAGAGGTTGTTTTGAAGTAGAAAGGCATATATCTTTTCCATGAGGAGCTAGCCAAACACAGTACCTTAATTTATTGTAAGCACTAATGGATATCACAATAGCACATTCTGGCTTTCTTTGCTCATAGCATGTTAGTAGGCCCTCAGAACTTACAAAAATGTAGATCAGTGTTTTCTCTAAACAGTGAATAGGTTTTCTGCAAGCCCATTTTTCAGTCTTTATGAGTTGCAATATGGATACCTGCGTGTGCCACGCCTGATGTAATCTTGGTTTCGCGTTTGACAACAGGCTGACCTTTCGTAGTGACATAGTATTATTATAAAAAGTCAAAAAAGGTAGCCTGGATTTAGCAGGCTTCTTGCTCTTGTATCCCAAAGTACCAATCCATAACAGATATTTCTTGTATTGTCACTGCCCATTTGTGTATTTAGGATACCATTACGCAGAGACAGCATCGTTTTCTCACTCCCTAGATCTGCTTAAAAGAATATTTTTGTATATCCATATTCATACTGTAGTAGAATATAATTATGCACTACTGCTACACCATCACTTAGGCAATAATCACTCCATTTCTGAGAGGGAAAGGCCTAGAAACTACTGGAATCTACAAACTTCCTACCATCAAGGACTTCCACATTTCTGCTGTCACAGAAATACGAGGAAAAAGTGAGATTTCAGTCAAAGTTTGGGGTTTGCAGGGTATTCTTGCTAAGAAAAGGACCATAAATCTCACACTACCCCATGCTCTCATGGGAGTCTAGTTTCAAAAAAATGTCTGGACTTTGCAGGTTTCACTTGGTAGTTGCCAAGCCTAGGGACAATTTCTGTAGGCACCCCTTTCACCACAATGGGTCAATTTGCAACGCAAAAATGTTGTAGTCCCCGCGTTGCATTTTGGAGACTTACCTGTCAAGGATGGTAGACACAAGTGGGGTACTGTTATTATCCGGAGAAGTGTCAGAATACCAGATAATAGGTTATTGGTTGCTAATTGAGTTTATCTCCATTCGTGGCTTCTAAATGCACAAGAAAGAATATGTACTGCAAAATGCCCTCTGAATTACATAATAGTATAAGTAACCCCAAAATCGGGTTTTACAAATAACCACTGTTCCTAAAATCGGTATCTTTGGCATGTCTTAACAATGCATAGCTTTCATGGATACTCATTTTTTATTCATTGGTTTTCATAATATGAATTGCTGTGTGGTTGATAAATAATCTAAAATCATTTTAAGCTGCAGCTCAGTTGTTGGCTCGGGTATTGCATGCTTTTGGATAACCATTATACACCGTACATCACTTCACTAGAAACACCTAATGGACATAACTGTGTATTACTTATTATTAGATTCCCAGTGAAATCGTCACTTCTTTTTTTCCTACTAATTTGTATTATTTTTTGGGATTTTAACAATTAGCTTCTTTGGGAAAACCGTGAACACTGTCTGCAAATTACCCCTTCCTGAATTTGGAATTTTCCCTACCTTTCTGAAATGTATAGCTTTCACCATTGGGTTTCCACCTCGTTCCACTACAAACTGCAAATAGGAAGAACCATAAAAATAGGAAAAATTGACCACTACTTAGAAAAATGCAAAAACGGTGGTAACGTGTTTTTTACAACTCAGCTTGCCTCTGAAAGCTGGGAAAATGCTGAACTTTGCACAGAAAACCCAGCTTGTTGCCATTTTTAGAACAAAAGAAAAATATTGATTTCACAACACGTTCTTCCCATTTTCTTTAAAAAAACAAACAAAAAAAGCCATACGTTGGCAATTTTCTTCGCTCCCTCCAAGAGAATCCACAATCCCTGTGTACCATTGAAATCCCCTGCAGATGTATGGTCTGATGTTTCAATCTGAAATACCGTATGCTAGTCCAGTTGGATAATAAATAGTTTAAGTAGAATAGCGTTTGATGGGGATGTATTTTATCGGGAAAGGGTGTCTGCTGGAACCATAGTGTGGACACATAGTAAACAAATGAAAATTTTCAAACATAGCTGGGATCTGCAGAAGAGAAGATTCTTTTTTTTTTTTAATTATAAAGATCATGCACATGTAGAATTTTTTTTCCACTTTGTTCATATGTTTCAGACAAACTGTTACATTGTTTGGCTCATGTAGAACAGTATTAATAAAATGGTGTTCCTGCTCTTCCATGAAGGGCAAAATGATACATTGTTGGTGAGTGAGAATTTTGCAGGTGAATTGATGAAAGTGTTTAGCATTGTTATTTAACAATTTGGAACCTTTGTATGTTATGGCACTGAGATCCATTTTGTATCATATAGATTAAAGTGTCAAATTAGCTAGAGTACTACAGTCTGTCCTGCATAATTGACATTGATTTCTAAAATAAAGTATAATCTGCTTTTCTTTGCTGCCTAAGTTTGTTAATGGCACGGCACACTTTGATCCCCAGTCTAATTTCCAGTTGCAAAGAGATCCTTGCAGTGGGTTTTCAGCCGACTTGTCTGAAAATGTGTGTGCACTGCAAGCTGTACAAGTTGGGGGCAGTAACAGTACAGCGCTAGTGCAGTGTTTCCACAAGACCATTTATCACCACATGATGTTCATACCATATCTCGTTATATCTAACAATATTATCTGTTCACACACAGCTCGGAGAACTGTTTAATTTCTTTGTACAGTTAAGTGGTGGTAATGCTTAATTTCGTATGAGTGATGTGGTCTCAGAGTCCAAAGCACAAATCATAAGGGATTTTTGACCAACAGCGTCCTTGTCTGGGAAATCCGAATGTATACCTCTGAGCATATGAACAGTGTGTGAAGGAGGTGTATTACGGGCACAAACCTCCTTATGTGGAAGTGTGGCTTGATTCATTTGTTAAATTGTTAACTGAGGTGTACCCATGGTATTCACTAATTCACACTGTAACTTGTCTTTGCTTGTTGTCCTTGTACGGTTAGCGGAGTTCTTTCAGCTGTGCTCTGGGGCAAACGTGTTTGGCCGTTATCTTGTTATGGCTTCTCAGCTGGCTCCAGAGACTTTTTTCCATACACTCGAGCCATTACAAAAATGTTTTCCTTCAAGAAAGCATCACATATCCGAGAAGGCCAGCTACAGCAGTTTCTCAAAATTCATTGGACCTTCCTTAATGTAACCATGTCTGCATCAGACAAGCCCCTCCCCAGTTCAAGGAATGGCTCAATGCCAAATGTGTGAGCAGTCTTAAGGCTCTGCTAAAACTATAAAAGTTTCGGAGTGATAGTCTTTTAGGATGCACTAAAGAGTCATTCCTGTCAGTAATGTCACTGTTGGTCTCATACCAAAGCAGACATTATTAAAGCACATCCCGGAATTCTAGTTATTGGTAATTGTTGATGGTGCAGTAGAGGCTTGCTAGAATCGTTTTTCTTTTCACTAGAAAGCCCAGTTATTATCACTAATAGGTATGCACTTTACAGGTGTACCATACCATAAAAAGCATTCCCGAAGTTGAGAAAACTTAAAAGGCAGAGTTCTGATTTCGCTCTGTTTGTTTCACATTTGAAATGTAATTTTGTAGAGGGGATAGTTGATAAAAAATATTTATAGTGCTGAATGATGAAGCAGGTCAAAATCTTGGGTTTAGTAACTGAAATGCTTTACTGATGTGCAAGACATAACTTCCAAGTTTAGAAAATCATGTCCAAGAGTTGTATTATGCAGTAAAATCGAAGCCTTGAGATACAGGACTTTGTTAGAAGTGAGCACAGTTCAAGTATGGGTTAAACGTGCCACTGAAAATCAATTATACTGTTTGTGAGGATTTGGGTGTACTGTATATGAAATGATATGGCTGTGTGGACTTATCACTCAGTACACTCTCAAAATGCCTTCTTGGGTCCAGTCAGGTACGATTACTTAACCTTAAGCTCAACCCTGGGTAGCTGTGGCCGCAAGCAGTAAGGTTTAGCAAAGAAACAATGTGTAAAACATTTAACAGCACCAAGCTACGAACTAAGAAAGCAACCACACATGAAAGAAAGAAGACATCAATTTATAAACATAGATTATAGTTTTATACATTTTTTCAGACTCTGATGAACAAAATCCACTGGAGGGTCCCAGAGATAAAGATTTTAGAAGATTTATTATACAATATTATCACTTGTGCATCTGCAAACAAGCATTGGTCAACAAAAACTTTAGACACTTCTGAAAAGTTTGAAACAATTAGTTCGGCTGCTCTGGCCCAGGTTGGGCGACCAGTTCTTGCAAAACATAGGTCTGGGGGGCCAGAGTGGACACTTTGGACAGTTGCCTGGCCAGAGCATTTTTGAAGCAAAATCTAAATTTTACAGGCCAACCGCCATGGGTGTCAATGGAGTGGTCCTGATGCTGAGGGATGCAGGCAAAATATGCTTAAGGGATGCTTCGGTTGTGGTGCGGTCGATGGAGGTGTCTTTGTGGGTTCTCCTCGGTCCATGGATGAAGTGGGGCGAACTTGGGCACAGAGATTGGGGTCCCTCGAAGTCCTCTACATTGCACTAGCAGGCCAGCCAATGCTGGGCTTCTGGTCACTCTGCAACACAGCTAGGGTGATGAATACAGACTTGGACAGCACTTCTGGGTCAGGTAGACTCTGGTGTAACTTTTGACTATCTCTGATTTGTCCTCTTGGGTGTCCGGCAACTGGTAGTGCCAAAACCTCTGCAGAGGCTACCATCTTGCCAATTAGGGGCAGCTTCCTCAGCTCTTGTGTCCCTGGAGCTGGTTCCAGGAGATCGGTCAACTGATCCTCTGAGTCACTGCTGCTGTTGGATGTCGGGAATCAACTTTTCCCTGAGCCAGGAGCTGTAGGCACAGTCCAAACTTTGCTAGCCCAAAGTGCAGCAGGTGCAGTCCTCCTTTGGCATCTCTCTGATGACAGTGTGCTCTGAGGGTCAGAGGACCAGGAATAGCAGTCAGCCCATGAAAGTGACCTGAAGGGACCACGCAGTCACCAGCCAATGATGTAATGTGTCAGCTCTAATCTAGTGACGAAGGTCCTGTGATGTGTGGCATCTGGCTATCCCAGAGTGCCACATTCGTGCCCTTTTCAAGATAGCATGACCATTCCTCGGTTGTTAGGAGCTTGGTAGCCCACCCTAGAGGTGTGGGTACCAGCGGGCTACACACCCACAATAGAACTTTTTTGGGAACAAGTTTTCCCTCCTTGACCCTCTCTCCACTTTGTCTGCAGGAACAAAAGGCATCCTGCTCAGGGGTGTTGGTGCTGCTTCCCTCTCAAAGGTAGCTTCACCTTTGAAGCTCACCTTTTGGGCTAATACCCTGAGTGGCTATCCTGGGCGAGGAGGTGACACCTCTCTCCACAGCAACTGTCTTTGTTCCTGTGCTTTGGAGTTGTTCACACATCTCCCCAGGTGGTCAGAAATCTGTCTGTGTTCCCGGGCCTTTGTGAGGCCACTGGCCTAGCTGGAGCACAAAGTGGCAACTTTGTAAAACTTGCTTGCCTTCAGTAGAGGTATTACATTAACATAAAGTCAAGTTTAATGCCACAATTAATTTGAAACCCTGCATGACCCAGTTAGGTAGTCGCATTCAGGAGTTAGCTGGGTTGGGATGCCAACCGGCTACCCTGTGTTAGCCAATGGGGCTACTAACTTTACCCGCAGCAAAATGACAATTTGGAAGTGTTGCTGTTAAGACATGAAAAATATATTTTACTTAAAATACAGCTCCCTCCCATAGATCTCTATAGGCCTTTCTTAGAAGAGACTTACACATCTTATCTAATAGAGACTTTTATCTGCTTATTCCTTACCTTCGAAATCTCCTCAGGCGTCAGACTTAATACGAAGATTTTTGTGAGCGGTACCTCTGCGCGCCATTAGGTGGCATTGATGAGCTCTGTGTCTGTTGTTGGCATCATCTGTGCCTGATATGATATTGCGGGTTCCATGTAGATTCCACTACTGCACAATGACGTCAGTTCTTTAATTTCTGCGCCAACAAGCGCTGACCCAAAGAGCGCTATCCCTCAGTCAGTGTTTGACATTTTTTTCCAACTTTTTTTTGGCTCTTTTTTAGTTTCTACTCTTGGTGCTCGAGGATCTCTTCCAGAAAGACCAGCTTCAAGTCCTGTGGATCTTGTCTTCGGGGGATGTCAGTGACTGAGCCACTCCTCAAGTGTCTTTGATGCCTGGAGTGTGAACATGCATTGAAGTTGTGCTCACAGTGGCTTGCCATGC
Organism: Pleurodeles waltl; assembly: GCF_031143425.1. NCBI lineage: Eukaryota > Metazoa > Chordata > Amphibia > Caudata > Salamandridae > Pleurodeles > Pleurodeles waltl. The sequence continues at coordinate 405,369,960 of NC_090437.1, read as the reverse complement.
ATCCGAAGGCTTTGAGGGAGCGGTCCCTGAAGCTTATGTCAAGATCTCGGTCAAGAGGAAGGTTCCGGGAACAGTCGCGGACTCTCTCATCGTCGTCATCCCACTCCCAAATCCTCGGGGTTATCGGGTAAGTCAAGTCACTAGAAGAAATCCTAGAAGTAGAAGCTTTCTTTGACATCTCCTTGTCCATTGGCCAATGAGACGAGGAAGTATCAAAGCTGTAAGCCTTGTTGTGCAGAACTTGTGCCTGGGCTGACTCCACGATTCCATTAGTTTCCAGGAGCTGGAGCGACCCCTGCCCAACTCCGTGAGTTTTATGAAGCCACTCTTCAGTGCCTTTGGGACCCGCAGAGTTGGAAGAGGCTTCTTCAAATTCTACACTGGTGGTACCTGCCTTGGGTTCCTGGGTGCACCCAGGAATCCAGTTCTGGATCTGGACTGGCATCAGTTGTAATACCCCAACCTTCCCTGATGCTGGTCTCGACACAGACACTCCCGGCACTTTCCACGCCCATAGGCGGCGCCTTCCCCATTGTAATCCCCAATTCCGCCACAGAGCCAGATGGGCGTTGTATGTGCCATCTCTGGGCCAGCAGCAACTTTGCATCCTAGATCAGATCCTGAGTGCCTTTACTATAGGTTAGGCTTCAGGGATGAATGGGAGGGGTCTCTGGACCCTTTAGAATACCAGCCCATGAAGGAATGGACTAGCCTGAGGATTTTAGTGAGGCCAGCGGACTGGTTTCTTCTCCAGATACTGGAGTTCTTTCTCCCCTTAATGTGACTGAGGAGGAGGGAGCATCTTATGTTATGGTGGTGAGAAGGGCAGCTGAGGTCCTGAAACTTCAGCTGCCTTTGGTGGCCGTTAATACAAAGGTCTTGACAGATATGCTCAACCGGTAGTTTCTACCTCATAACCTCTGCTCCCGTTTAATGAAGCCTTCACTGAAGTCCTACTGGGTACTTGGTCCAAACCCACCACAGGGGGACCCAGGTTTCTTGACGCATCACCCCACCCTTTAGAGCTTGGTGGTCCAAGCCTCCACCTCTCAAGATGTGTTCCCTTCGGCTCCTCTGGATAGCAAATCCAAAAGGTTGGACTTACTTGGGAAGATGATGTTTTCTTCTACCAGCCTTGTATTGCAGTCCGTGAACACCACATGCCTTTTGGGCCACTATTCCAACACGCTGTGGGATACGGTTGCACAAGTGCGGCCTCAGGTCCCGGAGGAGGCCCAGACTGTACTCTGTTAGGCCGTTACTGATGCGAGAGATGCAGTGAAGTTCACATTCCCTTGCAGACTGGACACGACCGGCTCACTAGGCAGAGCGGTTTCATCAACAGTCGCTCCGAGGCGCAACACCTGGCTGAGGACATCTGTCTTTTCAGAGCATGTCCAAGTTTCCTTGATGGACATACCCTTTGATGGTATCTTTCTCTTCGGAGAATAAACACACACTCAGCAATTGATCGCTTCAAGATTCTCGAGCTAGGGCCAAGTCCTTAGGTCTTGCAGTGGCTCCACGTCCCCCCAATCAGCCTTTTGCCCCTTTGGTGGCTTCGGAAGGGGCCTCCAACGGCATCCATTCCTGGCCAGCCACCATGCTGTACATCCTGACCAGCCTCTGCGTGACCGAGGGGCACGGGATCCACCAACTTCATGGATCAGGTGGCCAGCGGTCTGGACAGTCAGACACCCCATCTCCCCCCCCAGCAGCCTTTAAACCTTCCTAGTCTGTCTCTTCCCCAACAACGGCCAGTTTGTGGCAGGATTCGCCATCACCTGCTCCTTTGGCAATCCATCATGTCAGACAGATGGGTTTTGCAGCGAGTCTGAAGGTGCTACTCCCTCCTCCTCAAGAATACCTCTCCATCCTTGCCACCGTCCTACGATTGGAAGTTGGAGGATCATTTGTGTCTTCTCCGCAAGGAAGTTATGGCTCTCTTGGCTAATGGAGCCATAGAGAGGGATCTTGTGCCAGAAGTAGGCTGTGGTTGCTATTCCCGCTACTTTCTTGTCCCCAGAAAGGACAATCGTCTCGCCCTATCATAGACCTTTGATCCCTCAGTCTCTTCCTCAGGAAGGAGTAGTTCAAGATGCTCACACTGGCTCCGTTTCCATCTGCTCTGGACCCAAGAGACTGGATGGGAGGGTCGGACTTGCAGGGTGCTTATTTTCATATCGCCATCCTGCCTGCCCACAGAAATTACTTGCAGTTCACGGTAAGCCACAAGAACTTTCAGTTCACCATGCTCACCTTCGGACTCACCAGCGCCCCTTGGGTGTTCACCAAGGTGGTGATGGTGGTTGCAGCTCATTTGCTAATTTCAGGGCTTTCAGTCACCCCCTAGCTCCATTACTGGCTTTTGAAGGCAGGCTTGCCCCAGGCTGTTTTCTTCCACCTCCAGACTATGGCAGACCTCCTGCATTCACTGGAGTTCACTTTAAATGTGCCAAAGTTACACCTGAATCACTCTCAGATGCTCCCTTTCATCAAGGCTGTTCTGGACACAGTGCAGTTTCGGACTTATTGTCCTGAGTGACGAGTCCAGGATATTCAGGCTATGATACTTATGTTTCAGCCCCTGTCCTGGATTTCACTGGAAATGACTCTGAGGCTGCTGGGCCTCATAGCCTCCTGCATCCTGCTGGTGACACATTTCCGGGGGCATATGCAGGCTGTGCTGTGGGACCTGAAGTTCCAATGGGTGCAGAATAAGGGGAGTCTCTCCAACAAGTTCCAGATCTCGGAGGGAACTGTGAAAGATCTGCAGTGTGGTTGGGTCAGATCCCTCTCCCTTCCCCAATCAGATCTGACAGTAGTGACAGACGCATGACTCCTGGAGTAGAGCAGCTATCTGGGAGAGGTGGAGATCAGAATCATCAGGTCTCTGGTGGAAACCGGACACTACATCAACCTGTTGGAGCTCTGTGCGATCCGGCTGGCACTGAAAGCCTTTCTTCCCTCTATCAAGGCAAAGATGGTGCAGGTGTTCGTGGACACCACCACCACCATGTGGTACTGCAACAAACAGGGCAGGGTGGGGTCATGGACCCTTTGTCAGGAGGCTCGGCACCTTTGGACATGGCTAGAACAGGAGGACATATCCTTGGTGGTTCAACATCTTGTGGGCTCTAAGAATGCCACAGCAAACTCAGTGGAAAATGCGGAGAGAATTACGAATGGCATCTCCTCTCAGAGATGGCACAAGGTCTCTTTCAGCAGTGGGAATAGACTTGGTTAGATCTTTTTGCCTCCGCAGAGAACACACAATGTCAGCAGTTTTTCATTTTGGAGTTTCCAAGCCTGCAATCGCTCAATGGCACCATTAGTCTCAAGTGAAACTCAGGCCTCCTGTATGCCTTTCCACCCATACCACTTCTGCCCAGAGTTCTCAAGAAGGTCAAGAATGACCAGGCCCAAATAATCCTTGTGGCTGGGTCTGATATCCCGAGCTGCTGTACATGTCCATCGACCCTCCGATCAGACTGCCCCTTCGGGAGGATCCTGTGTGGCAGCAGCAGTTCGGGTTCTGCACCGAGCCTTTCCACTCTCTGCCTTCTTGCGTGGAGATTGAGTGGTGACAGTTGACAGCCTTTGACATTCCTCCCGAAGTCTGTAACGTAATCTTGACAGCCAGGCATCTCGCCACCAAAGCAATATACACCTGTATTTGTGGCATGATGCACAAACAAGACTGTTGACCCCCTTTCTGCCCCTCTATCTGAGGTCCTGTTCATCCTTTCTCTGGCCCAGCAGGGCTCTGCTGTGGGCACTCCTAAATGTTATTTGTCTATTTCTGATTTTTTAAGGTTGCCTGATCTCACTTTGAAGACTGCCTTCCTTGTGGCAATTACATCTGCTCGCAGGGTGAGTGAGCTGCAGGCATTGAAATCTAAGCCATCTTACCTTTCTGTCTATCCTGACAAAGTGGTGCTTCACACTAGGGCCACTTTTGTACCAAAACCGATTGAGGCTTTTCATGTAGGTCAATCCATCACGTCAACCTCTTTTTACCCACCCCCACGTCATTCTAAGGACGAGGAGAGACTTCAGCGACTGGACCCAAAAAGTGTGTTGGAGTTCTTCCTTGATTGCACAAAAAAGTTCTTGGGGGAAGAAAGACTCTTTGTTGGATTTGTGGATGTGGGGAAAGTACGGGCAATGAGGAAGCAGACTATCTCCAAATGAGTCATACTCTGCATTAATATATGCTGTGCACTGACCAAAACGCAACCCCCTGAGGGTTTGCATGCTCATTCTATCTGAGCTAAAGCTGCGGCCACAACGTTAGCACGCAGAGTTCCACTCCTTGACATCTGTTAGGCTGCAACATGGGCACTCTGCACACGTTTACCAAACGTTACTGCCTGGACAGTCAGGTCTGTAGGGAAGGGCACTTCGCTTATTCGGTCTTGCAGGATTTTCCAGTATGAACTTGGTTCGCAGACTCACCTCCGGGGTTGGTATTGTTTGGGTATCTTTTCAAAGGTAAGGAGTCCTCAGCTAGAAGTACCTATCAGATGAGCACGTTTTTTAACCTTTGGTAATGCCTCTTCTGCTAGAGGCAATATATAGGTGCAGATTTATTACTGACCCACTTATCCTATCTGCTCTGCAAACTGATTTCTGATAGGTACGCCCCTTTCAAGGCCTCAGTTTTGACACACCTGTAATCAGTTCATGGCTCTGCGCTTTTGGCATGGAAAGTCATGAAAAGAAACTGTCACAGTGCCGGGGTGGCGCCTATATGGGCCCCACAATGTCACATCTGGCGACTGACACGGAGCCGATAAATGCCATTTAACAGCACTTGGGGTACTACTTATGAAAATCTTCCGGATCCAGTCTAATGCCTGGGGAGATTTCAAAGGTAAGGAATCTGTAGCTAGACATTGTCGCTACCATATAAGGCGTTACCCGAGGAGAGTAACTTGTTCGGTAAGGGATAGGGTGGCTTTTCCGTTGGAGTGAATGGCAAAGTCGAACTGGCAGTGAAAACACTGTCCTTCCAATCTGCAGTGGCAGGCTGGTGGCCATTTTGTACTCTGTCGCACACAGGGTGGCAAAAACAGTGCTGCAGACCTGAGCGGACACTCTGCCTTAAATGCCCTGGGTACCATATACTAGGGACTTAGTAGTAAGTCGGTCCTTGTCAATTGGGTGTGTCCACTTCGACATGCAATTTGTATACGGCCATAACACTGGCACTGAATCCGGATTAGCAGGCCTTATTGCACTCTCCGATTCGCAGGCCTTATTGCACTCTCATTCAAAAAACCAGCAGCATCAGTCTAAACATGTGGTGCTGAACATGCAAAAAGAAGCATTTCCTTACACTTGCATGCCAAAAATTAAAACAGGTCAACTTTTAGGTACCTCTTAACTAGAATGTAAAATTTCCTAGGGAGTGTGAAGGAAAGTATAAAATCCGACACGGAGGTGAGGTTTATGCCTTACTTTTTCTCTATTCTACTCAGCTGGCATTTTATTCAACATAAACTTGAATACAAAACTAAGGACTACAGATCCCACAAGTCCAAGTATAAACTTTCCAGTCCATCAATAACATTGATTGGTCACCAAATTACAACATCCACATGGAACAACATTTCCTCTTTCTTCGTGTGATGCACTCTGCAGTAACCATTCCTTTACTGAGAACCTTATTACTGTTCATCTCCTGGAATGAAAAAAATACCATTACCACATTGAACCACCCATCGTATTACAAGGTCAAACATTGAGTAATATATGATGCAAAATGTCATGTAGTCAAGCATTTGATGTGCACCACTTTGTAAAATCATGAGCATTACCATAAAATAAACGCAAGAGAGAAAAGATAACCAAGCATACTCATCCTAAAAGAAGAAAAAAACATCAATCAATTAAAGGGGATTGTAGACTCTTGTAGTCTCTTCTTGGGCGGGATAAACCTTGCCTCCGTGTCCTTCATAGAATTGAAACTTTCCTTCACAATAGCTAGAAACGTTTACATTCTGTGTGAGGACCGGAGGTTTGGGTTATGCTTGTTTAAAGCTACTGATTACCTGTGACGACATGTCGGCTGCCCTTTTATCCTCCAAGCACTTGGCTATCAAAAAAGCTTTAGAAGCCACGGCTTCTTTTACTGAATGAGCACCAAATGGAAAGGTATCGATGCCAGCCTCTGAATTAACCATCAAACTCACCTTGCAGTAGTGGAGGAAGGTACTGCCTGAAAAGCTTTCTTTTATGAGATGAGCAGTTGGCCAGTACCCGCAGGTCTAACATTCTGTGTAGAATTTTTGTAAGCTTTGCTGAAGCAGACCACACACAGTTTGGTATGATCAAGGAAATCCAGATAATGAACAATTCTAATATTAGTTTTGGTGGTGCGAGACACCATGAAAGTGATCCCTTTCAGGAGTGAAAAGTCTAGAAGCGATATCCAAAGCCCTTATGTGCATATATGAAACTAAGCAGAAAATCATTGCAAACTTACCTGATAGCTTCTTCTTAGACAAAAACCTCTTATCTTGCCAGGATTCCAAGAAACGTAATACCACATTGACATCCCAAAATTGTGTATGTTTACATTCGGAGGGGTATGGACAGCCTCATCCCTCTGAGAAGATGGCATACCCGGTGGTGGTCCCACCATGAAATGGCATTGAGCAGCTCATGACCTGTAGAGCTCACCAACCTGACTGTGTTGATTATCTGATAGGTCAACCCATCTTGGCCAGTTCTGAAAGGAAATTCAAAATACTGTATGCACTACATCCACAGGATCTAAATTCTGTCCCAGACACTAATGAGACCACCGGTGCCGAGCAGAGCCATTCTGTTTATTGGAAGAATCTGCCCCTGCCCTTTTAATGAGGTCAAATGTTTGTCCCGATAGACCTGGGATACCCCAACATCTCCTGTAAACTTTTTATACTATCAACTGGAGCGACCCTCCCGCCATCAGCGGGTGTAAATTGCCTTTGACATCCGTCAGGGTGTCCAGAATCTGGGGAATTAGGATTGGAGGAGCCATAATAAGTTCCAGAAGAACTGGAAACCACACTTGAGATTTGCACTCCAAGTTCTTTAGGACCAGACATTTCTCCTGATAAAATGACTTTCTTGCCACAGCCTTATAGGCTAGCCGCATTAATGCAGCAAAAGCAGGTCAAAGCAAGCAATGCAGCAAAAGCAGGTCAAAGCAAGCAATGTAGCAAAAGCAGGTCAAAGCAAGCAATGCCAGTTAATCAACAATGCTTGATTGTGAACAGTTGGAGTATTTTTGCTTGCAAGCATGCTATTGGCTACAATATTCTTGCTCCTACAGAGGGCTTGAATCCTTTATCTCCATTATCATGTCTGTAAAGATGATATAACCATTGAGGGCTGTCAACCAAGAACCTGTGGGAGGTTAGGTGTTACTGAAACCCTGAGAAAGTTGGGCATACAAGGTTGCAGGAAACTAATAACCTGCATCAGGTCGTAGTACAGGATCACAAGTCTCTACCATTCTTCTTCAATGGCAGACTTAAGGCAAGGTTTTAAATCCTTCTGTTTGTTGCAATTGTGCAAACTACACTGTGTCCTAGTAGCACTCCACTTTTACTGTTCACCCTATGCTTACTTGTTTTTTACTATCATCTCTTTGAACAAAGATCTTAATGAAGCTTATCAATAGTTTAGATGCTTTAAAAATAATATAACAGTCTGATATTCCTTTGCTTGATGCCAAGAAAACATAGTTATTATTAAAGATGTGTTTCTATGGGCCCCACCATCTTAGATCAGTCAGTAAAAAGAAAAAAGAAAATAATACAAATGTCATTCTGTAGGTATTTGCTTATACCTGATTGATGTATGTGTGCACCTATGGAATTACGTGAACGTCAACAGCGGCTGTGTCATCCTACATTTTAAGTCGTAGCCTACCACACAGCGCACCAGTCTGGTTTGCTAAAGACATCTTGGGGACTTTCAGAAAGTTGATATAGGAATACATTATGCTTGTTGGTTAATTGGCTTTGTGGTTTGGAACTCACACCGTCTGATTTTCCATTTGTTGGCTTTATTTGCTTTAGGTTCTCCAGATTCAGTTTGTCCCTCCTGTTTCCTTAACCATGTTTTTTGTATCCTTCCACAAACTCGCTTTATGTAAACATTTCTTCAAATCTTGTTCTGATCTTCAAATTTGGTGTTCATTCCAAGACCAGGGTCACATGTCAGGCGCTGTCCTCTGAGGGCGCTTGTTTACTTTTCTTTCTCAGACTTCAAAGTAGAGGATTTATGTAACAATCTTACTGGATGCAGGGGGTGGAAAAAGATTTTTCTATCAGACGACAACGTTTAAATAAAATGTGTAAGTATTTCAGAAAAAATCGGAATTATGAAGGCACAAATGAAGCAAATGTTTTGTTATTTCTCGAGTGTGAAACAAATACTTCAATATGATAAAAACGAATCATTAAAGAAGGTGATGTAATTTCCACACATTTTCGTCTGTGCACTGTATAGTTTTATTAGTAAAACTGTATGTCTGTGCAAATGTAAAGGTCATTTCAATTGAAAATGTATTGTCTGTAATGTCATTGTGGTACCACACCTTGACTACTCCACTGTATGCCACTCCACTCTACAGCACTGCACCCCATTCTACTCTGCACCACTCCACTGTACTCATCCCCACTGCACTCTGCACCACTCCACTCTACATCACTTCACGCTACACCTCTCTACTCTTCCCTGTACCACTGTAACCCATGCCAGTGAACTCCTTGCCACTCTGCACCACTGTACTCTTCAGCACTACATTCAGTACCACTCCAGTCTAGGCCACACAAATCTACTCTGCACAACTCCACTCTACATCACTGTACTCTATGCCATTCTGCAAAACTGCACACTGCGCCACTGCACGCTATGCCATTGCACTCTACGCCAATACACTTTACTCTGTAGCACTCATTTCTATACTCATGCACTCTGCCAGTCCACTGTACGCCACTCTATTCTACTCTGCAACACTGCACTCTTTGCCACTGCACTGTGCGCAACTTTACGCCACTACACTCTATGCACTCTACACAACTGCTGTCTCCCCTGCACCACTCCACTCTGCTGCTTCACTCTATCCCACTCTACTCCACTTTACTCTGCCACTGCACTGTCACCCTACTCTTAACCACTGCACTCTAATCCAATGCACTCTACACAACTGCACTGTCACTGCACTGTACGCTACTTCACTCGACATCACTGTACTCTACGCCACTGCTCTCCATGCAACTCTTTCCCACTGCACTCTGACACTCTACAGCACTGCACTCTCTGCTGCTTAACTCTACGCCACTCTACTCTGCCCTACTCCATTCTCCGCCACTGCACTCTATGGCACTATACTCCACTCTGTGCTACTCTACCGTAGGCCAGTCTACGCCACTGCACTCTGCCACTCAACTCTATACCACTGCCCCCTGTATCACTCAGCTATACGCTACCCCGCGCTGCGCCACTACACTCTGCACTACCGCACCCTGCAATGCACCACTCAGATCTATGCCACTGCATTCTGCAACGTTGCATTGTGTGCCGCCGAACTCTACACCACTATACTCTGCAGCACTCTACACCAGTGCACTATACACCAGTCCACTTTACGCCACTTCAGTGTATGCCACTCTCTGCGACTCCACACTGTGCCATTCCAATACACAAAACACACTGCTACTCCACTCTACAACACTGTACTCCACTCTTTGCCATTCCACTCTGACACTCCACGCCACTCTCCTCTATGCCACTATCTTTTAACCATGCTGAGCAGAGGCCACGCTGGTGAACAACATGGCTAAAACACATTGGCAAAGCAAATAGCTCTTGCATAGGCGAGACCTATTGGCTTTGCCAATGCTTGTTTTTGTTGTTGACGATGTGAAACAACATTTAACTAGCAGGTAAGCTCACTAGTGAATGTGCTTGAACTCCTAGTTTTCTGGGTGAGGTCATTCCTGGATTGCTGTAGAACTGTGACCAGATTTCCTCTGTAACCGTTCCGTAAATGTTTTTCAAAAGCTTTAAAAAAAATAAAAAAAAAGATAGACGCAGGTACTATCTGTGATAAGAGGGAACCTAGCCCTCTGTATTGTCTCATTTTTCAAACCCCCTTACTTAATTCCTAGCTTCTAATTCATACATCTCTGGAGAGACACCACCTTGCATTTATCTGCAAATAACACCCATCCCATAAATATGTGCATAATCAAGAACAGTGGCAGTAAGGATGAAGGAGTAAGATGTGCATTTCTCCATCTTCTACATAGATCCATTTCTCAATTCCTCCCTTCACTCACATAGATCATTTCCATTTTCCCTCAATTCTGTGGCCCCGTTGGACACAGCTCTTATCTTCAGGTAGTCTTTATTGCTCAGCTAGCCCCTGAGAATCTGTGTTATGGCTCATGCTATGCGGTCCCAGACTTAAGCTGAGTCTCTCTTCAGCACTTTTTATAGTTAAACACTCCTCGTTGTCATACCATTCAGATGGATTCTCCTTTTGTGGAATTTGCAAATTAACTTTTGCAAGCTTTGTTATGTTATGTAGAGCCTTGGCTCCGGGAACCTGGTGAATATCTCCCCAAATAGCAGATTTTGAGGGTACTTTGATTTAAGCCCACCTTCCAAATATGTTGGTCCCTTCCATTTTACCTGGTGGGATGACTTGCTAGTGGAAAGTGTTTGTTGTCAAAGTTCAGTGACATGAGTCACAGAGCTCCTCGAAAATAACAAAAATTACAGTCTTTGTCACTGAATCCAGACAACTCGCTCATGTTGGAACAGTAAACCTCATCTTTTAATTTTTTAGAGGAGGTAAGCTCTAGACTTACCAGAGGCATCGCTCATCATAGTTTTTGTGGCCTCCTTTATGTAATTCCATTGGATCCCCAGTGAGTCACTGAGGGTAAGCCTTTTTCTCAAGTGGTTGTGTATGTGGTCACAGTCCTTCATTTGGCATGGATCCTGTTATCACATTTTGTAGGTGGGTATTCCCACACTGAGAGACCCAGATGCTGTGTTTCCTCTGCTCTCTGATTCTCAGAACAGTCTGCTTGGTGCGAATACATTTGGTGCCCGCATCATTGTGGCTCTCTTGTTTCATAACCTTGCACCAAAAATCACCACTTAGCCAAGCATCAGTAGATCGCAGCCACCACCCCATCTTCTGTACAATCTAGGGGAACAGGTACACCAGTTTCAACCATAGCAAAAAAACTGTTCAGCCCCACCAAAGTTATATTTTACATGTAATGCTGTTTCTTCCTTTTGATATACTTTTGTAGATTTCTACATTGTGTAGTTCTTTGCTCCTATAGTGGAGACAGGTGGTTTCATCACTAGGAATGGATTTTCATGAAATATTGGGGCCTATCACCGCCATCAGTGCTTATAGTCCTGGTGGTCTTGTTGGAAAGATCGGCAATGCAATGCTGCTCTTACCGTAGATTTTGGGATCGTATATAGATGGATATTGTGTTATGTTTATGCAGTTAACAAATGCAGCGCCATTTTTATTTAAATTATTTTATTGATTCTGCACAGTAGTAATTCATGGAGAACGGTGAACTTTGAATCTGGTCTGTATCAATAGTCCTGGAATAAAGCAAGTAAGTAAGACGGTCTCCTGAGTAGGTGAAAACTTTTCATTTTGCAACATAAATTGACCAGAAAAGTACCTAAGAAGCCAAGTTTGTTCTTTAACTTTGAATTATCTCTGCGTGAAGTTTGAAAGAGCCTCATAATCGTTTAAAGTATTTAAACCACCTTCTTCACTATTAGTACTACCTTTCATCACGCCATCTTATCTTTTAGAAATAGATTAGCTGGCACAGATACAAGAAAATTGACCAGGGAAATTACACTTTTGCATCATGCAATGCATTTCCCCATGAGACCATGAATTACACAACACAAAAAGAGAACAAGCTTCCTACTATGTAATGTTTGTGCCATTTGTGTCTGTTTACTATATTTAGGAGGAAAACCTGTTGCTTCTCTACAATACCAATTGTTTTTTAAGAAGAACAAGATTCTGACCTGTTGCAGGCTCGTACTAGGTAAAACATGATAGCGGATGACCTTGATGAACGTGTGACTATAAGGACCTCCCTCCCGCCGGGCAGTGCTTAATTTGTAAATAAAAACGTGCCGGTGCCCAAAGCCCTCCACTTAAATACACGGCTGCTGCATTTAAATGTGCCAGCACGGAATACCGAGGCAGTGTAATTCTGAAGCCACCTCGGGCCTCTTCAATCTATTTAAAGCCACTCCCTGCCCATTCAGCTCACTCTGGCAGCTTTTTGCTTTTTACATTTGTGACGCTTTTTCGTTTTTCTCTTCCTCCGTATCTCCCATATGTGTCTTTCGCTGTAGCAAACGTTTGAGGCAGAAGAATAAGTGCCGGCCCTAAAAAAAAAAGTACCGGTGCTCAGCAACGGAAACAATAAGCACAAATTAAGCACTGCCGCCGGGTCCATGTTCCCTGACTTGGTAGCAACACCAGTACAAGAATTCTGGGCAAAATTGTAAGTTAAGGAAAAAACCCATACATGCATGTCCTAGTGTTTGTGTGTTCACAATTGAGGGTGTTGCTGACCCTTTACGCTATGGTCCTGGAGAAAGTCAGAGAGACTCCATGAGCACACTTTATTGTCTGAAACATGTTGACCGAACCGTAGGATGTGAAAGATCAATTAAGTTCTCACGTCACATCTACCTTTGTTTTTAACCCTACCCCAGCGGTCCGGCATTACATTTTACTTCTTTAGGTGGATACCCTGGAGGTATTTTTAGATTCTTCACTCACATATTCACTTCACCAACAATAAACAACCAGCTCCACTGTAATCAGGCGTTGTAGCACACCTGGGATACATTTGGCATCCCAGGTGGGAACCACATGATGAAGCATGCCACCAACCAGGTTGATGGGTGAGGGTTCTTCTTAAAGAACGATTGGTTTTATAGAGAAGCAACAGCTTTTCCTCCCAAATATAGTAAAGAGACATGGATGGCTCATAAATGACATAGTAGGAAGTTAATTCTCTTTTTTTAATTGTGTTTTATGGTACAAGGGAAGAGGAACACGTTCACTTTTTTCACTGTCCTTGTTTATAGCTGCATAAATTATACCTCAAATATTATCTTGACATATTTTCCAAATGCATACATTTTGATTTCAACCATCTGCGTATTGTCTTCTGAAAATAAGCAATGTATCCTAAGATCCATCTTTTCAGTTTTAGTATAGAAATGCATGTGCCCAAATATCTGGCCCTCTTCTGAATATATACTCATTTTACCCCAGCACAGCGTTTTCACTTTTTATAAGTCCACTAGTTAAATTTACTTCTGCCCCATATTGGCAGACAGCTAGTCATTCTTTCCATGTTCGGAATTTAATGAAATTTTGTCAGCATTTTCTGCAATGAACAGCTTAATGTTAATTCGCACATGCCTGAGTGCCATACTGCTATTAAAAGAATTAATATCTTGTGCCAGGAGTACCCATTGTATACCCAGAAAAATCATGCCCATCAATGTCATTTTATTCCGAGCAATGCACTATATAATTCCTGTGTTTTGCTCAGGCAAGAACTCCATGATTTGGTGCTAGTTGATGTGGCATTCTGCCCAGAAGCCCTGACCTCATCACATGCGCTTTGTAGATGAGTCCACCACGACCCCTCTCTCTTTTACCCCTCCCACTTTTGCAACTCCCCTTTTTTCCACCTGCCTCCCCTCTCATTTCCCCCTCCCAATCCTGGTCTCTCGTTTTCACTCTGAATGTCTCTCTCCTGACTAGAAGGGCCCGTGAAACTTAACCACTTACACACATTCAAGCTTAGGACAGGGTTTGACTGCAGTCATTAATTTGAGGCAGTGGTGAGGGACTGGCGAGCTGATTGTATTGCTGCTTTGTGCATGCCTGCATCTCACATTAAACCCTTATTGGCTGAACATTCAATAGGGTTACCTATTCATTGGAGCTGGCAAGGATCTGTGTCATTTCTGTATTTGTTGCCTGGTCTTGGAATTAGTTTGGTAGTGACCATCACACACTTTGTATATGATTCGAAGAAGAGATATAAAATGTCAAGGAAGAGACATAAAATGCCACACTCTCGCAACCTCACCAACCACGGCCTCAGACAACTCGTCAACACACCAACCCACATCGCTGGCCACTTGCTTGACCCCATCTTCTCCTCAAGCGCTCACGTCACCTTCAACCATACCACCGTACTCCACTGGACCGACCACCACTGCATCCATTTCACTTACAAGAAACATACCGAGCACCATCGCACCCAACCGCCACCCCGCCGATGCTGGAGCAAAGTTACAGAAGACCAGCTTACCAACACCCTCGCCCAGAACCCACCCCCAACCCCACCGACCCAGACTCCGCCGCCCACAACCTCACTGTGGATCAACGATTGCGCCAACACCCTCGCACCACTCAAGAAACCCACCGACAGCCAAACCAGAAAAAAAGCCACCTGGTTCAGCTCCTAAACTCCAAACGCGACTGCCGGAAGCTAAAAAAGGAATGGCTCCTCAAACGCACACCCGACAGCCTTACAGCCCACAAGGACGTCACCCGCAATCACCACCAACTCATCAGACAAGCCAAACGAACCCACTTCAAAGACCGCCTGGACAACAACGCACACGACAGTAAAGAGCTCTTCAGCATCGTGAAAGAACTCTCCAACCCCAGCGCCAACATCAACGACATCCCTCCATCCCAAGAACTCTGCAACGCACTGTCCACCTTTTTCCACCGGAAGATCACCGACATCCACGACAGCTTCAACGCCACTCCCACGCCAGACCCCACCTGCACAAACCACCTGACGTCCTGGACCAACGTCGACCGACACAGAGACACGCAAGATCATGAACTCCATCCACTCAGGATCTCCGTCAGACCCCTGCCCCCACCACGTATACAACAAAGCCGGCTCCACCATCGCCCCCCAACTACGGAAGGTCATCAACATCTCCTTCGAAACAGCGACATTCCCGGAAAGATGGAAACACGCCGAAATCCGCGCCCTTCTCAAGAAGCCCAAAGCAGACTCCAACGACCTCAAGAACTTCCGACCCATCTCTCTACTCCCTTTCCCAGTGAAGGTGATTGAAAAAATCGGCAACACACAACTAACCAGCCACCTCGAAGACAACGACATCCTGGACCCCTCCCAGTCTGGCTTCAGACTAAACCAAAGCACTGAGACCGCCCTTCTCGCCGCCACAGACGACATCAGACGCCAAATGGACAACGGCGAAACATCAGCCCTCATCCTCCTGGATCTATCTGCCGCCTTCGACAGTCTGCCACCGCACCCTGAAATCACGCCTCCATGAAATCGGAATTCAAGGAAAAGCCCTAGACTGGCTCATCTCATTCCTCTCCGGCAGAACCCAGATAGTCCGCCTCCCCCCTTCCGCTCCGAAGCCACTGACGACATCTGCGGCATCCCCCGAGGCTCATCCCTCAGCCCGATGCTGTTCAACATCTACATGGCCCCCCTCGCACAAGTGGCCCGACAACACAACCTCAACATTCTCACCTACGCCGACGACACCCAGCTCATCCTTTCACTCACCAAAGACCAGCGCACCACCAAAGCCAACCTCCACGAGGGAATGAAATCCATCGCCGAATGGATGAGAAGCAGCCGTCTGAAACTAAACTCGGACAAGACGGAGGTCCTCATCCTCGGACCCACCCCCGCCGCCTGGGACGACTCCTGGTGGCCTACTGCACTAGGAACCCCACCGACACAGACTGACCACGCTTGCAACCTGGGCTTCATCCTCGACTCCTCCCTCACCTTGTCTAAACAGATTAACGCAGTTTCCTCCTCCTGCTACAACACACTCCGCGTGCTCCCTAGAATCTACAAGTGGATCCCGTCGGAAACCAGAAGAACTGTGACACAGGCCCTCGTCAGCAGCAGACTGGACTACGGCAACGCACTCTACACAGGCATCCCAGCAAAAGACCTACTACGCCTCCACGCATCCAAAACGCCTCTGCCCGGCTGATCCTCAACGTACCCCGCCACAGCCACATCTCCCACCACCTGAGAAACCTTCACTGGCTCCCCGTGGACAAGAGGATCACTTTCAAGCTTCTTACCCACGCTCACAAAGCACTCCACGACACCGGACCAGCCTACCTGAACAACAGGCTCAGCTTCTACACCCCCACCCGTCAGCTCTGCTCCACTAACCTCGCCCTCGCCATCGTTACCCGCATCCGAAGAAAGACCTCCGGCAGCAGATCCTTCTCATACCTCGCTGCCAAAACTTGGAACACCCTCCCCACCAACCTACGACAGACTCAAGACCTACTCTCCTTCAGAAGACTCCTCAAGACCTGGCTCTTCGATCAGTAACAGTACACCCCTCTCCCCCCTGCGCCTTGAAACCCTCATGGGTACGTACAGCGCTTTATAAATCCAGTGATTGATTGATTGAGTGCAGCAACACAATTATCTCTGGACCTCTCACCTTTCTCATCCTTCCCCTTGTGCCTCATATAAACCAAGATGTCCTTGTGAAGGAGTCACAAGTGTTGATAGGTCCATGAAGTGGACCGTTCCTACAGAGGACTCTTTTAATAGACAAATACATGATTCCCTGCTGTCTTCATCGTGTGGCTAAATAATAGTGTGCACACTTTGAGCCAAGTCATCTTACATTTGACTCCGTACTGGTCTTGCCAAAAGCCTCTGTCCGTTGACGAAAGTTTAGAATCAGTTATTGATGTGGAGAAATAATATTTCATGTATTGTGTTCCTGTTTTTGTTTGGGAAGGCAAGAAGTTGCCTTCAGCAGTCGACCACATGGCTTCTTTACTTATCCAGCAGCTGAAGTATTTTTGAGATCTTTAACTATTCAGCATTTCTGTAAATGAATGCATTCTGAAGGCCCTTCCTGCAACTGGCTATCTTACATTTCGGCCATTTCTTATTGTTTAAAAAGGCCCGCAGCCAGTCAGCACAATTGTGCTTCAGCGAAGCTCTGCATCTGTTTCACACAGGGTGGAATTTTGCCAAAATGAGAAAAGCAAGCTGAAGTTTAAGATGCAGAGAAATGGAGGGTTTCAGATTTCTTTCCACTGCTGGCTTCCTGTTATTCACTAAAGTGTAGGAATGGAACAGTAACCCTTGTCCTTCATGAATCATTTAACGACTTACGTCTTTGCCTATCGAAGGTATAGCTTACCAAACTATAGCTTGGTGGGTCTCTGTTACAGCTGCGTTCTGGATACTCCTATTTAATTGTTGTTTACATAGTTATGATCTAGTTCCCTAATGGTTTCAACTGTTATGGGATCGTCTCTCTTGCTGAATAAAGAATAAGTTTAAATGCCAAATACAGGACACGCCATTCTTTGTGCATAATGCTCTGCAGTATTACTGTTGATCTTATTTGAAGTGTATCTTATTATATTTTTGGCATATTCAACTAATTTCTAAACTTTCTCTCCTGTCCTCGTCCCCTCATTTCGCATTGCCTCATAAGTCACACAAAACGTAAGCACTCCCGAAATGTTTTTAAGTTTTTAAAGTTGTCATGCTTCTAACCTCGCTTCTAACCTCAACTTTATAACATTTTTGAACTATGTAAATTACAACTCCCTACATTCAGGACTTTTTGTTATTTTGGAAAACGTTTTGCCCAGCATTCGCCAATAAGGGTTATGTTGCTGGCTATGTTGGTTTTGTACCCTGAAGACAAACGAATGCGCAATAAGCTAATGCTGCAGCGAGCCAGCTTTGCGCTGTTAATATTTTAAAATGTTCTTTCTCTCTCTCTGTTCAGCATGTAATCCCTCTGTTGTCTTAAAGACACAATAGCCCGGAGCTCTGAAACTGCTGGCGGTGACATACTTTTATCCTCTCATCGCGACCCACTGGCGTCAGCAGATAGCCCTTAGTGATATCCAGCTCTGTTCAAAGCCGTACTCTCAATAACAGAACCTAGGTAGGAAAACCAGGTGCAGCACAGGCACCTGCAGCGGCAAAGTAAGACACTGGTTAGTGTGCTACAAATACAGTCATGAAGCGCAAACCAGACCATCAAAAACTGTAGCGATATATAGTTCAGTAAACTTTGGATTATAACTAGTAATATTTTGGTGACAGCAGTATCAGCAAGCAAGTTCAAGCATGAGCACCCCACCGAGTTAATTCCAGTTTGCTGGCCAGTCTTTCACAGTGCTTGACAGGTGGTATCTGTGTAAGAGAAATGAGATATGGTAATGTTGTGCTTGGAAGCAAAGTATACTTTGAAGATGTGTTGATTGGCACGGATTATGGTCATCCCTGACAGCAGGAATACAAAGGCGCTAAAATTAAAGCATCCACAGTATAGAGGTGTTCTGTCTTTAAAGCCAGGTGTGTGTATATGTCTCTGGCAGAGAGTGGTATGTCCAAGTCCAAATGGCATATTTAAATTCTACCACCCAAAATTATTTGTACAAGCATTATATGACATGAGTTGGCTTGGCAGCAAAAGGGCATTCTGTGCTGTTCTACTAGGCATAGTGTACAACCCTGAGCCTTGAGGGATTGATCTGTTTACTTATGCCTACTACCCCTCCTAGGGTATAGGCCATTAACCAGGACTCTCCATCTGGCTCTGCCCAAGGCTTTTCTTTCAGTCTGACTCCAGGTGCAATCCATCTCTTTGCAGTCCGCCTTGAGGCCTCTGTGTCAGGTGTTTCTTGCCCATGTTCTTTTCCTTTTCTCTTGAGGGTCACAGGTCAAGTCTTGTCTGGTGGTGTTTGGTGCGGGCTTGTGGCGGGTCTGACCTATCCAGCCTCAGCCTCTTTTCATGATTTCTTCATGAGCAGGAAGTTGGAAAGTCTGCGACCATAGGTCTTTGTTGCTGATGGTGTTTGGCCATTGTATTTGGAGGATTTTCCTCAGACAGTTGTTGATGAAGGTCTGAACGTTTGTTGGTAGTGGTCACTGTTGCTCCCCAAGTTTGTGCTCCATACTGAAGTACTGATTTTGCGTTGGTGTTAAAAAGCTTGATCTTGATTTGCAGCTTTAGGTCCTTGGAGCACTAGATCTTCTTTAGCTGAAAGAAGGTAGCCCATGCTTGCCTTGATGATGGCATCTGTGCCACTCTGCTTGTTTTTGAGCCAGGAGGGAAGCCTCTGCATTGTCAGACCTGTGAGGCGATGCAGGATAAGAATCCCCAGCTATGCAAAATAGGTGCAGTGTGCTGACCCAACAGGCGAAAAAGAGCTGTGGGCGTAGAAGAGACAGAATGGTAGGAACAGTCAGACAATTGCTCTAGTGTAGTGGTTCTTAACCTGTGGCTCAGGGACCTGTAGGAGTCTACGCGCCTACTTAGGGTGTCTGCAACTGCTTAGAAAATTGAAATAGTTTAAACAGATAAAGTGTATGTAACTAAAGAAGCAAAATGTTAAATTAAAAATGTTTAAATGTTCAGCATATCTGAAGGAATTTGCAATTGGAGAGTGATTCGTGGTGCCAGTGGAAACACTTAAAAAAATAAGATAGTGTGAACAGTGAGTAGCCACAGTTGAATTTAGAAAAGCCCCAACCTATATTAAAAAGAGCATTTTGATTTTTAAATATATGGAATTTGTGAAATAAATAAAAAATTTAATCGTTTGTGTGTTTGTTTTTTTATGAATGCGCGTTTCTTTATTTTGTGCGTTTTTTTTTTTTTTTAAAGTTCAGGTCATCCAAATTGCTTAAGTCAGAGTCCCTGACATCCTGTAATGACTTATTGGGTTTCCTCGGATTCCAATAATGATTCAGTTGGCGTCTCCGGATTCCAATAATGATTAAGTGGGGCACCACAGAAGTCAAAAGTAAAGTTAAGAACCACTGCTGTACTGCTTACAGATTCAACACGAGCTGGTAACCTGTCTCAGTAAAACGGACACTCACAGGAAAGACCAGCGTTAAACTTATAAATTTGGCCTTTGAGACAGCTTGTTAAAGGAAGAATATTATATATTATTATACATAAGAATGGAGGCTTTTTGCCATCTTCCTTTATCCATTCGTCTGTTCAGTTGCCATTCAATTTTCTTCCCTCTTACAACAGTATACAACATGGGCCAGTGGGTTAGCACACTTCAACCACTGGCTCCTATGATTGTGAGTGAATGCATTTTACTTGTGCAGTGTGCACTTTATCCATAAATAGTCCCTTCAGTGGCAGCGGTCGCAGGCTAATGTGCCCTATTAAAATCTGAATTCGTTTCTTCTTTAAAATATGTTTAGGGTTCTCTTATTTTTCTCTTTTCGAGGGCCTCACAACTTTTCCGTGATGATCACGACTTTTCATATTCGAGAGCCGCAAAAAAGATGCCAGGAGCTGCTCTGGAGCGGATTCTCGTCATGCGTTCCAAAGCTGCGCCGGCCATTTGATGCGTTGCTCTCAATGAGTAAAATAAAATACCATTCTGACAAAGAAATGTCTACCCATATATTTTCTTCTCAAAATTGTATCTTTTCAGTAATACAGACTCGGAGGAAACCAGCTCTCAGGACCGCGGTTTCATTTCATGCATATTCAGTCGTCAGTGAGACAAGTGTTTATTTAATGGCAGTGGCTGCGTACGCATTTATGTTAACACTACGTTTACGGTTCTAGTAGTCAGTACATGCTGGCTTTTGCATTCAGTGCAAGGCTTTTTGAGACTTTCTGAATCGGACGTTGAGTAGATTTTAAAAGTGGTAATGCTTTACATTTGTTAACATTGGAATACAGAAAACTGGAAACAAAACGAACATTTTGCTGGACTGCTTTAGTATAAAGAGCTTTAACCATTCTTTAAGTCGGTTGCGGTAAAAATGTTTCCCACACCGCGGCCATGGAGATGTTTTTTTACTGTTTTATTTTATTTTATACACCCAGCTCATAAGATCAAAATGCACTGGTTTTCCAGACAGTACCAGTGCCTGATTGATTGGGTTCATTTCTATGGGAAATAGAAATGCAGAGTGTTGGACCTGGCCCTTGTGGCATGTTCACCCCCTGACTTTTTCCCTAATTCCTCCTATTTTTTCTGACCTCTCGCTGTTGGCTCTATGACTCTGAGCACCATATCACTGCACCACAAGTGCAGGTGCTCTCCCATCTAAAGTTGGTATGGTTGGCTTATACCTAATTGGCAAATTTAATTTACTTATAAGTCCCTTGTAAAGTGGTATCCCCATACCCAGGGCCTGTAAATGAAATGCTTCTAGTGGGCCTGCAGCGCTGCTTGCGCCACCCACTGAAGTAGCCTTTCAAACCTGTCTCAGGCTTGCTAGCGCAGGGCCTGTGTGTGCAGTTTTCTGCCACAGGGACCTGGAATCCAAATTTACTTGCCAGGCCCACAACTCCCCTTTTACTACATGTAAGTCGCCCCTAAGGTACGCCCTAGCTAGCCCTATGGGCAGGGTGCTATGTATGTAGAAGGCAGGACATGTGCCAGGGTGCGTGGCCTGTCCTGGTAGTGGCAAACAGCCTGACTTGGTGTCTCACTGCTGTGAGTGCTGCCTTCTCATAGGATCTCATTAGAAATGCCCTGCTTTATATGTAGGGGGTATTGTCTGATCTATGAGGGGTAGCCATAGGCATGTTTGGTATGGTTGTAATGGTGGTAAAAAATGCTGCTTACTGGTGTAAGTGTATTTTTTATTACTATTACAGAAATGCCACTTCTAGAAAGTGAGCATTTCTCTGTGCTTATGAATGGTGTTTTGCAGCTTGACTCCAATCCACATCTGGGCAGATAGACAGTTGGGCTTTGTGCATACTTTTCAGACAGCCTGAACACAGGGAGGGTGGAGGTGTCACAGAGGTGCATCTGCATACTGAATAGTCTTCCTGGGTTGAGAGAAGGGAGAGGCGGGGCACACCTGCATTTGTAAAGGCTGTGCCCTGGCCTCACACAGTAGGGCCGTTTTCCCCCAACTGATGTTTAGAGGCTGTGCTGGAGGAGAGAGGGGCACTCCCAGAACCAGTTGTAACTAGTTGGAACCTCCTCCCCCCTTCCTTTGTAACACACTGTAAAAATTTGTGTAAGTACAGAGGAATTATCCCCACAATTTGGAAACACTGGAGACATTTTGGAACTGGACACAGAATGTTGGAAGGACTCACCAGGAACTGCCTGCATTCCCCTTGCGCTGGCCTGCTGCTGGGCACTACCCTCTGTGCTCTTTTTTCATTAACTTTGTTCCCCAGGGGCAGGGTGCTGTGGCCTGACCCTTGCACTTCCATAAAGCGTGAGGAGTACTTCATCTTATCTATCGCCCGGAGGGCTCTTCGTTGTGCTTATTTTGAGCGCTCTGCATAATTATCCCCAGCGCTGTGGGAGCGCTTTCCTCACATATCTCTGGCACTTTCCTAGCGCTCCTGCTGCCGTGGGAATCACTGCCGCGACCCAGGCGCTACATATTTCAGTCGTGCTGAAGATTTGCTGTATTTGGTGCCCCCGGGCACGAGGAGGAGAAGGAGGAAAGGAGTGCGGTGGTGAGGTGCCGCCGGGGGACTGAGGCGATGTACGAAGTGCCCTGGGGCACAAGCAGGCCACCATTCCTAGTGCTGTTGCGGCTGAGCGCCGACAAAGAGGAAAAGTGCAGCCAAGGACCGTGGCTACCTGGAGGATCGGGCCGGATTGCGAGCAGGAGCCGCTGCCAGTGCGGTGCAGGCAGCGAAACCTGGAAGGTGCAAAAGCACCAGTTTGGCTGGCGGACTGGGGAGGGAAACCTCACCGGAGGTTCCCCAGCCGCCGAGCCTCTCTCCCTTTGCCTTCCCCCTGGGCTTTTTCAGTTGGGGGAAGGCGACCCCTTCCTTTTGCACTGATCATTGTGGGTTGCTGTATTCCCCCCCCCCCCCCCCCCCCCCCCCACACCCACACCCGTGTTGGAGGACCGGTTGAGGCCCAGGGGGGCCCCAGAGAATGCGGTCCCCAGGAGGGGCCTGATTTTAATATCATCGTGAAGGGCGGGCCCCCTAGTGTTTTTTGGGGCATTGTTGTGCCCCCCCCCCCTTGTGGAAGGGCCAGTGGAGGCCTGGGGGGGGGGAGGTCCCAGAGATTGCGGGCCCCACGAGGTGCCCGTCATAAATCCAGAGGGGGTGCGTGTTGACCCCCCTCCTCCCCCAAATCACCGGAGGGCCCCCGTTTTGCGCAGTGGAGCGCCGGGGGTCCCTTTTGATCTTTTCATGCCACTGGAGGTGCCTTACCATGGAAACCAGGTACTTTTAAAGGACAATAAATATGTCATAGGTTCTTTATATAGATATTTTTGATTTATATGTTGTCTATTTTTATGATGTAATACATATATGTACTAATGTTCCTTTTATGGGCATGACATGCTAATATGTTTTCTTGACTTGCCATGTGTTTTATAATACTCTTGGTACAGGCATTTATGATACTTAAATGACAAGCGCTTTTATTTAGTAATGTGATTCCTGACTACTGCCTGTGTTTTATAATACTAAGTAACCTGTGTATTATATGTGACTACTGCTAGTTCTGCTGGTTAACTGATGTGTAACGTTCTGACAACTGTTAAGGTAGCAGGATATTGCTGACGATGCTTGGTCTAATAATTGCGTTGTGACATACAATACAGTATATTTTCATATAACCTGGTGTTGTGTTTCCGTTGTGGTGGGGTTAGTGCATCACATGTGTTGTGCAAACGCTTTACACATTGCCTCTGAGTTAGGCCTGACTGCTCGTGCCATGCTACCAACGGGGTTAGCAGGGGTTATCTTGGACATGTAACTCCCTTGCCCTGACTACAGTGCGTGAGTCCTGCCTGGCCTAGGTGCATACCCTAGCCAACCAGAAACCCCATTTCTAACACAGAGCATAAGTGCTTATGGTAGGGAAATGTACGCAGCTATTGTTTTCTCGTAAGCAAATCTTGTTCACTTGTGTAGAAGGAAGTGAAAACAAAGAAATGTAAACTTATTTTACTGGCGTTTCTAGCATTGCTTTGGACTTCTATGATGTAAATTGTTTGCCTTTTCTGCAAAAGGACGGCGTTATTGCTTTTTCATAAAATGTAATGTAGTGCATAGTATTTCCTCTCGATTCCGTGTCCTTTTATATTGTTTATTCGTATTTGTGTGTTTAAATTATGTCTTCAATTTATAGTAATTCAAAGCACATAGTACTTATTACATGAATGAGAATCATATTTTTCCACGTGTATTAAATCTACAAAAGCTTTCTGTGCCTGTTTTAAGTATGCCTGCCTGCAAGTGATCTGCTCTATTACAATTAAAGTTATATACAATGTTTTATTTTTAAAGTAAATGTTTTAATTGCAAGCATATGGCTCTCACTTTTAAGCAGCGTGTTTTTTTTTTTTTTTTTTTAACTTTTAACTTCTGTGGCGTATGCTTGCAATAAAACATAAAGCTAAACAACAATATATACCCTTGCACTTGCAAAGGCCCGACCTCCTGCTTTGCCGGAGGTTTCATGTGATTTTTCTCAGTTTGACAATATAAAGCTGCACGTGTCCTCTTAGACTAAATAAAAAAGCCCCTTTTGTGCAGTTAAGAAAAGGAAACATTTACCCTTCAATCTCTGGGACTCCAGGCCTAGTTTAGTGCCTTCAGCAGTTGAATGAACCACTCTTGGAAGACCCTGTGCTCAAGGGCCTCCTTTTATGTGATTATTTGGAAGGAGGGGCCTATCAAATGGTCCATTAGTTCTCCTTGCAGGAGCCCATTGATCACATCTTTATCTTGTTGGTGATAATCCGAACAAAGCGTTTGCAAGCTAATCTGCACTGGTTTGCTGCCTTATAGCCCTCGAAAGAACACACTAATTCATGTCCAAAGTACTTTTTAGTCTGGTTTTGGCTATGCAGACTCTCGGAAATTGTACAGCCAATTTGAAGAGGCCTCTGAAACTGGGTAGGGATGGGAATCTCAGTAATTTGCATTTAAAGTGGGTGTGATATGGAGGTGGCTTTTATGTAGGCTGTGAATTATGTGACATGGGATTTCTTAAATAGGAAACGTTCTTCATCTACTGCACTTTGTATCCAGTTGTGGAAATTACCTTTTAGCTATGTTGCCATTATAGAAGAAACGGACATGCGTTCCTACCTATATTTTTCTTTCTTCTGTCGTTCTATTTTCTGCTGTTTCTTCATCCATATCACTGCTACATTTGCCCGCCTCTTAGAATTACACACACATTCTAAGGCAAACGATGCTTCTTAAATTACAACTATTTAATGGAGAAGCAGACCGTTTATGGTGCTGATAGTATACAATGCAATGTATTATCTCTACAGACACTGGTCTGTGAGCAGTGTATTTAGCAATATTTTGTTGGGTGTCATTTTAAGCATGTAAAATTGTAGCAAAATGAAAAGCCTACATTCACACCTCGCAGATGCTGCTCGGTGAGTGTAGTTGGGTCGATTCAGAGATCTACACTTGACCATATGCTAACCCCCAAATTATAAAGTCATGTGTGGCAATCTCCTCGATATTCCTAATGGGTATAAAAAAGTGAAAGTCTTCACTTTTAAATTTTTAATGTTAAAGTCGCTTTCTTGAATGAGATAAATGTGTGAAATATTATACATTTGTATTTTTACATACTGGCTTGTATTTTATTTGTCCCCTTTTTTTGGGTGCCATACTGTTATGTTTTACTGTCTCATGTTTAATAATGGTACGGGGCTTCCCATAAAAAGAGCGTTTTACGTTTTGGAAAACAGAAAACAAAGTAGACGGAAGGCCATTCCCATAAGTATGCCAGCCTTTTCTGTCCCTTGCATTGTATTTCTTCCCATCCCTCACTTGCACCATACTTTCCTGTTCCTGGCAGCCGCACCCTTGTCTGACTTAGTAACAACAGCCCTGTCTGCCCTGTCTGCACCAGCTTTGTGGATGATGGGTAAGAAGGGAAATGAAGACCCATGCCTTTTCACATTTGATGTTATGTTATGGCTCAGCGATGCCACTACTTGTATTGCATGAAAATGGGTCAGTGGTAGGCAAGCCTAAAAATTAACAGGTAGAGCTGAGCTAGATCTCAGCCAAGGATCTGGCTTGCCTGTAAGAGCTAGTGCACTAACTGAGCCATTGAAACGTTTCACCTCAGTACATCAGGTTATATCGCTGAGCGTAAAGTAATTAATTAAAAGTAATTAATTAAAAGTGATATATTTGAAACATGAACTTAAAGACATTGCTTCCCTGTCGCAAATGCCATTAATGAACTGAGACTAGCCACTTGTCACGTGCACCTGTATGTGCGCTATAATCTTATTATATATGGAGCAACATTATTTTCTATTAATCACATGCAGTTTTTGCACATCATACATCCTAAATTAGACATACTTCAAGGTGCTGTTATGTGCAGTAATGAAGAAAAAAAAGGAGGCATGTGAAATACGGTTTATCTATGACCGCACAGTTTGTGTCCAGTATGTAAGCTAGAATTGATCCCAGTTTTTCTGGTTTCACATTGTGAACTTCATCCACTTCATGGGTGTGTCTCACTCTGTCTCTGACATTTTACATCAAATGTTAATGCTCAGTGTTAAGTCTTGGCGCATGGAGTTAGAATATGGGTGATGGGCAGAAGCTACATCAAACCTCTGCTCGTTAAGAGGACCTTGAGCAGAGCCCAGACAAGTCACTCGAGTCATAAGTCGCTCGCTTACCTTTGGCCATAGGGCAAAGTGTCATTTATGTTTGTTCTACCAAAGAGTATGTACATTATGTTGTATGTATGACACACTGGCGTACGTTTGGCGTAGTGTGTTATTCATTTGTGTAATGTTAGTCAGTGCTTCACAGTGTTGAAACAACAGTCAAACACAAGATGTCAAAAAGGTGTCTTGTTTTCTTTCCTGTATTGATGGCTTTGCAAGGCGCTGACATATGCAGGCAGAATTGATGTTCATTTAAACAGCAAATTTTGTTCATATTGTTGCAGAGATCCTGAGTGCTTTCAACTGCCCTGTATATTATCTAGAGAAAGGGACCTTGTATCTGCTGAACACGATATTGAACATAATATTGAAGGGTTGGATCCTGTCATTCCAGGACTTCAGAGCGCAACTTCACACAATGCCAGATCTCCTCTATACCAGTTGCTGGTATTCCCTCTAACTCCTCTGCTGGCCAACCTTTGAACACTTATACACAAAAACTTGATTTCACGTTACGGAATAAAAGAACAATTTCTTAAACAAAACAGGCCTTCTCCCGATCACACAGGAATACACTGGGTTTCGCACACAATCAAACCTACTCGTGCTCATTAGAGTTGCAAAGTGATGTGGGTTTGCATATGCCCCATCCATGAACATCTTCCTGCGAGTAGTCAAATGTAGGTTGAATGTTTCATACTTTGTGCTGTTTTTTTTACTTCAAGTTTTGAAATTTGTTTTCCTAGCTCTCTGATTTAACCAATTACCGCCAGCTCTTTCCAAAGAAATATTTATAATCTAGGCAGTTTTTACCACCAATTACCTCAGAAGCTACTCGGTGTTCTTCAGTTACCTCTGAGTCGCCCCTGAGTAGCTCAACCTGATAAAACCAAAGCTTTTGTTTCAGTTTCGTGCGTTTTATACATTGAAAAGGATGTATTTAAAAGTAAAATGTGTGTATTTTCAGAATTGATAAGCTGATTCTTGCAGAAAAATATATTTAAAGTTGACATTGATATAATTCTTGCTGCGTTAGGTAGTACTATGACCAATGTTCTTTCCTAGGTGCCAAGGGCCATTGCATATATGACAGCTATGTAGATGCGTTTAAAATTATACAGCTATTTTTTCCTGATTGCTGGTGACCTCGCCTTATGCATCGAGGTGGTTACTACTAGAAATCTTAAATTCAGTGTGCATTCATGGATTCTTGTCTTAAGCGGTCAGTGTAGTAACCCTGAAAATTTGTGTTAGTAGTTCAAGATGATTTTTTAAAATAAAAGTATCTCTTATTCTAGAAAACGTTGCAGTTCTCAATTTTATAGACTACCACAGTAGCATTTACCCTCGATTAGTGCTCTACTAATCCAAACTTGAGCCGAGATTGCATGAAACAAGATCTAGTTAGCCCTGTCAGGGTGACAGCAACAGACATTATAGATAATTACCAGTGAAGTATCCTGGTGTACCAGCAAAGGATCTTGTTTGTGCCACATTTTAAAAGGTTCTGTGACCAACAGTAGCCAATGCTATGTTTTTGCGCTCAGGATTAGTAGCCAATCTGAGGAGAGAAATTGCACTACATTTAATGTTTATTTCTTCCTCTTTGCTTAAGAGAACTTTGCAGGACCGGTGAAAATGCATGTTTCAGAGCTCAAAAAGATCCAGATAATGGCCTATTTTTTTCAATTGGTATGGATGTGTAATTAACTAGTATTGCAAAGGCAAGATGTCTAGCATTTTGGTAGGGAAAGTTTTTGCTAATAGTTGGGTGACCTTGTATGTTCTACCTCCAGCTGTCCTAAAATTTTTTTTCCCATAATGCACCCTGTGTACCCATGCATCTTTAACATGTGAAAAATATTATTTAACTTTGAAAAGCTATGGACCCCATGAGTAGTCCTCGCTGACCCCCAAGGATCCTTGGATCACAGGTTAAGAACTACAGGGTAAGGCATCCAAACAGCATGTCTTAAACAAAAAAACAATTAATAAACGTTTACAATATTGTTGTGACCGCTAAATACATGCATCAAAAAACAACACATTAGTTCTCACTTATAAGCTGTGTGTCATGTTGTATGTGGTCAAACAAACTACTTTATACTCCATTACCAAAATCTAATGGTATAAAAAAAATGAGGCAATGTAACTACCCATGAAACGCTATGACCCTGTGCCACAAACCAGCCAAGCAATGGCAAACCATTAAAAACACCCACAAGCTAGTGGTTGAATGCGCTGACTTAACCCCTTCTCTGCCAGGCCTTTTCCCCCTCAGGTGGCAGGCCTTTTTTTGGCTATTTGGGGCAGTTCGCGCTTAGGCCCTCATAACATTTTGTCCACATAAGCTACCCACGCCAAATTTGTGTCTTTTTTTTCCAACATCCCAGGGATTTTAGAGGTACCCAGACTTTGTGGGTTCCCCTGAAGGAGACCAAGAAATTAACCAAAATACAGCGAAAATTTCGTTTTTCAAAAAGAAATATGGGAAAAAAGGGCTGCAGAAGAAGGCTTGTGTTTTTTTCCCCTGAAAATGACATCAACAAAGGGTTTGCAGTGCTAAAATCACCATCTTCCCAGCTTTCAGGAACAGGCAGACTTGAATCAGAAAATCCAATTTTTCAACACAATTTTGGCATTTTACTGGGACATACCCCATTTTTACAATTTTTTTGTGCTTTCAGCCTCCTTCCACTTAGTGACAGAAATGGGTGTGAAACCAATGCTGGATCCCAGGAAGCTAAACATTTCTGAAAAGTAGACAAAATTCTGAATTCAGCAAGGGGTAATTTGTGTAGATCCTACAAGTGTTTCTTTCAGAAAATTAACAGCTGAAATAAAAATAAATATTGAAATTGAGGTGAAAAAAACAGCCATTTTTCAGCATGTTTTACTCTGTAATTTTTTCCTGCAATGTCAGATTTTTGAAAGCAATATATTGTTACGTCTGCTGGACTCTTGTGGTTGCAGGGATATGTACGGCTTGTAGGTTCATCAAGAACCCTAGGTACCCAGAGCCAATAAATGAGCTGCACCTTGCAGTGGGTTTTCATTCTATACGGGTATACAGCAATTAATTTGCTGAAAATATAAAAAGTGAAAAATAGGTATCAAGAAAACCTTTTTGTTTCCAAAATGGGCACAAGATAAGGTGATGAGAAGCAGTGGTTATTTGCATATCTCTGAATTCCGGGGTGCCCCTACTAGCATGTGAATTACAGGGCATTTCTCAAATAGACGTCTTTTTTACACACTGTCTTATATTTCGAAGGAAAAAATGTAGAGAAAGACAAGGGGCAAGAACACCTGTTTTGCTATTCTGTGTTCCCCCAAGTCTCCCGATTAAAAATTGTACCTCACTTCCGTGGGTAGGCCTAGTGCTCACGACAGGAAACACAACATGGACAAATCACATTTTTACATTGAAATCTGACTGACATGTTTTTTGCAAACTGCCTAGCTGTAGATTGGGGCCTCTAGCTCAGCCAGCACCTAGGGCAGGGTTCTACAAAGTCGGTTTTGGAGAGCCGGGTCCATGCCAGATTTTTAGCATATCCACATATAGAAAAATGTAGATTTCTGAAAAATCTGTTTTCTAAATGTGAATATGCTAAAAATCTGGCATGGACCTGGCTCTCCAGGGCCGACTTTGCAGAACCCTGACCTAGGGAAACCTAGCAAACCTGTGCATTTTTGACAACTAGACACCTAGGGGAATCCAAGATGAGGTGACTTGTGGGGCTCTGACAAGGTTCTGTTACCCAGAATCCTTTGCAAACCTCAAAATTTGGCCCAAAAACACTTTTTCCACTCATTTTCGGTGACAGAAAGTTCTGGAATCTGAGAGGAGCCACAAATTTCCTTCCACCCAGCATTCCCCCAAGTCTCCTGATAAAAATGGTACCTCACTTGTGTGGTTAGGCCTAGTGCTCGCAAAATGACTTAAAAATAATTTGGCCCCCCGGGGAGTGACCCTTGCCTAAGGGGTCTCTCCCCACATATAAAAAAAATAAAAATGTATCCCTGGTGTCTAGGTGTTTTCTGCCCCCATATTAGTCCGATCTGCCCTCCTTGGGGGGGGTGGATGGGGTGAGAAATGGCCTAAAAATTATTTGCCCCCCCTGGGGAGCGGTCCTTGCCCAACAGGCTTGCTCCCCTTATGCATAAGTGTAATTATCAACAAAAATTCCCTGGTGTCTAGTGGTTTCTGCCCCCCTCCCCTAATTATATTAGACCGATTTGCCCCCAGGGGCGCAGAAATGGCCTAAAAATAATTTGGCCCTCCGGGGAGTGACCTTGCCTAAGGGGTCGCTCCCCACACATAAATGGAAAAAAAAAAAAAAAAAGAAAGAAATTATCCCTGGTGTCTAGGGGTTCATTATATTAGGCTGATCTGCCCTCGGGGTGGAGGGGGGGGGGTGGCCTAAAAATTATTTGCCCCCTGGGGAGCGTCCTTTGCCCAAGAGGCCGCTCCCCTCATGTCTATTTCACCCCCCCCCAAAAAAAATCCCTGGTGTCTAGTGGGCATTTCTGCTGCCCGATCGCAGAAATGCTTGCAGAGACATGAAAGGAAAGGCCATTCCTTTCCTTTCATGCCTCTGCTGGCCCCCTCCTCCCGAGCAGAAGAGAAATGCTGAGCATTTCTCTTCCGCAATCTCGTTGGAAGCATGCTTCCAGCGCAATGGGAGGTGACCTCTGATGAGGTCAGTACGCTCTTGCGTGCTGACATCATCAGACGTCACTGTGGGGGTCGGGGTGGAAGGGGAAGCGATTCCCCTTCCAGCCCTGACCTGGGGGGGTGGCCCTCGGGGGAGCGCTGGCACTTCCCCCGAGGGCCAGTAATCAGACGTAATGTTTACGTCCGTGGCGCCTGAGAGGCGCATCCACGGACGTAACCATTACGTCCGTGGCCCACAAGGGG
This sequence comes from Pleurodeles waltl, assembly GCF_031143425.1. Taxonomy (NCBI): domain Eukaryota; kingdom Metazoa; phylum Chordata; class Amphibia; order Caudata; family Salamandridae; genus Pleurodeles; species Pleurodeles waltl. The sequence continues at coordinate 405,338,283 of NC_090437.1, read as the reverse complement.
TTAAAACTAACTTTCTGTCTGTATTTATTGAATTGTTTTAAAGAATTGATGACTTGAGGTCCTCCGTATGAGTGACAGTGACCTAAAACATCATCACCTGGAGTGTGTTCACTATCTTTGTTCAAATACATTTTACTTAGCATGTATAACTAAATAGTAGTTTCTCAAACTACTTTTAAGTGAACTATTTTGTCTCTATTTGTAATGCTTTCCCCGTCTCCTTGCCCCGCGCGGGGCTCTGCGTCTCCTTGCCCCGCGCGGGGCTCTGCGTCTCCTTGCCCCGCGCGGGGCTCTGCGTCTCCTTGCCCCGCGCGGGGCTCTGCGTCTCCTTGCCCCGCGCGGGGCTCTGCGTCTCCTTGCCCCGCGCTCTTCATTGCCCATGTTCCCATAGACGTCCTTGCCTGTGTACCCACTTTGTACTTTGAAACTTCACCCATGTGTGTGTGTGTGATGAAGTTTAACAGTGACTTATTAAAAGTAGGAAGATGTGTATATTGGTGTCTGATTGCTACAATGTTTACGTTTGTTTTTAAACTCGGAACCGTTTTTTCATTTCAGACTGAAAATGGATACATCCTATTTTTCGAGATTCTGCCAGCTGGTGAAGACAAATATCTATACGAACCTGTGTATCCAAAGTAAGTGTTCGTGTTTATTCCTTTGTAGATTAGTTAATAAGACGTGTTTCTGTACTTGTGCTGGTGGCTACAATTAATGCTCACTTTTGGAGTACGCAGCTCTTGTGCATATTAGGTATGATTGTGCGGTGGAAGATATATTCTTTGTTTACGTGAAGACAGCTCCATCTCCTGCACGCCACGTCCTATCCATCCACCAATTGTTCGAGAATCTGTTCATGCCAGAACCAAGGCACAGCTTGTAGCAGTGTATTTGCCAATTCATGCTCGTGGCAATCAAAGTTAAGCTTTAGAGCTTGCAAACAAAAGCTCAGAACGTGGCCTTCTTCCAAATTTGGCATTCATACATAAAGACAAACCATTCTCAAAGAAGGGTAACAATCAAAGACCTGTTTTGGCCAGTCTCATAACTATTATGGGTATGACTAATTTTGAGTGTAATTTATTATCAAGAAGTGTCATATATATATATATATATATATATATATATATAGTTTCTGCAACCTAATGACTAAAGCAACAAATTAAGAAGAGGTCTGGCACCATCCAGTTAAATGTATAGTTTTACTTAGATTGTCATTGACTAGCTAAGGCATGGTTTTAGAATTCCTCTGTGTATCGGTGATTTTCGTTTTAGAGTGGGAGTCCTCTTCGGAGCAGCTTTTACATTGGGGAAGAAAATAAGTGTTTTTTTTTTTTTTTACAGTGTTCCCACTCCTTAGATTTGTTACATCCATTTTCCTCTTAAGCTTCAGTGTAAAACCTAATGAAGGTTGTGTGTGTTTTCTTCACATATACAAGTAATTTAATTAAATTAGGTAATCTTACAGCACAATTAAGTTTGTTATAAAAGTACCCTCTTTATGCTGTGAAAAACACTGTTACTTGTAATCGTTGTACTAACTATATTTATTGATTTTTAGTAGGCGTTCTTGTCTTAATTTAGGTACTCTGAATATTTTACTCTAATGGGTTAATTGTGGGAATGGTAATGGTGTTACGTTATAGTTGGCACATCATACCTGCCAGATTTAAGGGCACTATTGAAGAGAGGCGTTTTTGATACTTCTGTTTAATAAAACTCAGATTAATAATTTGGTACGGTTTCTTTCTGCGTTTACTTTGGTGATAGTTTCATAGAACAGCTATAGATTCATACAGTGTCACAATGTGTCCACTGTAATTCCTAATCTAGACTCAGGGTAAACAAAACTTTCCGCCTAGATCAAGGCATGAGACAAGGCTGCCAGCTGTCATTGTTATTGCTGCAATGTAATATAAACCTTTTTGGTGATTAACCAGCATAATGAAAAAATAGTGCGAATGAAGTTTGACCCGGATAGACATGAAGCAGCAGTTTAGACTGCTGATATACTCAAATTGAAGGATGAAGCTTACTTCTCTATGCCG